>NW_020173666.1:2584474-2749114 GCF_003031525.2 Neophocaena asiaeorientalis asiaeorientalis
CATATCTTGGGTCACAAATCAAGCCTTGGTAAATTTAAGAAAATTGAAATCGTACCAAGTATCTTTTCTGACCACAATGCTATGAGACTAGATAATCACTTACAGGAAAAAACATGTAAAAACTACAAACACATAAAGGCTAAACAATACACTACTTAATAACGAAGAGATCACTGAAGAAATCAAAGAGAAAATCGAAAAATACCTAGAAACAACTGACTATGAAAACACGACGACCCAAAACCTATGGGATGCAGCAAGAGCAGTTCTAAAGGGAAATTTATAACAATACAATCCTACTTGAAGAAACAAGAAACATCTCAAATAAACAACCTAACCTTACACCTAAAACAATTAGAGAAAGAACACAGTTTTGAAAAATCTGAAAGTGAAATCAAGAAAACACTTCCATATACCATTGCAATGAAAAGAATAAAATACCTAGGAAGAAACCTAGCTGGGGGAATCAGGCTCCCTGGCTTTGGACCATACTGCAAAGTTACAGTAATCAAGACAGTATGGTACTGGCACAAAAACAGAAAGATAGATCAATGGAACAGGATAGAAAGCCCAGAGATAAACCCACGCACATATGGTCACCTTATCTTTGATAATGGAGGCAAGAATATACAATGGAGATAAGACTGTCTCTTCAATAAGTGGTGCTGGGAAAACTGGAAGCTACATGTAAAAGAATGAAATTAGAACACTTCCTAACACCATACACAAATAGAAGCTCCAAATGGATGAAAGACCTAAATGTAAGGCCAGACACTATAAAACTCTTAGAGGAAAACATAGGCAGATCACACTATGACATAAATCACAGCAAGATCCGTTTTGACCCACCTCCTAGAGAAATGGAAATAAAATAAAAATAAACGAATGGGACCTAATGAAACTTAAAAGCTTTTGCACAGCAAAGGAAAGCATAAACTAGACAAAAAGACAACCCTCAGAATGGGAGAAAATATTTGCAAATGAAGCAATGGACAAAGGATTAACCTCCAAAATTTGCAAGCAGTTTATGCAGCTCAGTATCAAAAACCAAACAATCCAATCCAAAAATGGGCAGAAGACCTCAATAGACATTTCTCCAAAGAAAGTATACATATAGCCAACAAACACATGAAAAAATGCTCAACATCATTAATCATTGGAGAACTGCAAATCAGAACTACAATGAGATATCATCTCACACCGGTCAGAATGGCCATGATCACAAAATCTACAAACAATAAATGCTGGAGTGGGTGTGGAGAAAAGCGAACCCTCTTGCACTGTTGGTGGGAATGTAAATTGATACAGCCACTATGGAGAACAGTATGGAGGTTCCTTAAAAAACGAAAAATAGAACTACCATACGACCCAACAAGCACACTACTCGGTATATACCCTGAGAAAACCAGAATTCAAAAAGAGTCATGTACCAAAATGTTCATTGCTGCTCTATTTACAATAGCCAGGACATGGAAGCAACCTAAGTGTCCATTGACAGATGAATGGATAAAGAAGGTGTGGCACATATATAGAATGGAATATTACTCAGCCATAAAAGAAGTGAAATTGAGTTACTTGTAGTGAGGTGGATGGACCTAGAGTCTGTCATACAGAGTGAAGTAAGTCAGAAAGAGAAAAACAAATATCGTATGCTAACATATATATATGGAATCTAAAAAAAAAAAGGTCTGAAGAACCTAAGGGCAGGACAGGAATAAAGACGCAGACCTACTAGAGAATGGACTTGAGGACACAGGGAGGGGGAACGGTAAGCTGGGACAAAGTGAGAGAGTGTCATGGACATATATATACACTACCAAATGTAAAATAGATAGCTAGTGGGAAGCAGCCACATAGCACAGGGGGATCAGCTCGGTGCTTTATGACCACCTAGAAGGGTGGGTTAGGGAGGATGGGAGGGAGGGAGACGCAAGAGGGAAGAGATATGGGAACATATGTATAACTGATTCACTTTGTTATAAAGCAGAAACTAACACACCTTTGTAAAGCAATTATACTCCAATAAAGATGTTAAAAAAATAAATATGTTCTAGAACTTCTTTCTTTAACCCTCTCGCATTCAGGCATCTTAAACATCAAGTCTTTGGCATTATCCCTTCTTTCTCCCACTCTAAATTTAATTGACTTAAATCCCTAAAGCTCCATCAGCAAAATAACTTCCAAATTAGTTTCCCAATCCTCTTTGCATAGTGCTTTTCTAACCCTAAGATCCTTTTATTTTTGTCCTTGCATTAACTTTATTTTCAGATCTGAGTGTCACATTCACAAATGGGCAGCCCTAGAGAAAGTAGATCATACATTATTCTCCTTTGAATTGTTCGTGACCTAAAATTCAAATATTAGAAGTGTGGGACAGACTTGCTGTATTTATCTGGCAGTTCTTAGTTGGAGACTACCTCAGGCCAAAAGCAGCAGATGCTCTGTTTTCACAGTTCATAAGCATCAGAAGAAAGTAAAGACACCTTGTCTGTCTAATCTGGTCTCAGCATTTGATTTGGGCATATGGATGAGGGCAGAATTTGTGCAGAGTGATCTTTATAAATCAACTCAGTTCGTATCTCTCATCCACTTGCATCTCTCTAATGGCTTCTCATCTCATTCAAAGGTCATGCCAAAATCCTCCATGATCCATTTCCCTCTGACCGCATCTTTTAACCCTCATTCTAGTCTCTCTTTCTTGATTTTGCCCAGTGCATTCCTACTTGGGCACCTTTGCATTTATAGTTCCCTCTACCTGAAGCACACACATCCTCAGACACTCCCAAGGCTCATGACTTCATCTCCTTTATGTCCTTCCTCAAATGCATCTCAGTGAAGCTTTCCCTGACCACCCTCATAAATGATCACCCCCTCCCCTGATATTTCCTTCTTTTTTCCCTAAGAAGTCATATCTGTCTTACATTTGATATATTTTACTTATTTTTGTTATTGATTATTTTGTCTTGTGAAGGTAGATAACTTTGTTTTTATTTTTCACTAATATATCCCTTGAGTCTAGAACAGTGCTTCAGTAAAATATAAGTTGTATAAATGGATGAACAACAAACTGTATATGAAAGAAATAGAGATAATAAAGGAGAGTGTGATTAATTTTTTAGTGGTAGTTCAGCTGAATTACCCAGTCTCTCTCATTTGTTGACACTGCTGCATTTCTTGGGATAATTCCTGAGCTGTTCACATTCATTTCATACATCTTGAGAGTTCCAGAACTCTGGGTTATTGCTAAGGGGATGCAATTAATAGGATGATATAACTTTTTTTCCCTTAAAATCCATGAAAATACAGAGCTGTATTTTCTCTCAAAAGGCATAATCTTAAAACCTTCTGTAAAATCTCAATACTGCTGAACTTTACATTGAATTTAATAGAAAGCTATTGATTTTGATTCACTCAAATAAAATAAGAACTATCCCCTGACAAATTCGCTGCGTAAAGTTATTCTGCATGTGAAATATATCACTGTCTGCTATTGCCAGCTCAATGTACATTATTTAATAGAAAGCACATAAACTTTAAAAGCCACTGTGACCTGGTCTGAATTCCATACCTGCAAGATAACTTTTGGCAAAATTACCAGATCTCTATGAATCTCATTTTTCCCACTAGTAAAATAAAAATAATACCTACATCACAGAGTAGTTTTGCAGTTTAAAAGAGACAACACATATGTATAAGTCTAGGATCCTTTAATTAGAATAACAAAAATGAACTCTGGCTAATGAGCAAAAAAAGGATTTATCAGAAGGAAGTCAGAACTTAACATATTGACATGAAGCTAGAGAATGGGGAACAATGGACAGAAACTAAGGCAGCAGGGACCATAGAAATGGCCTCATTACCTAAACAGAGTGGTCTGTATGCAACCATTAGAAAGGGTATGTGCCGGCTATTTATGTTTTTCATCCTTGTGTCACCTGCTCAAGACTCTAAGTCCCAGGAGAGACTATTCAGTTGGTTGATTTGGCCCCTTCCAGCATCTACACCAGGAAGCCAATCTAGGAATTTCTAGCCCAATAAGACCTCAAAGGAAAATTGGGATGCTGGGAAAAGTGGAACAGATGGATGACTTTAAGGGAACCCCTTAAATTGATGCCTTTGGATCTGTTTTGACCATAATCCACAGCAATAAATATATTTTACATCATGGTCTAGGGTTCACAGATGTACATATATATTTATATATAACTAAAACAAAATGTTCTCTAAACTGAACTTATTGTACTCTGTTTTGTATTACTTTATTCTCTTCCACTTTTTAAAAGCCAGTTCATGGCCCACTAAGTTGATTTCATGACTTAAGAATGTGTTGCAATGCACAGCCTGAAAACATTTTCTTATAGTATATATAATATTAACAAATCATAGATACTCTGTAAATGTCAAGTTCTCTCATACCATCTTTCCCCCTTTATTCTGCCTCCCACTCTCCCATCAAGTAAAACTGCACACAGTGGCTGAATGACCAAGATATCTGAAGCCTCTTTCATTTTATTGACCTAATGACATAATGTTAATCATATTTTCCTAAACAGTGGAGTTTACAAAAAAATCAGGAGTTTTAAGAGACATAGAGTATAAATAAAAGCAGTATTGAAGAAGAAACAGTAAAATGAAGAGAATAAGGTATGACTTAAGTCTCAGGAAAACTAAGATTCTCTTCTTGAAATAGCATAGAATAATTTTCTGTTCCACACACACAACATCTGTTGCTGCTCTCTGGAATAAGACTTAGAAGATTAAGCACTCTTAATTTCTTAATTTTCCCTGTATTGAAAGAGCTATTTGGCTTTCTTTCAGGACAGAAATATATTTTGATCTAAATATTGAGTTAACTGGTTTGGGGGTTTAGGAGCTAGAATTAGTAAAATAATTGGTTCAGTTCTTCATTTGTGTGTGTGTGTGTGTGTGTGTGTGTGTGTGTGTGTGTGTGTGATGAGACTATCACCAAAGCATTAGGCTCATGAGAGATTCTGCCAAAATGACTTGAGTGTGTGTTTATATGCTTCAAATATAAGACAATTAGAGAATTTATAGGTGTAAAATGTTATGAATTAAATTTTGGTATCTGTATATTATTTAAACCGTCTCAGAAGGGCCTCTTTCCCCAAATGACAGAATCCACTCTACCTCTATATTAGCTTGCCTCCTCTGGTCTTCACTTCTCAGCAATCTCTTATTTATTTTTTATTGATCCTCTATCCCATTTCCAAGGAGAACTGTGACAATCCCCTTGTATTCAAGCCTTTGGTGCTTAATCTCTCCTTGTCAAGCCCTGGAGTGATTTCTCTAACTTGTATTTGAGGCCTGCCTAGTTGAGACTCCTCTATTTCTATCTTCAGATAACTCTGTGTCTCTCCCCCGGAAGAAGCCTCTGATTTCAAGCCTCATATTGTTCTCCTGTTTCTCAATCCCATTTCCTCTTCCCTCTTCTGGAACCCAAGTCCACTAATTTTGTCCCCTCTCATTTGCTTCTTCAAATTGTCCTTCTCCCCTGGAACTTTCTTCTCTTTTTATAAATGTTCTCAGATACCCTCAGCAGCGGTCCCCAACCTTTTTGGCACCAGGGACTGGTTTCGTGGAAAACAATTTTTCCACTGACGGAGGAGTGGGAATGATTCAGGCTGTAATGCGAGCTATGGGGAGAAATGGGGAGCAGCAGATGAAGCTTTGCTGGCTCGCTTGCCTGCCGCTCACCTCCTGCTGTGCGGCCCGGTTTCTAACAGGCTGTGGACTGGGACTGGTCTGCGGTCTGGAGTTGGGGACCCCTCAACTAACAAACTACCTAAAACACCTTGGCTCACTTTTTCTGGTCCTACAAGTGATCGTACTTTTACTCCCCTTTCCTTCAGATGCTACTTTTCTTGAAAATGTATACTTGTTGCTTCTACTTCTCATATTCATTCTTTCCTGTGTCTCTAATCAAGCTTTCACCTCCACCAGACTATTAAAACTCTTCTCTGGGTCCTCACAAGGAGATCTAAGAGGTGTTTTTGTTCTACTCGAGGTCCTTGATGTTGCACTATGCCAGTTCCTTGACTCCTTCCTGGAATCCTTGTCCTCAAGCTGTACCCCAAGGAGCACACATTTCTCAAAGCCCTCTCCTGCCATCTCTTTCCATAGGTGTTAGGTACGTGGACCGTGGAACCGCAAAGCCTCGGGTTCAATTCAGGATCTGACACTGTGGGTTGTGCCATGTTACCAATTTACTTATCATTTCAACCCTGTAAAATGGAAATAATAGTGCCTATGTACTAGGGTTTTTAAAATATTAGATGAAACAGTAAAGCACTTAGGAAGTCCTTTGTTGGAAGTAAATGTGAGCTATCTTTCTTTCTTCCCAGGAAAACAGAAGCCCTTCTGTTGGGGATGAAGGGATATTTTTTTGCCAGCTTCCTGTAGGGAGAGCTCCAGCACTATACTACTCTAAGCCTCCATCTGGACTTTCTCTCTCTCTCCTCCTCTAGTGTGTTTGGGAAAGGGCTCCAGCATTTAGTTTAACCCCTCCTTTTTTTTTTTTTTTGCCTTTCTGATTTCCTCCTTTATACCCTAAATTTTGTAGAGCATTCTGCTTGTAGAAAAGTCTATCTAATGCTAGGAATCCATATTAGGAAATTCATTGCTGCACCCTTAAACCGTGATCTTCAACACTTTTTATATTCATCTGCCATCTTCTTTATCAATTTCAGTTGATCCAGAATTTGACCAGAGAAAAGAAGGTGGCAACTCATGGGGCCCCCTCAAACCTCAGAACTTATTGTTATATTTTTGTCTATTACATTTGGTTCTAAACTCCAGTCTTTTCCTGCTGTAATCCATCCTACACATAGCTGCGTATAATCTTCCTAATGAAAAACTCTTATGACGTCATATGTTTTACAAAAAGTACGATTGTTCTTTGTTATTTAGAGAATTGTGTGTGAATTTCACTGAGATATTCATGGTTTGATTCTCCCACTGCTGCTTTTGTGTTACCTAGTGCTCCAGATGAGCTAGATTTTTCCCTGAAGAGCACATGAGTTTTCTACCTCTGTAATTTGGCTTATGCTGTTTCTTCCACCTAGAATAGTCTTTTTTTTTTTTTTTTAGCACAGGGAGATCAGCTCTGTGCTCTGGGACCACCTAGAGGGGTGAGATAGGGAAGGTGGGACGGAAACACAAGAGGGAGGAGATATGGGGATATATGTATATGTATAGCTGATACACTTTGTTGTACAGCAGAAACTAACACCACAATGTAAAGCAATTATACTCCAATAAAGATGTTTAAAAAAAAATAGAATAGTCTCTTATCTGTCTTTACTTTTTGGAATTCTAGTAATATTCTGAGACCATCTCCACTGTTATCTTTTCAGTAAAGACTTTCTTGATCCCCCAATCTGATATAATTTATTCCTTCTTTTGCATGTGTTTTTCAATTTTATTATGGAATATATATCTCCTTACTTTAAAGTTTATAATAGGACTATTTTATTTTCCCTTGTATAATAAAATTATAACCTAGTTGAGGGCATGAACTACAGCCTCCTCTTCTTTTTAAGCTCTGTGGTGTCTACTGAGCATGGAACCCTATAATTAGTAAGTGCTCAATACATATTTTGTGATTTAAATTTAAATTAATAAATAATAAGAGATACTCAAGGAACACTTTCTATCAATTTGCTGTTTTGTTAAGATGGATTTTTTTTTCCCCAAGAAGATAACTGTGGTTTTTAGTCGCAGTAATAAACCATTTCTTAACTTAAACTTAAATGGCACAGTGGTTACAGTAGCATGAATAATCTTGAAATTTTCAGGCTGAAGAAGTTGATTTAGGGTCCTGAAACAATGGAATTAAAGGCAAAAGGGAGCATTGGAATGCTGGTTTGAAGATAGGTGGTTTTCATGGCAGCAGTCAGATTCATGCAAAAATTTTGTTGAATATGAGTTCTAAGCACTCAAAAAGTACCCTGCAAAGCTTATTTTCTTTAATTCATCCCATGAAATTTTTTTCATGCACCTAACCTATATGGACAAGGCACTGAGCTACGCATACTAGATGTTCAAACCCTAGTTTAGAAAGACCATAATGTCAAAAGTAGGCAGCCTATTATATCGGAGAAAAGTTTTCATGGCACTTTGTCTTTCTCATCATAAATATGTTATTTCTGCTCTCTTTCTCCCTTTCTTTTTTTCCCTTATCTCAGTTCCCTTCTTCCTTTTTGTTTATGTCATTTAAAAATATCCTGCCCTCTTTTCTTTCCATGTATTTTATTTTATTTCCAACTTACCTATCTGTGGGTTTATTCCATCAAAATGTTCCACCAAATTGACTTCAGAGAGGTCAGTGTAACCAAATAGCCTACAAGTAGACCTCACTACATGCAAAGCAGTAGTAAAATCCATGAGAGCAGGAAGCATACCTCCCATGCTTGGTATTGTAGTCCAGTATCTTGTTCTGCATTGAAATATTAGATACAGTTGCCGAATGATTAAATTAACAATAATGTTAATGCATGAAGAAGCCCTCCCCATGACATCTAGGATAATGAAAGCTTCTTGCTCTGAGAACTGATACAGATGTTTCTGTTCAAGTGCCCACTAGCTGTCTGCCCAGAAGAGTTGTGCTGATCTCATTACCTGGACAGGATCGTGGTTAAAGGTTAATGGTTCTATACAACTCTTTCCCTCTCATCAATTGTCTTTGCTTACTCCTACTCAATTCATCCATCAGGTACTAGTTTAGACAGTTAATTTTCATAAAACTCAAATCTAGGATGGGTGCCCGATTTCAGTTAACACTGCATTTTCCCACACCATGCTTATCACACTGTTTTAAAAAAACATGCTTCTCACTGTTAGTTGACTTGTCTATTTCTCCCTTGACTATTATGTCCATATAAGCAGGGACCTATTCTGCCTTGCTCTCTGCTATATTTTCTTTCTTTTGTTTTTTTAACATCTTTATTGGAGTATAATTACTTTACATTTTTGTGTTAGTTATTGCTGTATAACAAAGTGAATCAGCTATACGTATACATATATCCCCATATCCCTTCCCTCTTGCATCTCCCTCCCACCCTCCCTATTCCACCCCTCTAGGTGGTCACACAGCACCAAGCTGATCTCTCTGTGCTATGCAGCTGCTTCTCACTAGCTATCTATTTTACATTTGGTAGTGTATATATGTCCATGACACTCTCTCACTTCGTCTCAGCTTATCCTTCCCCTTCCCCGTGTCCTCAAGTCCATTCTCTATGTCTGGGTCTTTATTCCTGTCCTGCCCCTAGGTTCTTCAGAACTTTTTTTTTTTTAGATTCCATATATATGTGTTAGCATACGATATTTTTTTTCTCTTTCTGACTTACTTCACTCTGTATGACAGACTCTAGGTCCTTCCACCTCACTACAAATAACTCAATTTCGTTTCTCTTTATGGCTGAGTAATATTCCATTGTATATATGTGCCACATCTTCTTTATCCATTCACCTGTCGATGGACACTTAGGTTGCTTCCACGTCCTGGCTATTGTAAATAGAGCCGCAGTGAACATTGTGGTACATGACCCTTTGAAAAAGACTGGGATAAAATTATTATAATGCATATTTATTGAACTCTAGCAATGACAAGCGCAGTTCAAAAAGCTCATTATTCATTTAAGACTCTGCAAAGATATAAGATAGAAATATTAGTCCTATTTTACAGATAAGAACATTAATATTCTAATCCCTTAAATAATTTGTCCAAAGTTATAAAGCTGGACAGTGGCATAGATGAAACTCCACTCAAGCAGCATGGTTCCAGGATCTATATGCTTAACTGCAGCCTTGGAGTATTTCTGGCCTATGACTCATATATTACTCACATCGTATATTACTCACATATGATACAGAAACATCTGGCTTCACAGTACTGTTTCCTTCAAAAATTCCAAATAGCTCAAAATTGATTTTAAATACATGCAGTTTTGGTAATTGAAGGTTTGCTAAGTGCAGGTGTTCTGAGTGGGTTCCCTCACATTGAGTCTTCGTGAACTGCCTGCTTGGGCTTCCGTCCATGAGAATAGTGAAGGCAGCAGAACATCAAAGATCAGCACATGGGAGATGGGAGTTGGGGGTCTCAAGGCCACAAAGTGAGGTAAGGATGCTATGAGAACTCTGATCGTCACATATCTAGCCTCCTCTTTGTAGCTGATCAGGAAATGTTGGTTTAAAATTAATAAAATTAAGATAGTAATAATGTGAATAACCTGTTTAGTAATAGAGATGGCAATGACATATTTAAAGTTGTTTTTAGAAAGAAAGAAAAATGTTATTTTCTTTAGTGGATATGTACGACTTTTTTTTATCTACAAACACATACAGTAAAGAGAGCACTTGTGCATAATTCAGTACTCTTTGTCCCAGATGCTAAAATAATAATGCACACTTCATTACAACAATAATGCAAAGAGAGGATTTGAAAGTTAACTGGTGTGAATTTTAGGTTACGTAGATACTGGAAATTTTAGCTTCAGCTAATCTACTTTTTACTTAGTGATAAGTTTACTTAGGATAAGTTCATGGGAGCAAATAAGATATAAAATGAACAAGTCCTGGTCCCAAGCACCTCACCTAACAAAAACAAATGTAATAATTCACAACGTTTCCTTCAGATTGCTCTCTTTTCCACTTTCCATACAATTATAACATTTTAAAGACGGAGGAGACTTTCATGTCATCTAGACAAATTTCTGTTCAATTCTTGAACTTAATCTGATGGAGGAATGTTGCATTTCTGGGGAATAACCAATGCAGCACACCTGATGCATTTGCTTCACTATCTCAAACTTAACATGTAAACCAAACCCTTAACTTCTCCTTTCTTGACTTTCCCCATCACTGTAAATATCACTGCTATCCACCTGATGCTCAAGTCAGAAATAGTCATTCTTGCCCCTCCCCCTTCATCCTTCACATCCAGTTCATCACCCAGTATTTCTCACTCTATTTCCAAATATATCATGGATGTCTTTTTTTTTTCTAACATCCCTATGTATCTGCCTTCCTATCACAAACTGAGTCCTAGGCACCATAATCTGTCATCCGTATTGATTCAGTAGCCTCTGACTAATTTCTCTGGTTCTGTCCCTACAGCTTTTTAATCTGTATCCCTGCAAGCTAGAGTGGCTTTTTCCTTCAATGTAAATCAAATCCTTTGCGCTCTTCTGTAAAACCCTTCGCCCTTCAATAGATTAATATTGCATTTAGAAATAACTATACACTTGGGGCCTGCATCCTCTGCTATCCTCATCTCTTTGCACAGTGTTTATCTATGATGACCTTCTTTGATTGCATTATATATTATTCCCATTACCACTTTAGGTTAAGAATTACATGATATGATGCTGTTTATTTATCAATGCTTGCTAGAATTTAAGAGCAGGGCCTGTATCTATTTTATTCAATGGCTCATAGCACAATAGCATAATACCTGGAAAATATGATATGTGTATTTAATATTTTAAATGTATGCTGACTGAAATCTATATTTAGAGAATTCTAGCCTATACAAACTTATTGAGTTGAAATTTATCTCTCATCCAAACGTTGGTCCTGTTATAAATTTAAGACATATAAACTAAGTTATATTCCTTCATATAGTTATAGATTGTTGAATATATCTTAATCTACCTTTGCTATCACAACCAAATCAACATTGCGTTAATCAATAAGTCTCTTGTAAAAACATTGAATTTAAATAGTTTTATAAGCTAAAAATTCTATACGTTCTAATTATTTAAAAAAATCATTGTCATCTAAATTTCATCCAAATTTCCAAAAGTTGTCTAGTCTAAGAAAACTCAATATACAAAAAGGTACAAAATGAAAAAGGGCTTATGAAGATGCATTTTTAAAAATTTACCAAATGACACTTTGCTGTAAAAGGGATTTACATTTAAATGGCATGTTACCTCAATATAGCATCTCTACTTGCTTATTTTTTAGAAACATAATTCATTGATAAATGTTTAGGATTTTCTCTATAAACTAAATCAAAGTACTCCTGTTTTATTAATACAGTAAATTCAAATCCTTAAGTGATTCACTGGAATATCTGTAAGAATGAATCCTTAGATTTTGCAAATGTGTCAGCTTTCAGTTAAGTTTACAATGTGTTGACTGAAAGGACTGCATGTTTAGATATAAGGAAGGAACAGAAAGATTGGAAAGCTCAGTTGTTAACAAGTTTTTGCTAGAAGGGATTTGAAAGTTGGATTTTAAAAGCTGTACTCAACTGACATTGATGGCCTCTGCTAGTTACAAGAAGCATAATGAATAAACTGTCCTGGCAGAATGTGCTGATCCTGAAAAAAAACTCTAACAGCTGACAGCCTCTTGTATAGATTTTTGAGAAGTAGTAAAGAACCTCAAATGAAAATAATGTTAAATGGCAGGCATATTATCCCTCTAGGGGAAAATGTAATGAAAATCAAATGTTTCTGTGTTGTATTAATGTTAAGTGAGATGGTGAAGTGAAAAATTATTCTTTATATTTGATTAATGTGGACAGGCAATCCAATAATTTTACCCAGAAGAAAAAGAATACAGCATCAGAAAATTTTAGGAAAAATTTTGCTCAAGTAATCTAGATTATTGCTTTAATTTTGCTATGAAGTCACTGGCTGTTGGCCAAGAAAGAGTTTCTTTTTAATGAAAAGAGGTGTTTTCTGTAATAATAAAGGTTTAAAGATTCTTCCCAGAATTTTAGCTGGGGGCTCTATGAAACCAGTCCAGTGCAGCCCCCTTGGCTTATTCTACTTTTTATTACTTCATTTAACCATTTTGGCCTTAAATTATTTTACCACATTTAAGAGGGTCTTAGAGTACACATACAAAATCATGTTACTTAAATTAGCTCAACTCATAAATTGAACTATTTATGGCTATTTGTATGGGCTTTTATATTCTGACTTTGTCTATCTTCTGTACCACGACCTAAAAGAGATTTTATTGTGCACTATCTCTAAAACAGATTTTATTATGTTGCTCTTGTTCTTCAAAACACTCAGTCTCCCACTGCACCTGGCATAAAATGTGAGCTTCCTAGCCTACTGTGCTACCATTTTGATAATGTTGTCCCAACCTATGTTTACAATACAACTTTGAGCTCTCAGCTTTACAACCTCTTTTAGGACCTTACCCTCCAGACATGTTTTTCCTTTACATAGCTTACTTATCTATACTATCCTCTCCTTCTGACAAGTTGTCTAACTATATGACTCATACTCTTGTTCCAAGACCCACCTCGACAGTAACCTCCTCTCACTTGCTTTCTGTGGTAGGCAGAATAACAAGTATAAATAAATAAATATGTCCCTGTCCTATCCCTGGAACCTGTGAGTATATGACTTTATATGTCAAAAAGAACTTTGCAGATGTTAAATTGAGGATCTTGAGATAGAGAGATTATCCTGGATTATCTGGGTGGGTTAAGAGTCACTGTAAGGGAAAGAAGGAGGCAAGGGAGTTAGAGAAGGGGGTCTGATGATACAGTGACAGGTCAGCGGGAAGTAATTTCTGGCTTTGAAAATGGAAGAGTGCTACAAGCCAAGGAATGCAGCCAGCCTGTATAATCAGGAAAAGGAGAGGAATTCATTCTTTCCTACTGCCTTCAGAAGGAATACAGCTCTGTTGACATCTTGGTTTTAGCCCAGTGAGACCCACTTTAGAATTATCCAAAGCTGTAAAATAATAAATTTGTGTTGTCTTTAGCCACCAAGTTTGTGTTAATGTTTTACAGCAGCAATTGGAAACTAATAGAGTTTAATAATTGGAAGTGGGTGCTGATGTGTTAGAAATATGTAAAAATGTAGAATGAACTTAGAATTGGGCAATAGGCAGAGACTGGAAGATTTTTAAGGAGCATGATAGAAAAAGACTAGACTGCCTTGAATAGATAGACTCTTAGTAGAAATATGGGTGTTAATGATTCTGCTAGTGAGGACTCAGAAGAATGTGAGGGAGCCTGGTAGAGAAAGCACCTGTTGTCTGTCTTAGAGAATACTGAAGCCATCAAGAATAGCTGGTAGAAAAAACATTAGAAAGGCAGTGCAGATGAAGGGTCAAGTGGAAATGAAGAATATGTTATTTAAAAAGTGGAGAAGAGAGGATTTTTTACATATAGTGGCAGGGAACTTAGCTGAATTGTGTCTTGCAGATATATGGAATTAAAACTTGTAAATTATGAACTTGGATATTTAGCTGAGGAGGCCCCAAGCAAAATGTGAAAGGTGCATCCTGGTCTCTTTTGACTGCTTATAGTAAAATGTGGGAGGAGGGAGATAAATTGAGGGAGAGAAAGCCAAGGGTGTGGCTGGATGACCTTTCGCTAGTGCATTAGAAGGATCAAACGATCAGACTATCTATCCAGTCATACTGAGGGCTTTTTGAAGAGATTAGACATTCTGCTCATGGATCCCCTCAGCCATATCTGAAGGAAGCAATATAGAGATGAAATTATGTAGAAGAGATATGTGGAAGAGCCTCATGTCTAATGGGACAAATTTCCTTGACATACACAAGAAATCTACAAGGTTTTTGAGTATGTTCCGCAAACACGAAACACTGACAGCTTTGACTAAAAGGGACAAAGAGAGTAAGAAATGAAAGAAAACTGTCAGACTCACAAAATTGTACAGGTAGGAAACAGGAAGATCAACTTTTCAGCTGCAAACGTGTTATACTTCATACAAAAGGAAGACTATCTCTAAGGGCAAAGAGCCTCAAGACAAAAAGGCAGAACCTTGGACCACAGAGGATTACTCCCAGGCTTTGAAACCTATGTTGTTTACTCAGCTACATTTTTAATTTGACTTTCCTTCCATTCTTTTGAATGGGGATGCTTATGACTGGTACCCTATGCCTGACCCAATATTGTATTTTGGAGCAGATAACTTGTTTTCTAAATTCAAGGATTCACAGATGCAGAGGAATTTTGCCCCAGGATAGATCAGATCTTATTCATACCTGATTTAGATGATTTAAATGACCAGACTTGGGAATTTTGAGCTGATGAGATTTTGGATTTAAGTTGATGCTGTTAATGGGTTGAGACTTTTGGAGATGTTGGAATGAAGTGAATGCGTTTTACATGTGGGATTGATGTGAATTTTTATGTACCGGAGGGCAGACAGTGATAGACAGGAAAATGGCCCCCTAAAGATGTCTACATCTAAATGTCCTAAACCTGTGAATATATAATGTTACATGACAAAGGGTAATTAATGTTTCAGATAAAATTAAAGTTGCTAATCAGCTGAATTTAAGACAGGATTTTTGTCTTAAATTACTCCTTCTCTAATTTTAAAATTATGTTACATCATTTCTTGTTTACATTTATCTGATATGCTCTTGCACATCTTTTTATTTTCAACTTTCTGAAAAATTTTATTTTAGGTGAGTCTGTCTGATCTAGCATAATTTTCATTCTTTCTTTGGAATCCAATTTAATATTTTATTTTTATTATAATCAGTGAATTAAGCCAATATTCCTTTAATTAAAATGACAAATATATTTAGTCCGATTTATGCCATGTTATTATTTTGTCAATTTTATACTTTTTAAAGCCTCTCACTGGGTGATTTCTTTGCTCTGATTTTTTTAGTGTGGATGTGTGTATATGGGTGTGCATGTGCAGTTCTTCTGATATTTAGGAAAGTTTTCATTATTTTTCTAGGAGTTGATTTTGTGTTTTATTTTTTTAAATATAATTATTTCTTCAAGAATGACATATATACAAAAGAACACATGACATGTGCACAGCTAAGTAAATTTTTACGAAATGGAAACAGTCATTTAATTATTGCCAAGCTAAGGAAACTGAATGTCCCTAGCACCTATGAAGTCCCCCTATATCCCCTTCCAGTTGCTACCACGCTTCTATATATACCTATGATTCTGACTTTTAAGACTATAGATAATTTTTGATTGTTTGGAACTATATATAATTTGAACCATAGAGCAGTTACTCTTTTGTGTTCTTTTGTTCAATGTTATGTTTATGAGATTCATCCGTGTTACTGCACATAGAATAGTTTGCTTATTCCCATTGGTCTGTAGTATTCACTTGTACAACTATAACACCATTTATCTCCTTTACTTTTGATGAACATTTAGGTTGATTATAGTTCTTGGCACTTAGAAACACTGATGTTGTGAACATTTCTGTTCATTTCTGATGGTGTGCATATGTATACATTTCAGTTGAGTGTGTAACTAGAAGTAAATTTCTTTGGATAGTTTACACGTATATTCAGGTATGAGGTTTTACGTATATTTTCCTGATAGCTTTTATCAACTAAAGTAATTTTTCTCAATTTTATTTTCTGTTTATGTGTGTGTTCTAAATCTTGAACAGATATTAAGCTTTATGTAATATTTTTTCTACGTCTATTTCGATAATCATATGAATTTTCTCCTTATATATGTTATTATGGTGCATTACACTGATTAGTTTCAAAAATTAAGCCATCTCTAACAAATTAGGTAATGGAGACAAAATGGAAAAAATCCGAGAGACACACAAAGTACCAAAATTGATTCAAAAAGATTATAAAATAGGAACAAACCTATAATAAGTAAAATGAGATTTAATCAATAATCAAAACTTCCCAACAAAGATAAGTCCAAGACTGCATAGCTTGACTTGTGAATTCTACCAGTCCTTCAAGAAAGAATTAACACCAAATTCTTCTCAAACCCTTCTGAAAATGGAAGAGGAGGAAACACTTCCTAATTCATTCTGTGAGGCCAGAATTACCATGATGTGAACTTAGTTATAACTACTGATATATTTGGAATTACTGCCATCACCTTATTTTGTGCTTCCTATTTGTCCTACCTTTCCAGTACTGTATCTTGATCCTACTTTTCGGCCTTCTGCTGGATTGCTTAGGAGTTGATTTTTTTTTTAAAAGAGTATTCAATTTTGTTTCTAATTTTTCTAAGAGTAGGATCTTTGACCCCTTTCCTTTCAACCATTTTATAACACTATGTTTTTGGAATTTCTAATAGCATAGAGCTAGGTTTTTAAATGTAGATTTAGAATAATTGTCTTTTAAAAGGAAAGTTTAATCCTTTTGTGGATTTAATGTTAATTTAGTAATCTTGGCGTGCACGCGTGTGCGTGTGCGTGCGTGTGTGTGTGTGTTATTATGAGCTGATCTCAGTAGGTTTATTTTTGGCTGAGGATTCAGAGTTCCCTAGATTTTGAAAGGCTCTTTAAATATTGACTTCCAATGGCATTCCACTTAGATTCTAGGGATTTTAAGTGCTCTTAGGCCAGTTTTTACGTTAATTTCTGTGCTGATGGCTCTTGTACCATATAGGCTATGTAAATTTAAACATCACACACGTGTATGGTGACTTTTTCCCTGTGTGTTTTCAATCCTAGTCCCTGGACTAACTTGAAGCCTCCCCAGTCTGGTGGGCAAAATTTTCAGTCCCTCTATAGGATTTTGCAGCCCATCAAAGCTCAGCTCCTAGCTTTATGCTAGGGTGTCAGCTTCAAACACCTGAATTCCACAGTTCATGGAACAATCTTTCACATCACCAAATGGATGTTAGAAACCATTTTCAGTTCCCTAGGGCCTCATTTACAGAGACCAAATCCTTATGGGCTGCTTAGCACCTCATGCTTATTGTTTAGCTTTGGTTCCTCTCACCATTTTTAGCACCTGAGAATTAGTTTTTGCTTTTTGGTTGTATTTTATTCTGTATTTCTAGACAATTGCAGTAAGAGGAATATCTATATCAACTTAGTTGACCACATTGTGAGAAGTTTTAGCAATTAAAAAAATCTTTTAATGATAAAACACTTCAGCATAGTTTGAAAAAACTAGGGTGCATTCACAAGTTATATAGCTATTGATCCAAATTTGGTAAGGACATTTTTTTCCTTCAAATGGTAGGTTCTAGAAATTAGAGATTAGGATAATTTGCATTAGTCTGTTAAAAGAATTTGTTAGTGAAGTTACTAAACCATTGGACTTGTTTTTGAAAAGCCACAAATTGGTGTGCTTTGACCTTTTGTTCTAGTAAGAAAAATAAATCAGTTTAAAAGAAGAACTGCAAGAGATCCTGACAGGATGGTTGTCAGCTCAGAATATAAGAAAGCAGCATTGGAAAACTAGCCCTCTATATATGTACTCCTAAATTTCCCAGCACTGTGGATTTCATATGCTCATTTCTTAGTCCTTCTTTCTCCCTTCCTCCCTCTGTTCTTTTCTTCCTTCCTTTCTTCCATAAATATTTACTGAGGACACAAAGTTATATTATCTGTAGCACTGAAGAATTATTCTTGTTGCCTGAGGCCTCTCATCTGGAAGTTCCATTCTAGTTGTCCAATGGCCCTGCAACTCAAGAAACTGCCTATCCACAAATGATTGCTGAGAATAACTCAAGATGTTCAGAACTCATTCATTCTCTACTTCCACTTTATAAATCTTTGTCATTATTATTCATGATACCTACTTCTCTGCCTCCATGTATACTTATGTGCCCTTTCCCCATGTGACATTACATCAAATGCGGTTAGAGTATCCACTGTCTTCCATCAAGAAATGCTTCTTTTTTTTCTCATCCACAGAAATGTGCCTAGCTCTTGCTTTAGTCCACAGTTCTTAAGCAGACCCTTCCCCTCAACCCCAGGATTGCTTTAGAAACAGCGGCCACTAAAAATAAATGGTAATGAAAATTTTAGTGAGGAAGCAAAACCTGTTGGATAAGCTCACTTTTAACTCTAGTGAATTAAGAAACAAAAGCTTCAGATTCCATTCAAACCTTGCAGAATTTAAGCTCCAAATGGGTCTGCTCTGACTTAGTCGTCTGGAATTCTATGGTCAGTAGCTTGCTATAACACAAGATGATTTTGGAGCCATATTGAGTTTTCTCAGAACATGATTCTAAGATTTTTCTGAAGGCACTTGGGATAGCTCTGTGGTTTGAACAGTGATGTACTTCTAGGCTCCTAATTACATAAAAATAGTGTGTGCTAGATGAGGTGCAAGTAAGAGCTGTGACTTGCTCTAAATTGCAATGGCCTCACTGATTTCTCCAGTTTTGCTCTCAGAGGTCACTTGTCAGCCTAGGTAGTCAAAATGAGACCACCTTCATATCAGCTTTATTTCCTAACAAGGACTTTAAAAAAACTGAAAACACTTAAAATTGTAAGATATCTTAGAGAATAGCAAATATATAGTAGACAGCTAGAAAACAAAAAAGTATCTATTCATATGTCTTCTGTTCTGATAAATGGAAAGATTTTGAGCCTACGTTCCTGTGGCAAGTGGGTAATGTTCAGCCATAGATGTTTGCTCCTGCCTCAGGGCCTTTGTGCCAGCTACCTAAAGCCCTCTTCCCTCTGATCTTCACGCAGCTCAGGTCTCAGCATGAGGTTGTCTCTTCAGAGACGTTTCCCTAGCCACCCAATGCTTTCTCTGGCCAGCAATGTAAAGTGGTGGGCTCTTTGTTCATATCATATGACTCTTTAAAAACTGTCTACCTAAACTGGATCACCACGTGAAAATTTTTTGTTATTATATGTCATTTTAATATCTCTTTTCTCCCTCACTCCACATATGAATATATGTGCCTAATAATGTTTATTAAATGCCAGACATTGTAAATTATACCTTATGGATTACTTGATATTTTGTGTTTCTAAAAATATTCTTGTGCTAGTTCTTGGAGGAGGTGAAGTCATTTAGAAATAATTTGGGTTTTTTTTTTTTTTTTGCACCTTGATTCTAAGCTTTGTTAGATAAAACCAGAGTAACCGTTCATCTAGGGCAAATTTTCGACAGCTACTGAGGCAAGATCTTAGTATCAATACTTTAGCCACCTCCTTGTGAAACATGATATATTCCATTCTACCTATTGAAACAGTTACTATTCCCAACTCTGTGTGACCTCCAGGCACTATTCCCTCAAATTCTTTTGGTTGTTTGTTTCCTTGGGCTTAGGTAATTTCATCACATGCATGGGCTGTCTAATATTCAACAAAATACTTTTGGGAGCACTGCAGACTGTTCTCTCCCAGCAGCTTTCCCCTCTGCAGCCCTGTGAAATCTGGCCACTTTGGTTTCCCCTGACTCCCAGCTCTGTCCACTTGTCCACTTAACTCAGTGACTCCACTGGACTGTGGCTGAGTCCGTTCCTTCTCACTCCCCCATCTCGCCTCTGTGTTGTGACTTGGAAACCTCTAGGCAGTAAGATCAAACAATTGTAGGGCTCATCTCATTTGGTGCTCACTTTTCAGAGATCACTGTCCTTCATTGTCCCATGTAAAATGTTTTGAGAGCCATTGTTTTATATATTTTGTCCAGTGTTTTAGTTTTTTCAGATGGAAGACTGAATTTAATACTTGTTACTCCATTATGGCTGGAAGTAGGAGCCCCACCTATGAATTTAAATTTAATTTTAAGAGTAGGGACATTTCTGGTCTTATTAATCAGTGTGTTCTCAGGATCTGACAGAGCTTGGCACTAAGTAGGATATTGGCAAATATTTATTAAATGAAAGAATGCAAAAGATTTGAATCAGCTAATATTGAAAGATCTAAGTTTGTTTTTCAATGGATACTCTAAATGAGTTACATGAAATATAAAATTTAAAGTACCATATACATATGTACTATCTTTATATTAATTTTCTTGTATTATTAGAATGATTTACTAAGGTATAGTTCCAGGTATAACTCAACTCATCACTTATCATTAAGATCTCAAAGCTGAGAGGTCTAAAGCATTCATAAGTGCATATGTCTGTAGCACAAAATGGGCAAAAATAGTTCTCCAATTCAAATAACTGCATGTATAAACTATAAATCTGTTTTTAAAATTAATAGTATTTATTAAAACTATTTTGGTCTGTTTTGGGGGTGTTTTATATTTTCTGATCCTTCTTAGAATGTAGTTATCTATTCTTGAGAAAGAAAAAGTAAAGTGATCCAAATGCCTAAACCATGTAACAATATCTTTCAGAAAAAATAGCTGTTTATTTCAAAAAATAATAGCTTTTTATTTCTATTATGGATATTTTAGGACTAAACAATAATCATTTAAATAATCTTTAGCTCATCTAACAGGTTAGAAATTCACAACTAACCCTGCATTTCAGAGAAAATGTCACAGCATGTTACAGTTAGTGGCATGCTGGTAGATGTTTAACAGCTGCCTCTCTTAAAAAAAAAAAAAAGAAACAAAGCAGACCAATAAAGTCTTGATTGGTAGTGTTTGCTCTTTGTTATGTGTTGAATTGTGTCTTCTAAAAAGATATGTTGAATATGTTGACTATGAATCCCCAGTACCTCAGAATGTGACCTAATTTGGAAATAGAGTTGTTGCAAGTGTACAGTCAAAATGAAGTTATACTGGAGTAGGGTAGCCTTTAATCCAATACGACTGATGCCCTTGTAAGTGGAGAAGAGAGACAGAGGCACAGACACACACAGGGGAACACCATGTGACAACAGAGGCAGGGATTGGAGTGCTGCAGCTACAAGCTAAGGAGTGCCATGAGTTGAGGGCTGCCACCAGAGACTCAGAAGAAGCAAGAAAGGAGTCTACCTAGAGTCTCAGAGGAAGCATGGCCACAGGGGACCATGATTTCAGACTTCTAGCCTCCAGAACTTTGAGAGAATAAATTTCTGTTGTTTTAAGCCACCTGGCATTATGGCCAGTTTCAACCTACTGCCATGAAGTCACTTAATGCAGATCTGGGAAAATATGATGACAATGAGTTCTTGCCAGTTGGTATGAGCCACCTCTAGCATACCACAGATCATAGTATTTTCCATGAATTCTTGAATATAAATTAGTTCACAGAGTCTTTTATCCATTAATTCATTTCACAGGTATATAATGAGCACCCACTATGAGTCAAGAACTGGTATAAACTCTGGGGTTATATAAATGAACAAAAAAGATAAAAACCTCTCTGCCTATGTGGAGCTTCCATTTTGCTGGAAGGATATAGAAAATATATTTATATGGTATGTCAGATAGTGATATTTTAAGGAGACAAAGGGAGTAGAAAAGAGGAATAGAAAGGACACAACTTTAAAGAGGGAAAGACCTCTATGAGAATGTGATATTTGAGCAGACATGAAGGAAGTAAAAGAGAAAGCTATGCAAATATTCAAGTGATGAGAATTCCAGGATTCCAGGCAGAGAAAATAGCCAGTGCAAAGATCCTAAGACCAGGGTATCCCAGTGTGGGATACTAAAATTTGATTAAAAATCAAATTCATAGTGTTTGCTGATAACACTTTGCAGATGATAATATCAAGATCATTTCCTACTTATTGACAATTATTTTAAAATTAAAACTGTGATATAGCAATCTCCAGAGCAAAATGTAGAATAGTAGAGATGAGAGAGGTAGTGGGGATCAGAGTGTGCAGGATGTTTTTTAAGGTACTCTTTGAAAGACTTTGGATGAGATGAAAAGGCACTTGTGGGTTTTAAGCACAGGAGTGCCAGGATCTAGTTTGTGCTCTAATGAGAATCCGTCTGCCTCCTTATTGCATTCTTTTTCGAATAAGTCTCTTGCCTCCCTTCAGTTGGTTCTTAACAATTATCTGGGAAAGTGCAGCCTTTCACTCAAATGGCATAGGGACCTGAAAAATAAAGGTTCAGCAGCAATAAAACTGCCAGGGATTTAAATGAGAGAGTGAAGAATGGTAGTTTCAATCTATAAAATTTTGCATGTTTCCCAACAAAATTAAAGTGTCTACTGGTAGTCATGACTTCATTTACCACACACATTAAGATAGAGTTTCTGAAGTGTCCTTTTTTGAACGTAGTAATAGCATAGTCTTTACCTTAACAATTTCTAAGGCATAAAGGATAGAGTGTCTAGAACAGTGACTCTCAAACTTCTTCTATTTTTTTTTTTTTAAGTCCCAATCTAGGACAGAGTTGTACTTTGATAAAATACAAAAAAGGTAAATTACTAAGAAATTAAATATAGCATAAAGACATGCGAATACAAGCCCAAAGTTGTATTATTAGATTTAACAGGAATAAAATCTCATTTCAGTAAATATAATAAAAATAAACAAAACAAAGGAGAAAAGAAAGTTACAAAAAATGTATCCATTGTTCATTGAAAGTGTGTGCCTATGTGATTAGTAGAGAAAATTACTGTTACGCTTATAACTTTTAGATGTTCTATAATTATAAATAAACAAAATGTTGTAAGTGAAGTAGAGGATACCTATGTTAAATACTTATATACACACTTTGAACAAAAACCAGGCATGTCAATATTTTAAAAATTTAATATGATAAGTGAGTTTATTAAATTATCTAATAATCTTGGTTGGATAAACAAAGATACTTGCATGGGATTATGCATGTATAAACTGCTTCTTTATTTTGTTTTCATAAACTTCCTAGTAGAATAACCAGCCTCACATCAGCTTACTGTTGGAAATGGAAGAAGAGATTTTATAGCAATTTCAGCAAGTTTGGGGTATTTATTTAAAATTTTTGAACCAAGTAAAGCAAGTGAGGCTGTAGTTTAAAAAGTCATCTTCAATCCTTTAACAGTAGCCAGCTCCAATAATTTATTCCATAACCTTTTAGTTCAATTTAAATTATCTTTTGATGAAATATGTGAATTCTGGATTCATTAATTTTTTTATATGAGGATTTTTCAGCAAATGATAACTTTAGTGTTATTCCATCTGCTATGAACTGAGTGCCCCCAGATTAATCTGTTGAAACCCTAACCTCTGATGTGACTGAATTTGGAGATGGGACTTTTAGGGATTTAATTAAGGTTAAATAAGGTCATACAGGTGGAGCCCTGATCCAATCAGATTAGTGTACTTGTTAGAATAAACACCAGAGAGCTTGTTCTCTCTCATTGTGTCTCTGTATGCGCCAAGGAAAGGCCATGTTAGGACATAGTTGGCAAGCCGGGAAGAGAGCTCTCAGTGAAACTGAATCAGTTGGAACCTTGATCTTGGACTTCTATTCTCCAGAACTGTGAGAAAATATATTTCCATTGTTTAAGCCACCAGTCTATGGTATTTGTTAGGTAGCCCAAGGAGACTAAAGCAATCAAATTCATAGTGTTTGTTGATAACACTTTGCAGATGATAATATCATTTCCTACTTTTTGACAATTATTTTAAAATTAAAACTGTGATATAGCAATCTCCAAAACAACCTTGTCCTTCAAAATTTCTAACTTTTAATTTTGTTCTTTGATCTTAGCTCCCCTTTGGAAAAATAATCGAATTATTTCTTTTCATAGAAATATGAAGATTACTAAATATATCCAAGATATCAGTCAATAAAGCAAGTCAGGCTTTCATATTAATATATTTAAATATTGGAACCAACCTTATTTCTTATCCTGAAGAAACACTTAAGAGTTTATTTTGCAGTTCAGACACTCTTGACACAGCTTCTTTCTTTAATACCATAATACTGTTTATGGTCAGTTTCCATACTATCATAACTGGTTGTGTGGGAAAAGAAAACAAGAAAAAAGAATCCCTAATTTGTAGCATTTACTGGTTTGCTTGAAGTATGTATCACCATCATGGATAATTTCAATCTACCAACATGAATTTACTGAATACAGCATTCAGAAAAAATGCTAACAGTCAGTTCTAATGAGCCAACTTTGGGTCTTACATAACTCAGAATTTGTGCTGTGTCACCAGCGTTGTTTACTTCAGCTGACTTTTTTTTAATCAAGACTTTCTCAGTGAGGGAAGCATTGCATTGAGTTACATTCTCTCACAAGCTCCTTAACTTAGGTAACTACTTCAGAATGTTTTCCTGATGCTGGCAGTTGCAGCGTCAGAACATTCCTTTATATAAAACATAAACTGTCAACCACATTTCTTGGCAAAATAATTCTTCATAATTTTATAAAATTTAGAGCTACTTGTGTTTCTCAGCCATAAAGCTAAAAGAGAATTTTTTTTAATTAATTTATTTTATTTTTGGCTGTGTTGAGTCTTCGTTGCTGCGCGCGGGCTTTAGTTGCGGCGAGCGGGGGCTACTCTTCGTTGCAGTGCGTGGGCTTCTGATTGCGGTGTCTTCTCTTGTTGCAGAGCATGGGCTCTAGGCGCACGGGCTTAGTAATTGTGGCATGTGGGCTCAGTAGTTGTGGCGCATGGGCTTAGTTGCTCCGCGGCACGTGGGATCTTCGCAGACCAGGGCTGGAACCTGTGTCCCCTACATTGGCAGGCAGATTCTTAACCACTGTGCCACCAGGGAAGTCCCGCTAAAAGAGAATTTAAATCAGAGCAGAGATTTCTTTCTTCAAATCTTTATCATTTTCAGACTGCACATATACTAAAAGAACTGCTACAAAAAGCAATATCTGCACATTCATCAACTTACAGTGAAAGAACGCTTTGCCAGCTTTATTTATTCAGTGAGTTGGTTTTCCATATCATTAGGCAATTTTGGAAATCATCCAGCTATGATGGCATCAGAAAGTAGTACTTGAGTTACCGTTTTACCAAAATCACTGAACATTTCTAAGTAAATACCTCTAACATAGTCATTCACTAATGTCTTGTCAACTGTATATATATTTAATTCTTAGCAATCGCAAATGCCACTTCATATAAAACCCATGAAACACTAATGTTTATATGTAGAATATTGAACATATGCTTTTATCGACTTTTAATTAAATGCTTTTTCTTTCAAATGATTCTTTTGGTTTTAAATTTTAATCCTTTATGTTTTGTGTATACAGTAGTCCCTCTTTATCCATGGGGGATACATTCCAAGACCCTCAGTGGATGCCTGAAACTGCGAATAATACTGACTCCTATATATACTATTTTTTTTCTATACATACATATCAATGATAAAGTTTAATTTATAAATTAGGCACAGTAAGAGATTAACAGCAAAAACTAACAATATACTGTAATAAACGTTAGGTGAATGTGTTGTCTTTCTTTCTTTCAAAATATCTTATTGTACAAATGTATTGCTTTTCATCTTAACTAAGCACTTTTCATACACTGTGGTTGTAACTTTTGCAGTTTGAGGTGTAATAGCAAAACTATCACAAATTTCTTTTTCCTTCTTCACAATTTCATGGAAAGAAGATTTGTTTTTACTGTAGATCTTAGCAAGTTCAGCATACAATTTTTTTCTTAAGTTGAGAACTTTTCACTTAAAGGAAACATCTTACTCCTTCTCTTTGACATATCGCAATTACCAACATCATCACTCTTGCACTTTGAGGCCATTAATAAGTAAAATGATAATTGAACACAATTAATACCTCCACAGTCAATCTGATAACTGAGACGATATGGCTACTAAGTGACTAACAGGTGGGATATCCTGGAAAAGGTTGACTCACACCTTGGGCTGGATGGAGCAGGACTTCAAGCGATTTCATCATGCTACTCAGAACAGCATGCAATTTAAAACTTATAAATTGTTTATTTCTGGAATTTTTCATTTAGTGTTTTCAGACCATGGTTGACTGTGGGTAACTGAAACAGAGGAAAGCAAAACTGTGGAAAAGGGTGGCAGGCCTACTACAAATGACTAATACATTTTGATAATTTCACAAATTCATTAGCTAAAACAGCCCCACAGATGATACACTATGGTTTCAGCACTTCACCATCAATTAGGGATAAATTCAATATATACACCAACATATTTTCAGGTAAATTTCATTGGAACTCTTTTTGCCCTATTTCTATGGAATCATTTCCACTGTCCACATTCAAATACTATTGCCACATTCAGCAAATTGTATCTTTTCTTGTAAAAAAAAAAAAAAAGTCTGGTGAAGCTTGTGTGGCCACATATAATTGGAGTTAAAGTAAATAATGAAAATTTTATTTCTCTGCTATAGAAAGTAATGTTATATGATAAATTATAAAACAGTCGATTAAAATGTAATGTGATTGTAAAAACAAATTGATAAAAATAAGTGCTTATATATTCTCAGATATCTATATAATTTGGGGTTATATTTGGCAAAGTAACCGTAAAAGGTCACACAATGTAACTGAGTTCTACTGCATATGACTGTGGAAAGGCTTGAGGCATGGGCAATTCACTATATGAATTGGAAAACAAAGTGGTTAAACCCTGTTTATTCAAAGACATGAGTCCACCAGTCATGTTCTTAGATCTTGCAACAATGTCTAACTGCTGTAGGTTTTTCTAAATGCCTCCTCTCAGTCTCTCCTCATCAACTGGTAAAAAATAGTTCATGAACTGGCACCCATCTTTGGACCACACTGTGGGCAGCACTTTTGTAGAGAAGTCTCTCCTACATGTCGATACAGCTCAGTACATTGGTTGGATCATAAGAAGATTGATGGTAAAGAACTGTTATGTCTAGTAAGACTTCATCATGCCCTACATACTGTGATAAGTGTTTTATATGGATTTTCTAGTTTAATTCTCACACAACTCTTAAGAAGTTGATACCATTTCCATTCCCATTTTATAGGTGGAGAAACAGAGGCTTAGAAAGTTTAACTAACCAATTCCTACTTCATATTGTCTCTTCGGGTTAATTGAATGAGAGACAAAATGGGGTGCTACCTTGGCAGTAGAATTTGAAGGAATTCAAAAGACCTACTTGTCCACAAGTAATTCCGCATTGGCCCACCCTTCTTTCACACTGGCTTGAAATTGTAACTGATACATGAGAAATGGTCTGTAGAAGGTTTAGGAGGGGCCTCCACATTTGCATGGCTGTGTGCAATGTTTATCAGTAGCTGCCCTACATTTCTGCTAGGAGAGGAGGATAATTACAAGTCTCCGGGTGGCAGATGATTCCAGGCTCAGGGTGCCAGAGGTGGGTTAGGGTTTAGGGGTCAGGAGCAGATGGGAAGTAAGGAAACCTGATCTGACCTTCATCCTTACAAGGAGCCTCAGCTCCTTGAGAATTAATTCCCTTCATTCTTCCTCTTTTGTCTTTTGATACCTTCCCATTCTCTCCCCAGCCTCCGTTTTCCACTGAAACAGAGTAGCTTTAGAAGTAAGGCTTCTGTTTGAATTCTATAATAATTCCAGATGTATAGGACAATAAAAGGTGACTCCATCCCCTAACCCTCTCTTGTGTTTTTCAGTAGGCTGAGTGACCTCTAAATGCCTATCCTAGATAATTAAATAAACAGACCTACATTTTGTGTTAGCTCTACATTCATGGTGAATTGGCAGTAACTAATTTTAAAATTAAATATAAACTAATTGTGACCACTACCCCAATTCCTGATTCATCAACACTGCCACTGTGCCTTCATAATACAATGTTATTAGCCTGTGTGTGTGCATGTGTGTGTGCACATGTCTATGTGTTTGTTTCTACAGTTTCTGCCTCAGAATTCTAGAACCAAAGAATCTTCACAAGTACTTACACTCTAGGTACTTTCTAGAAAAACCCTTCTAAAACAAATCTAATTGTGTCATATTCCTGCTGAAAATCTGAGTAGTTTCTTACCACCATAAAAATGAAATCCAAAACCCTTAACAAGGATGTTAAGGTTCTTCCAGATCTCACCCCTGCTTGTCCTATCTTTCCTTACCTTGCACACTCTAAGTAAACTGAAAGCCTTGCTGTTGTTCCAGAACTTTGTTCCCTCTTTAGCTGGTCTCTATCCCATCTCCCTCTTTACCTGTGCAACTTCAACTCCTCCTTTAAGTTTCATCCTAGATGTTATTTCCCCTTGGGCAAAATCTCCCTTGGCATGACTTCTTTGCCCCTTCTCTATGCTTCTGTAGCCTGTCTTCCCAGGGATTGCAGCTCTGTGGCTATTGCGTATTCAGCGGCCAGACTATCCCACCCCTGTAATTGCCTTGATGGCAAGGGCCTTGCCTCTACTTTTGAGCAATGTATCAAAGCAGTAAGCAAATGCTTAACTCATACAAGACTCTTAGTGAATGAGCGTTGAATGAATAAAGCTAGTCTCAATTATTATTGAAAAAGCTGCCATTACCTCCAAAATATTTCTCATAATTGGCATCACTTGACTTATGTTACATTATCCTACATTTCTTCAACCTTTGTAAATACAGTTAGCATTTTAATATATGTAATGTTGTGCTTGTTTACATATGTTTTTGAAAATATTGTTTTTATTATGCTTTTCTTATGTCCCTGGTTATATGGTAAACTTTGGATTATTTTTAAAGAATTATAGTTTTATTATCAGGTATACACAATCACTTGAATTCATTACACAAATCAAATTGCTTTACTCTCTAGACTGTAATTATTTTAACTGAATGTAAATAGGATTTTCTAAAATGTTTTTGTACAATTTTTTAAATGAATACTATTGCATTTCTTTTTTTTTTACTATCAATTAGCTTTTAAATTATTTTAACTGATATAATGCAAAATAACACTCCTGAAGCTCCTGTCAAGTTGTAATAGGTAGAATTAGAAATAATATTCCCTTGTTGTTAATATCAGAATTTATTGAGTGGAAAAAATCTTATTATTATAAGTTTGGATTGTGAAATTTCATAGGACTAGAACAATGCTTTTGTGGGAAGTGAAGAAAGAATTGTTGTATAAAAATGTTGAGGGCGGGCTTCCCTGGTGGCGCAGTGGTTGAGAGTCCGCCTGCCGATGCAGGGGACACGGGTTCGTGCCCCAGTCCGGGAAGATACCACATGTCGCGGAGCGGCTGGGCCCGTGAGCCATGGCCACTGAGCCTGCGCGTCCGGAGCCTGTGCTCCGCAATGGGAGAGGCCACAACAGTGAGAGGCCCACATACCGCAAAAAAAAAAAAAAATGTTGAGGGGGTTAGGAAATAAGTAGTCTTGTATATTTGTGAGGAATACTTAAGACATGTAGCTTCCTGTTAAATGTTCACCCCATTTATTCACATTATGCAGTTTCATATCCAGACCCCAGATAGAAAATGAACTCAAAATTGGGAGACAGATGTAGCAGCAGAAGCTGCTAGAGGCTGTGAATGTGCCTCAGAAGAGTTCAGGGTGGAATTTTGCCCATATCCCCATCTCCTGCTAACTCCTCTCTGTGCTCCCATGAACAGACACTCTAAATTCTTTGAATGAGCCTTGCTCTTTCCTATATGTTAGATAATCTATCAGGAATTTTCTTTACCAATCCCTCCTCCTGTCTGGACCTGACTAATGCCTACTCATCCTTTGATTCTCAGCCCAGACATCACTTTCTTAGGAAAACCATTCCTAATCACACCTTTCTTCACCCACACTCACATACATACACACAAGACTAAGTTAGACCCAAGCCCCTCCTTCCCATAGTTTTGGTCACTTCTCCTTCTTTACCTCCACAGTGTTTGAAATTCTTGTTTAACGTCTGTTTTCCTACAAGTCTGTAACACTAGGGGGAAGAGAATAATATTTCTCATTCTGAACTGAATCCTGAGCATAGCAGAGCATCTGGTACATAGTAGGTGCTAGGTAAATGCAGAAGGAAGGAAAGAAGGGAGGGAGGGAGGGAAGAAAGGAGGAAAAAGAGAAAAGAAAGGTCCATACAAAATATTAAAATTTATATTCTAGCAGATTTAGAAGAAGCATATAGATATTCTCTGGTCTGGCTGGTTAGACTACAACTTACCTCAAAATTCCTTTAGTTCTGGATCATATTAAGTCAGCTTACCTTCTGTATTTGATCTGTTGAAAATGTAGCTCCTGTGTGGTTCACTGGGAAGATTCTGGAACGAAATTATACCAATTAGCTCAGCTAAGTGGAGGACACATTTATCTAAATTGGTCTCAGGTAACAAAGAGAGGAATGAGCTATGGTCTGTCATATGTGTTCGGCCCAGCTCTCTGCTCTGTGAGAAGCAAGTGATAAAACACTTTCTCTGGCAGAGACTGAATGGTTGTGTTCCAGAAACTGCAGGGCTACATGCAGGGCTACCTCTTCCTACTCTGTGGGTAGAAGAATATATCCACTCCTTGACCAAGGCACTCTTAATGTTCTCCAAAGCTTGATTAGAATTTAGGCAAATTTCTTCCTTACTTTGGGCCCCAAGAATTCCCTTTTCTTAGAGTATTTAGTTTTTTTTTTTTAACATCTTTATTGGATTATAATTGCTTTACAATGGTGTGTTAGTTTCTGCTTTATAACAAAGTGAATCAGTTATATATATACATATGTTCCCATATCTCTTCCCTCTTGCGTCTCCCTCCCTCCCACCTTCCCTATCCGACCCCTCTAGGTGGTCACAAAGCACAGAGCTGATCTCCCTGTGCTATGCAGCTGCTTCCCACTAGCTATCTGTTTTACATTTGGTAGTGTATATATGTCCATGCCATTCTCTCACTTTGTCACAGCTTTTTACTTTTAAAGGCATGCCAGTGTCAATTCTTTCTCTGCCCCTTTGAAATGTAAAATTTCTCCCAGCCTCTTGCTAGCTTTACAACAGAGAAACTTTTTTCTCAGGCACCTGGGAGCCATCCCTTTAAAATATGATCATAAAAAGAGTGATAGCAGACCCCTATCGCCCAGTTTCTGTGGGAAGGTGGGAGCCTAATTTAGATAAATGACAATTATCAAACAGAGATGGTTTAATCACATTGACCAAGCTTCACTCAGTGTCAGCCAGCACTTCCTCACTAGCTTATCCTAGCACTTCTACCTTTTGTTTCAGCAGAATTGAGTTCAGTATCTTTGGCCTATTGAAATAGTCTTGAATAAAGTCTTCTTTGCCTCTTTAACACTGTCTGGTGCAATTTTTCTTTGACCCCCTCTTGGGAAAGAATCATAGCCACTCACATGAGGTTGGGCCTAGCTCATAACTACACTTGAATTAAACTGGAGATATATCCCTCATGGCAGATGTGAATGTTCTAGAAAGTGAACAAACTTAAAAAATTTGAACCTACAACTGAAATGTCAGTGAACTGCCATTTAGTGAGCAGGAGAATTATTTTTATTTTGGGGAGTCATTGTTTTCTTTTAATGCTGTTATTTTGAAATAACATTAGGAAAAAAAAAAGCATCTGGTCATTTCTAAGAGATGCAAATTTGAACAATGTCCAGGAACAAAATCTGTGTCATGTTTCTAAGCTAAATCAATTTTCTACGCTATATAATGCAGCTCGTATAATGGTCTTGACTGCAACCTTGATACCTTGCCTAGCTCTTATTGAGAAGGTCCTGAGTACCTGGGTTTTATTTTCTTCAGGTTTGGAGAACAACCGATGGGCTTTGTGGTCTAGTTGTAAAGAGCAATGGGCTTGGGAGCCAGACTGCCTGGATCCGTATCCAGGATCCAGCAGGACTCAGCTATTTGCCGAACATCTGACTCAGTAAAAATGAGTAGTACAGAATCTGGTGACTAGTAAATAAATGCTCAATAAACATTAGTTCTTGTAATTGTTACTGTCATCATCTTCATCATCACTTTCACTACTGTGAAAAACAAACAAGACCTTTTGATTCTATAATTTTCTATTCTCCACAAAAATTTTAAAAAGTCATTGATGGATAGCAATGTTGGCTTAAAATATACTTTAAATCTTGCTGAATTGCTTCATTCATGCAAAACTCATAGCTCTATTTGTGAGACTTTTGTCTTTCTCTCTCCCCACCCCAATCCCTGCATTTTTTAGTGATGGCTGGGCAGACAGAGATGAAGTCATTGAAGGTTATGAGGTGGAAGCCAACGGGGGAATCACGATAAAGCTGCAGTCTCCAGAAGTCAGGTCCTTTGATGATTATTTCCTGAAACTGAGGCTGGACACTAATACACGGAATCCCTGGTTCCCTGAGTTCTGGCAACATCGGTTCCAGTGCCGCCTACCAGGACACATTCTGGAAAATCCCAACTTTAAAAGAATCTGCACAGGTAACTCGTGTTTACAACATCACAACTCAGATTTTGGACATCTCTTCCAGTTTGTTCAATAAGTATAGAAAGTGCCAAGGCTGGAGATACAAGAACTAAATTGCCAACTTAATTTATAAAATAGCTAAAATGAGGAAGGAGTGTGTATCGTCCCAAGGATTCATGTTTCTATATTCTGGAAACGTGGAGACTGCTTTGGTCTCTAGTGGGACAAGTTATAAGAAAAGATAAATAAAGGAAAAGGAAACTGAGAATTCAGGTATTTAGTATTCAGGCCAGAGGGAAGAGATTGTATTGCAGGCATGCTTAGGAGATGCTAACCGCAGACATAAGTAAGCAGCACTGGTTTGATCCCTTTTTCTTCTTTAGGACTTGCTTTGATATAAAAGTCAGCAGAAGATAAGATGTCACCTAGGGGCACACCACCAACGTGGGTGTATATGGGCACAAGTGACAAGAAGGGACAGATACTTCCCATGCACTACTCACTAGAGGCATGCCAAAGAAGGGTGGCACATTGTTAGAGGTCTTTCAGGTCTTGATGAACTCCACAGGATGTCTCCCTTCTCCCTGGCACCAGGAACAACCAGAGCATTAAAGACTCTATCCATGACCAAATTTGTATTGTAGCACAGTGATGTGACACATATTTCCTATAACTAGACTGAGAAGATTTTATTTAGTAATGTCTAGAACCCATTCATTCACATAGCACATACAAAGCACTGAATACAGCAGCACCCCCCCCCAAAAAAAAGGACAGAAAGGTGTATAATTCATGACTCTTGACCTAGAGAAACTTGTGGTCTCTTTGGGCAAATCAAAACAGATAATACGCATGATATAGATAAATAACAACTAAAGACAATGAGTTTTTATAAGACAGGGTAAGAATAATGACAAAAACTATTTCTACTTTTAATAACATTCACATTTTGATATTAGAAAATTATTTAAAAATACCGAAATATTTAAATGCAGTGATTTGTGTCTAACTTGATAAAATTCAGCAGAATTCACTGGGAAACTGCTTGGTGTGAATCTATTTTCAATCAATCAAGGTTTTTAGAAATTCTTTGCTATGGCTTCTTGGGAGGCTAAGAGCTAGGAGAAGAGGAAAAGAGTTGCTGAACAGCTAACCACCTCTGTCACATATCTCTACTGACTTCTTTCTTCTCTCAAATAATAGACCAATAGAAGTTAAGAATTCTAGTGGACCAATAAGCCACCTAGTGCATTCTCCTTATTTGCAAAATGAAGACATTGAGGATAAAGGAGCAACATTTCCTTAGGTTCATTTAGTTAATGGCAGCAATGGAATTAGAACACTCACCTCCTAAATACCACAGTGCTTGACTACTTTGGACTTAGAATTTAGTAATAGATTGTCTTTTATTGTTTTCTAATGAATGTTGTTTTCTTAAACTGTAAGATCTTTGAAGATAGGGAGTTCTTGTAACCCTCATAGAACCTGTACACCACTGATCTCTGGAATCTCAGTCATTTCTTACTAATGTATTGATCAGTTAATTTATGTTGTTGTCAATGAGTTTTACTTTATTTAAGGAAAACTTAGGACTATTATTTTTCTAAATGAAATATATTTCACTGATTCAACGTTCAACAAAATTTATTGAGCACCTAGTATATGCAAGGCTTTATTCTAGGAGATGGAAATACAGCAGAAAACAAAAGAGATAAACAACTATTTCAATAACCTTACATTTCAGTGCAGGGAAATAAATAGAACAAAAATAAATTAAGCAAAATATATTCTCATTTAAGTGATCATAAGAGCATGTTAAAAGAGAATGGCCAGAGAAAGCCTCACTGAGAAAGAGACATTTGATTAAAGATGTGAGAGTGAGCCATGCAAACACCTGGGAAGGGCAGTCCAAGCAGAGGAATAGCAAATAAAAAGATGCACCAGCATGCCCAGCTTAGTGGGAGAACAGTAAGGAGCTCAGACTGACTGAAGCCAGTGAGTACGTTGAATAGCAGGTGATAAGTCAGAGAGGCACACAGGGGAACAGGTCCTGCAGGACTTAACTGTCCCTTGTGAAAACTTTGGCTTTGTTCTGAGAGAGATGGAAAGCCACTGGGAAGTTCGAGCACAGTTGAGACAGGATCAGCCTTACTTTTTCTGAACAGAATTACTCTTGCTGCAGTTTTTAAGTTTTGACAAAAGGGGAAAAGTCAGAAGAAGGAAGCAGAGCAGTTAGGAGGTTGCTGTAATAATGTAGGTGAGAGTGTGGTGGATTGGGCCATAGTTTTGGCAAGCAAGATGGAGAGAGGTGCTTGAATTCTGAGGATATTTTGAATGAGAGCTGAGGGGATTTGCTGATAGAATTGTGAAAAATGACTCTGGTCTGAGCAACTGAAAAGAAGGTGTCACCATTGACTCAGATGAGGAAGACTCCAGGAAAAGCAGGTTAGGGAAAGAGCTAAATTTCAGATGAGTTAAGCTTGAGATGCCTGTTAATGATACAACTGTATATGTCACTTTGATACTGTGTTTCATTAATAGAGTTCAGAATATTACTTTTTAAACATGTTTTAATGTCTTTAAGGATTTCCAGGAAAATATCTTGAGACCTGAGCTTTCAAAACAAAAGTTAGAATTCTGCAGCCATGTACAATAATACTTTGGGTTTTCATTTGTCACACTATATGCAAATGTCAAGGTTAAAATCTAAACTTGGTTAACATTCATAGCAGGAAAAAAAGATTGGCACACTTGTGAATTGTTCTTATATTATGCTTGACTCTCAAAGCTATTTTTAAGAGCTTCTTACTTGATTATAAAATTTGATAAACATGTTTTTATTTGCATTTCATTCTGGAGTCAAGTTCAGCAAATATTTCCCTTTGTTCTTAGTTCTAAGGAAGAGAGAAGACTTATTTAACTTCTGTACTTGGAACTAATTCATAAAAGTTATTCATCTTTTCTGCTGCAAAAATCGTAGCATTTTATGTCTGTGTGCATACATTCATGTAAACTTACTCTTCAGTTTTAATCTGTATAGGGAATTGGCTTCAGTTTTATTGCAGGTCAACATAAAATTTCACTTCATGTATCATTCTTATCTACTTGATATTCTTGAATATTAAATGAATTCCATAGTCTTCTAATGAATATGCAGACACACTTATGAAAATTAATGTAAAGAAATAGAAGTAACCTTTCCATACTATTCATAGCTACACTTTCTGAAATTTATTTTTACCTCTTCTAATTGGGTCATTTTGGTGTTTTGCAAAGTTTTGATATTGCCGTTAGTTTCCATAGAAACCTTTATTGAGCTTAATTTCAGATGTCACTATTTAAATAAAGAGTTTACATGCTCTGGATTGTCAGTTTGAATATTAAGGCTCCTGAGCTCAGGCTGAATAGTTTTGTAATCACTGTGGCTAATTAAAAAGTACTTCATGCAAAGTCTACATCACTGCTTAATTAGTTGAGTATATCAAGGGACTGGAGATGTGTTGGAAAAGCACTAACTAAAACATCAAAGTCTAACTTGTAAAAAATTAATCATTGTGAGATTGATTGATTCAAGATGGCAGAGTAGAAGGACGTGCTCTCGCTCCCTCTTGTGAGAGCACCAGAATCACAACTAACTGCTGAGCAGTCATCAACAGGAAGACACTGGAACTAACCAAAAAAGATACCCTACATCCAAAGACAAAGGAGAAGCCACAATGAGATGATAGGATGGGTGCAATCACAATGAGATCAAATCCCATAACTGCTGGGTGGGTGACTCACGGACTGGAGAACACTTATACCACAGAAGTCCACCAACTGGAGTGAAGGTTCTGAGCCCCACAATGTGGGGGTCCAGCAACAGAAGGAGGAATTCCTGGAGAATCAGACTGTGAACCCTAGTGGCATTTGATTGCAGGACTTCGACAGGACTGGGGAAAACTGAGACTCCACTCTTGGAGGGCACACACCAATTAGTGTGCACATCAGGACCCAGGGGAAGGAGCAGTGACCCCATAGGAGACTGAACCAGACCTACCTGCTAGTGTTGGAGGGTCTCCTGCAGAGGCAGGGGGCAGCTGTGTCTCACTGTGAGGACAAGAACACTGGCAGCAGAAGTTCTGGAAAGTACTCCTTGGTGTGAGCCCTCCCAGAGTCCACCATTAGCCCCACAAAAGAGCCCAGGTAAGCTCCAGTGTTGGGTTGCCTCAGGTGAAACAACCAACGAGAAGGGAACCCAGCCCCACCCATCAGCAGACAATCGGATTAAAGTTTTACTGAGCTCTGCCCACCAGAGCAACAGCCAGCTCTACCCACCACCAGTCCCTCCCATTAGGAAACTTGCACAACCCTCTTTGCCTCATCCACCAGAGGGCAGACAGCAGAAGCAAGAAGAACTACAGTCCTGCAGCCTGTGGAACAACCACCACATGCACAGAAAGACAAGATGAAAAGGCAGAGGGCTATGTACCAGATGAAGGAACAAGATAAAACCCCAGAAAAACAACTAAATGAAGTGAAGATAGGCAAACTTCCAGAAAAAGAATTCAGAATAATGATTGTGAGGATAACCCAGGACCTCAGAAAAAGAATGGAGGCAAAGACCGAGAAGATGCAAGAAACGCTTAACAAATACCTAGAAGAATTAAAGAACAAACAAACATAGATGAGTAATACAATAACTGAAATGAAAAATACACTAGAAGGAATCAATAGCAGAATAACTGAGGCAGAGGAATGGATAAGTGACCTGGAAGACAGAATGGTGGAATTAACTGCTGTGGAACAGAATAAAGAAAAAAGAATGAAAAGAGATGAAGACAGCCTAAGAGACCTCTGGGACAAAATTAAACGCAAAAAACATTCGCATTACAGGGGTCCCAGAAGGAAAAGAGAGAGAGAAATTACCCGAGAAAATATTGGAAGAGATTATAATCGAAAACTTCCCTAACATGGGAAAGGAAATAGCCACCCAAGTCCAGGAAGCGCAGACAGTCCCATACAGGATAAACCCAAGGAGAAACTCACTGAGACACATAGTAATCAAATTGGCAAAAATTAAAGACAAAGAATAATTATTGAAAGCAGCAAGGGAAAAACAACAAATAATATACAAGGGAACTCCCATAAGGTTAACAGCTTATTTCTCAGCAGAAACTCTACAAGCCACAAGGGAGTGGCATGATATATTTAAAGTGATGAAAGGGAAGAACCTACAACCAAGATTACTCTACCTGTCAAGGAGCTCATTCAGATTCGAGGGAGAAATCAAATGTTTTACAGACAAGCAAAAGAGAATTCAGCACCACCAAACCAGCTCTACAACAAATGCTAAAAGAACTTCTCTAAGTCGGAAACACAAGAGAAGAAAAGGACCTACAAAAACAAACCCAAAACAATTAAGAAAATGGTAATAGGAACATACATATCAATAATACCTTAAACATGAATGGATTAATGCTCCAACCAAAAGACACAGACTGGCTGAATGGATACAAAAACAAGACCCATATATTTGCTGTGTACAAGAGACCCATGTCAGACCTAGGGACACATACAGACTGAAAGTGAAGGGATGGAAAGAGATTCCATGCAATTGGAAATCAAAAGAAAGCTAGAGTAGCAATGCTCATATCAGATAAAATAGGCTTTAAAATAAAGAATGTTACAAGAGACAAGGAAGGACACTACGTAATGATCAAGATATCAATCCAAGAAGAAGATATAACAATTATAAAGATATATGCACCCAAGACAGGAGCACCTCAATACATAAGGCAACTGCTAACACCTATGAAAGAGGAAGTTGACAGTAACACAATAATAGTGGGGAACTTTAGCCCCTCATTTACACCAATGGACATATCATCCAAAAAGAAAATTAATAAGGAAACACAAGCTTTAATTGACACAATAAACCAGATAGATTTAATTGACATTTATAGGACATTCTATCCAAAAACAGCAGATTACACTTTCTACTCAAGTACTCACGGAACATTCTCCAGGATAGATCACATCTTGGGTCACAAATCGAGCTTCAGTATATTTAAGAAAATTGAAATCATATCAAGCATCTTTTCTGACCAAAACTCTATGAGATTAGAAATCAATTACATGGGAAAAATGTAAAAAACACAAACACATGGAGGCTAAACTATACATTACTAAATAACCTAGAGGTCACTGAAGAAATCAAAGAGGAAATAAAAAAATACCTAGAGACAAATGACAATGAAAACATGGCAATCCAAAACCTATGGGATGCAGCAAAAGCAGTTCTTAAGAGGGAAGTTTATAGATATACAAGCCTACCTCAAGAAACAAGAAAAACTCAAATAAACAGGCTAACCTTACACCTAAGAGAACTAGAGAAAGAACAACAAACAAAACCCAAAGTTAGCAGAATAAAAGAAATGATAAAGATCAGAGCAGAAATAAATGAAATAGAAACAAAGAAAACAACAGCAAAAATCAATAAAACTAAAAGCTGGTTCTTTGAGAAGATAAACAAAATTGATAAACCATTATCCAGACCCATCAAGAAAAAGAGGGAGAGGACTCAAATCAATAAAATTAGAAATGAAAAAGGAGAAGTAACAACAGACACCACAGAAATACAAAGCATCCTAAGAGACTACTACAGTCAATGCTATGCCAATAAAATGGACAACCTGGAGGAAATGGACAAATTCTTAGAAAGGTATAACCTTCCAAGACTGAACCAGGAAGAAATAGAAAATATGAACAGACCAATCACAAGTAATGAAATTGAAACTGTGATTAAAACTCTTTCAACAAAAAAAGTCCAGAACCAGATGGCTTCACAGGTGAATTCTATCAAACATTTAGAGAAGACCTAACACATATCCTTCTCAAACTCTTCCAAAAACTGCAGAGGAAGGAACACTCCCACACTCATTCTATGAGGCCACCATCACCCTGATACAAAAACCAGACAAAGAACTACAAAAAAAGAAAATTACAGGCCAATATCACTGATGAATATAGATGCAAAAATCCTCAGCAAAATAGTAGCCAACAGAATACAAAAAAACACATTAAAAGGATCATACACCATGATCCAGTGGGATATCCCAGGGATGCAAGGATTCTTCAATATATGCAGATCAATCAATGTGATACACCATATTAACAAATCGAAGGATGCTAACCATATGATCATCTCAATAGATGCAGAAAAAGCTTTTGTTGAAATTCAACACCAATTTATGATAAAAAGTCTCCAGAAAGTGGGGATAGAGGGAACCTACCTCAACATAATAAAGGCCAAATATGACAAACCCAGAGCAAACATCACTCTCAATGGTGAAAAACTGAAAGCATTTCCTCTAAGATCAGGAACAAGACAAGGTTTCCCACTCTCACCACTATTATTCAACATAGTTTTGGAAGTCCTAGCCATGGCAAACAGAGAAGAAAAAGAAATAAAAGGAATAAAAATTGGAAAAGAAGAAGTAAAACTGTCACTGTTTGCAGATGACATGATACTATACATAGAGAATCCTAAAGATGTCACCAGAAAACTACTAGAGCTAATCAATGTATTTGGTAAAGTTGCAGGGTACAAAATTAATGCACAGAAATCTCTGGCATTCCTATACACTAATGATGAAAAATATGAAAGAGAAATTAAGAAAACACTCCCATTTGCCATTGAAACAAAAAGAATAAAATACCTAGGAATAAACCTATGTAGGGAGACAAAAGAACTTTATGCAGAAAACTATAAGACACTGATGAAAGCAATTAAAGATGATACCAACAGATGGAGAGATATACCATGTTCTTGGATTGGAAGAATCAACATTGTGAAAATGACCCTACAACCCAAAGCAATCTACAGCAATCTATTAAATTACCAATGGCATTTTTCACAGAACTAGAACAAGAAATTTTACAGTTTGTATGGAAACACAAAAGACCCTGAATAGCCAAAGTAATCTTAAGAAAGAAAAATGGAGCTGGAGGAATCAAACACCCTGACTTCAGACTATACTACAAAGCTACAGTAATTAAGACAATATGTTACTGGCAGAAAAACAGAAATATAGATCAATGGAACAGGCTAGAGAGCCCAGAGATAAACCCATGCACCTATGGTCAACTAATCTATGACAAATGAGGCAAGGATATACAATGGAGAAAATACAGTCTCTTCAATAAGTGGTGCTGGAAAAACTGGAGAACTACATGTAAAAGAATGAAATTAGAACACTCCCTAACACCATAGCCAAAAGTAAACTCAAAATGGATTAGAGACCTAAATGTAAGACTGGACACTATAGATCTCTTAGAGGAAAATATAGGAAGAACATACACTTTGACATAAATCAGAGCAAGATCTTTTTTGATCCACCACCTAGAGTAATGGAAATAAAAATAAACAAATGGGACCTAATGAAACTTAAAAGCTTTTGCACAGCAAAAAAACCATAAACAAAACGAAAAGATAACCCTCAGAATAGGAGAAAATATTTGCAAATGAAGCAATTGATAAACAATTAAACTCCAAAATTTACAAGCAGCTCAGTATCAAAAAAACAAACAACCCAATCCAAAACTGGGCATAAGACCTAAATAAACATTTCTCCAAAGAAATTATACAGATTGCCAACAAACACATGAAAGGATGCTCAACATCACTAATCATTAGAGAATTGCAAATCAATACTAGAGTGAGGTGTTACTTCACACCGGTTAGACTGGCCATCATCAGAAATCTACAAACAATAAATGCTGGAGAGGGTATGGAGAAAAGGGAACTCTCTTGCCCTGTTGATTGGAATGTAAATTGATACAGCCACTATGGAGAACTGTATGATGGTTCCTCAAAAAACTAAAAATAGAACTGCCATATGTCCCAGCAATCCCACTACTGGGCATATACCCTGATAAAACCATAATTCAAAAAGAGTTATGTACCACAATGTTCATTGCAGCTCTATTTACAATAGCCAGGACATGGAAGCAACCTAAGTGTCCATCAACAGATGCATGGATAAAGAAGATGTGGGGCTTCCCTGGTGGTGCAAACTTAGCGAGGTAAATCATTGAGCTGCTAATAAAATTCTACTTATAAGAAAGTGATTGATATACTAATTCAAAAAGATATATGCACTCCCATGTTCACTGCAACATCATTTATAACCTAAATGTGCACCACTGGAGGAATGGATAGAGAAAATGTGAGATGGATGGATAAATAACGAAATTTTATTCAGCCATTAAAAAAAATAACAAAATTGGTTTGAAGAACCTAGGGGCAGGACATGAATACAAACACAGACATAGAGAATAGACTTGAGGACATGGGATGAAGTGAGAGAGTGGCATGGACATATATACACTACCAAACATAAAATAGATTGCTAGTGGGAAGCAGCTGCATAGCACAGTGAGATCAGCTCGGTGCTTTGTGACCACCTAGAGGGTGGGATAGGGAGGGTGGGAGGAGGGGAGATGCAAGAGGGAAGAGATATGGGGATATATGTATATGTATAACTGATTCACTTTGTTATACAGCAGAAACTAACACACCATTGTAAAGCAATTATACTCCAATAAAGATGTTAAAAAAAATGAACACACACACACACAAATGACTAGAAGAAAAACAGAAAACAAAACAAAACAACACTAAATATGGTACAGAGAGTTTTCATGATTTTTGTTGTTACTATTTTTGGATTGTTCCCTCACTGTAGGTTACTAAATATGTAATTATTGTTCTACAAACATGACCGTTTTGTGCTTCCTTGAAAACAAATATTACCATTTTGCTGAAATATGGCAATATTAAGATTTGCTGTGGCTGGCAGCATATTAACTGTATGAATATACCAGGTTCATTATATACTCACCAGTCTTTTTCATAATCTAGTGTATTTACAACCATAATTTTACTTTCTCCCCTTATTCTTTGTACCAGTGGGGAACAGATTGTCACAATGCTTTTTAAAGCTAGTATATCCTTGTACTTGGTTATTATCCAAGACTTAATGAAAGAATTTTGTTGACATCTCTAATGCTTACCAATAGATAAGCACTAGTAAGATAATGACAGCTAGTCTGATTGGACAAAATTTCAAGACCTTCCGGGCATGTGTATTATTGCCCCAGTAGTTTGGAGACTGCCATTCACAATTTTTAGATTGGTACTACTTTTTATAATATTTTTGCCTCATCAGGTTTTAAACTTTATGAACATTCTGTTTTGTATTCACTTATTATGTAAGGTTGTATGAAATTGGTCCATTACAGTTTGATCCAGATTAAGATCATCTGTGAACTGAAATAGGTTCCAGTTTACTTCAGCCCGTTAGGTCCCAGGGTAATAACTTCTCTTTGCCTTTATAAGCCCAAATACCAGTATGCACTCCTGAAGAATATCATCAGCCTTTAACCATGACGTTGTGAATCTGGCTTGACCTTACAGCTTATTAGTTCCAAGTCTAGGTCTCAAGAGGCTTGACATACTGCCATTCTCTTTCTTGGAGTCCTCCCTCAGCTATATGTACAAGCCTGAGTTAGCCTTCCAGAAGGTGAGAAATAACATGGAGCAGAAATAAGATAACTTCTCTACTGTGGTCATTCTGAGTAAGCCAATTCCCAGCCAGTCCGCTAGCTTACTGTTGACGTATAAACAAGCCCAGCTGAGATGAGTCATGTGCAGCCCAGAGCAGCTGAACACCCCAGTTGACCCCCCCAGATTCATGAACTAAATAAATGCTGTTGTTTTAAGCCACTGAGGCTTGGGGTAGTTTGTTATGCAGCATTATTGTGGCAATAGATGACTGATAATGAGTCTCCATAACCCTATATCCCATGACCCTCACATGGAGCAATAGTTGGTTTAAATAAACTAAGGAACATAATTCCTCAACTCAGCGCTGGTAGAGTTCTCAGTCTTTCCTCGCTGCAAGAAGAATTGTACAATATTGCGCCCTATATCTCATGGAGCAAAGCCAAACATTTTTATAGATCCGGCAATGAAGATTTCAAAGCCCCCTGATCTAAGGCAGTAAAACTATTCTTAGGAATTCTGTTGTGCATACAGAAAGTGCTGATTAATGGGTCACAGTTACAGCTGAGCCAAAGAAACACCCTTAAAACAAAACTGTCATAGGTTCTTGGACTGTGCTGGTAGAAGTTGCCTTATGGAAATAAGTTTCAAAGGCCTTAGAAGTTCCTAGTCCTTTTGAGTTACAGCAAGTTACCCTAAACTTGGTGGCTTAAACAATGAACATTTACTTCTCATAGTTCTGGAGGCTAGAAACTCTGAGATAAGGGGTGCCAGGATGATCAGGTTCTGGTGAGGGCCCTTTTCTTGCTTTCATCACAGAATGGAGAGAGGAAGCGAGGTCTTTTCTCACAAGGGCACTAATCACATCATGAGGGCTCCATACTCAAGACCTAATTATCTCCCCAAATCCCTATCACCAAATACCATCACATTGGAGATCAGGGTTTAAACATAAGAATTTTGAGGAGACACAAACATTCAGTCCATAGCAGGTGTGTTTATATCTTTTGGCTGGAAGAATGAAAATAAACTGACCTGTTTCACATCTAGACATAATTTCTTAGACCAATCTCATTAGACATAGATGAAGTCCTGAAAATAATATTGTACTATAAGCATAGTCTTGGTCTGCCTATTTCTTTTCTGTTTTAAATTTTGGTTGATGGATCTGCCTACTTCCTTTCTTTATACTTTTTAATTTAATTCTTAAAAATTTTATACAATTTTTAAAGTTACTTTCCATTTACAGTTATTACAAAATATTGGCTATATTTCCCATGTTGTACAATACATCTTTCAGCCTATCTTACACCTAATAGTTTGTACCTCCCACTCCCCACCCCTACATTGCCCCTCCCCCACTCCACTGGTAACTACTACTTTTTTCCCTATATCTGTGAGTCTTTCTTTTTTGTTGTACTCACTAGTTGTTGTTGTTTTTTTAGATTCCACATATAAGTGATATCATACAGTATTTGTCTTTCTTTGTGTGACTTATTTCACTTAGCATAATGTCCTCCAAGTCCATCTACATTGCTGCAAATGGCAAAATTTCATTCTTTTTTATAGCTTCGTAGTATTCCACAGTGTGTGTGTGTGTGTGCGTGTGTGTGTGTGTGTGTAGATATAGATATAGATATACCACAGCTTCTTTATACATTCATCTGCTGATTAACACTTAGGTTGCTTCCATATCTTGGCAATTGTAAATAATGCTGCCATGAAGATTGGGGTGCATGTGTCTTTTCAAATAAGTGTTTTTGTTTTTGTTCTTATAAATATATACACAGGAGTGGAATTGCTGGGTCATATGGTAGTTTTATTCTTAGTTTTGTGAGGAGCCTCCATACTCTTTTCCACAGTGACTACACCAACTTACATTCCCACCACCAGTATACACGGATTCCCTTTTCTCCATATCCTCACCAGTATTTGTTATTTGTGTTCCTTTTGTTGATAACCATTCTGACAGGAGTGAGGTGATATCTTATTGTGGTTTTGATTTGCATTTCCCTGATGATTAGCTATTCTGAGCATCTTTTCATGTGCCTGTTGGCCTTCTGCATTTCCTCTGGAAAACGTCTATTCGGTTCTGCCCATTTTTTAATTGGGTTGTTTGTTTTTTGATGTTGAGTTGTATGAACTGTTTATGTATGTTGGGTATTAATCCTTTATTGGTCATATCATTTGCAAATATTTTATCCCATTCAGTAGGTTGTATTTTCATTTTGTCAATGGTTTTCTTTGTTGTGCAAAAACTTTTAAGTTTGATTAGGTCTTTTTGTTTATTTTTGCTTTTATTTTCTTTGCTTATGAGACAGATCCAAAAAGTATTGCTGCGATTTATGTCAAAGAGTGGTCTGCCTATGTTTTCCTTTAGGAGTTTTATGGTATCTGGTCTTACATTTAGATCTTCAATCCATTTTGAGTTTATTTTTGTATATGGTATTAGAAGATGTTCTAATTTCATTCTTTTACACTGCATGGAATTTACCACTAGGAAACATACTCAAGTATGTTGTCCAGTTTTCCCAACACCACTTACTGAAGAGACTGTCTTTTTTTCTTTGTATATTATTCTTGCTTCCTTTGTCATAGATTAATTGACCATAAGTGTGTGAGTTTATTTCTGGACTCTCTATCTTATTACATTGATCAATGGGTCTGTTTTTTGTGCTAATAACATACTTTTTTGATTATTGTAGCTTTGTAGTATAGTCTGAAGTCAAGGAGCATGATTCTTCCAGCTCTGTTCTTCTTTCTTGAGATTGTTTTAGCTATTCCAGGTCTTTTGTGTTCCCATACAAATTCAAAAACTATTTGTTCTAGTTCTGTGAAAAATGCCATTGGTATTTTGATAGGAATTGCATTGAATCTGTAGATTGCCTTGGGTAGTATGGCCATTTTGACAACATTGTTAAAGAACACAGTATATCTTTCCATCTGTTTGTGTTGTCTTCAATTTCTTTCCTCAGTGTCTTAGAGTTTTCCAACTATAGGTCTTTTGCCTCCTTAGGTAGATTTATTCCTAGGTATTTTATTCTTTTTGCTGCAATGGTAAGTGGGATTGTTTCCTTAATTTCTCTTTCTGATACTTTGAGGTTGGTGTATAGAAATGCAACAGATTTCTGTATATTAATTTTGTATCCTGCCTATTTCTTATTAATACATTTGACCTGCACTGTCAAATGTGGTAGCCACTAGTGTCTGTTTATATCAATTTCTATTTGTTTATTTATTTACTTATTTATAATTTACATAACATTATGTTAGTTTCAAGTATACAACTATGCAGGTAATGGTTTAATATTTGTATATATTCTACCCATACCCACCCCCATCAGCAGGCAACCACTTATTGGTTTTATGTCACTAGAGTTAATTTGTAATTTCTGCACTTTAATGGAATTGTACATTGTGAACTCCTTTTTGTCTGCCTTCTTTCACTCAGCACAATTATTTTGAGATTCATCATTGTACTGCATGTATCAATGGTTCATTCCTTTTAATTGCTGAGTAGTGTTCCACTATATGGATATATCACAATCTGTTTTATTCATTCACCTGGTGTTGGGCAATTGAGTTGTTTATAGTTTTTGATATTACCAATCAAGTTGCTATGAACATCCATCTACAAGTCTTTGGACATATGCTTTCATTTCTTTTGAGTCAAGTCCTAGGAGTAGAATGTAGAAAAGTAACTTCTTTTTATTTTCTCCGTGGTCTATTCATTTTGGAGATACGGAAACAGGAATATGAATCAGTTTGGATAGACTGGGCAGTAACTAATGACCCCAAATGCCAGTACCTTCAAAGTACAGACTTAGTTCTGGCTCAGGTCCCATTTCCTCTGCAGGTTTTCTGTGCCTTTTCTCCAGGTTATCTTTACTGCAAAACCAAGCTGACAGTGAAGATTCTGTCTGGAACATTGCCCATTACTACAGAGGAAAAAGAGGGTATGGAAAATCATGTGCTGGCTCTTAGAGTTTCTACCTGGAATTGACATTCACTACTTTTAATAATATTTCATTGACCAAAGAAAGTTACATCAGCCTGACCTGATATCAGTGAGTGGAGAAGTATCATACTTTCCTTGGAAAAGGCAGCAAATATTGATATTTTGTGAACAACAATAGATCTACCATACTCTGTCTTTCTGGTTGAAATTATTTAGATAAATTATTTAGATAAATCTAATTTCTTCCTGCAAAATACGTTCATCTACTCTCCAATAGAGACAATGCAAGTGACCCATCCAATGATCAAGCTCAAAGTTTAGGATCATATAAAATTCTTTACAACAGGCCGAACATGGCTCTTCTTTCATGGTCCCATGTGTGAGAAAGACAAGTTAGCTGTCCTTCTGCACCCAGTGCATAATGGGGGAGAAATGAAAGAATTGTAAAAATAATTATGTTGGAAAAGGCAAAGTCTTAGAGATACACAGCAGTGATTGGTCCACAGAAATTCTAAAATTCCACTCAGAAGATAGCCCAAGTGTCCCTTACTGGCATTGGGAAACATTCTCTGAGTGAGCTCTTGATGTTTTCCCTGGGAGAAGTTCCAAGTCTGGTGTTCTCCATGGACTTTGCATCCAGTCTCAGTTAGGTCCCTCCTTTTCAATCATCCTTTTTGGTGTCTTCTGATGAGGCATTTGGCATTGTCTTCTTTGGGGGCCAAGCAACTTTTTCAGTCTGCTTCCTGGCCCTAAAATGTTGGGGCACAAAGACCATTTTAAGTCTCCAGTGGTCACAATATCTTTTAGTCTAGGCTGGTAGCTTTTTTTTTCTTTGTAAAACTCTTTCAAAAAATGTAGCTTTCTTTTTAACTAGGTTATCCATCACAACATGTGCCAGTAGCTATGCCTACAATTCTTTTTTAGAGAATCCTCACCTTCTAGTCTTAATTTTAGAAACATTGAGCCTAACCGACTTCTAATGAAAAACCAGTCTTTGCCTCTTCTCTCTTAGCAATTTTGTGCATCTGAAAAATTTATGGCTGCAAATTGATTCCTAAAGAGATTTTAGTATAACAATATGAGTTTTGATTTGGTCTTTGTCATGATGCTGAATTTTCATTTGTCCTTTGTAGCATAAAGACCTTCTCAGTTTTATCTTTTAAGAATTGGAAATGAGAATCCATTTTACTTTCATCTCTGTAGGAAAATTTAATTTTCCTACCTCCTTACCTAAATATGAAAGCTCATTTGATAAAATACCTGCCTTCCAAGTTATCACAAGTCACAATGTTATTGAATGTTATATCACTGTATAATAGTGAATTTATGTCCCTTTGGATCCTGGTCATAGTTTCCTTGCCATCTGCTACCTGTTTCTATAAGCTTCATGTTTTATGATTCACTGTTGTTTTTGTTGTTGTAGCATCCACCTAATTTTAGGTACCAATTTACTTTTTGGTCAGAATAAGTTAGGGTATACTGTTATAACAAATTACCCTTAACTTAATGTCTTATATCAGGAAATAGTTATTTCTCATTCATGCTACATGTTCATTATGTGTTAGTTAAGACTACTCCATGTCTTTGGCACTCTGGGAGCCAGTCTTATAGAACAGCTACTATCTGGAACATTAATCATTGTAGCATGATCAGTGTGGTCTAGATTTAAAGCTTCTGCTAAAAGTGGTACATGTCACTTCACTAACATTTAATCGATCAAAGCCACTGCTATGGTCCAGCCAAATACCACTAGAGGGAGGAAGTATAATCCATCCCAAGGTGTTATAAAGCAGAAACTAACACACCATTGTAAAGCAATTATACCCCAATAAAGATGTTAAAAAAAAAAAAAATCCATCCCAAGGGAAAGACATCTAATATTTGTGAGCAATAATACAATCTATAAAACTATTAAACCAAGATTAACACTACAGCCATAATCTTATGTGCCTAAAATATATGTATGGCTAAAAGTTTTGGAATTTTAAACTCAGACCTTTAATTGACAGAATTACTGTGTCAAGATGCCTTGATATATTTTTGCCAAAGATGAAGAAAAATTTTCTTCCTCTTTACCAGGGGCTAAATTAATTGTAGGTCATTTTTATTAAAACAGTGAATGAAAGATTCAGAACTCCAAACAGTGAGACATTAGCCAGAAGGGCGTGTCAACAAAATGCCTTTCTTTTCTGATTAAGGTAAGGTTAAGTAATAATTAGGTATTACTGTACAGAGTTTTCATGTTTCCGCTAGTGACATCTTTGTTTAAAGGCTCTGAAATTGGAGTTTATTCCCATCTTAGGAAGGACAAAAAGAAAGGGGTTCCTATATAGTCAGACACGGCAAACTGCTCTAACGGAGGGGTCTTTCTTCCTAGATTTGACCTAAGCTGATTGACATTCAAGGGCAGTGATAGGATTTCCTTTCTCATGTGGGGCATGAGAGGTCAATATTACCTCTTAGCAACACAGTTATTTCTTGCAAAATAACAAGCATGCACAAATTCTTATGACATTGTAAAAAGGTTGTTAAATGTCTCAGGGTTATATTTCCCCCTTCTCATAGTAATTTATTTACATCAACCCCTAGGTATAAAATGGCCTCAGCCTGGCTGCATCATCTTCTCTTAAGTGACAGTTTTCCAAGTCTCTACGTTCAAAGGGTAAGAAGATATTGTAATGTAGCAAATGGCTGAGAATTCTCAGCTGCAGCCTTCTTCACAGGATTATCCGAGTCCCTGGCACACTGTTACTAGGCATTACACTTTTTAAAATTCCTAAAATAATATGTGAAAATTAGTGTCATTTTAATTTTTACCTTTCTTATTATTACTGAGGCTGAATATTTTCTCAGATTTTATAATTTTTAAAACTTTTATCTTCCAAGACATCCTTTATCAGAATGCCCCTTCTTGAAATTAAAATTGTTTTTACTTTTTAAATTCTTGTTATACACTTGTACTTTCTCATTTTAAAATCTGTACACAATAAAGGAAATCAGTCTTGGCCTTTGAGTCTTTAAAATATGTCATTAGTGACTTCTTCAGCTTGCAGGTAAGATTAAATCATGAGCGCCTAAGTCCTAGACTGTAAAGAGATGTGATCAAGTTAGAGGTGTGATTATATACCTATTAGAATTAAGTTTATTGAAAAGGAAGAATACAAACAAAAGTCAAATAGTACTTTTGAGGATATACCTAGGTATCATTGTTTAAAAAAAATAGGTGATATGAATAAATAATAATGAAAACACAAACAAAAAATATACAAACTTCCATTTATAAAATAAGTCATGTGAATGCAATGTACAGCATGGTGACTGTAGTTAATAATACTGTACTGCGTATTTGAAAGTTGCTAAGAGAATAGGTGTTACAAGTTCTCATAACAAAAAAAATAATAAACTTGATAAATAATAGATGAATCAAGATGTGTAATGAAGGAACTAAGCCGAAGTCTTCTAGTTATTTGGCACAGCACATATAAACTAAAGATATTATGAAAATCTGTACATAAGTCTAGACCATTTAACGAAAGTTTATGTATATGTGTCTGAATGTGTTTTATGCATTAATAACTAGCTTTTTTCCAATAATTATTTAAGGCAACCTACAAAAGTTTCAACAATATGACTTTTAGTGAAATGAGCAGAAAATAAATATTCCAGAAAGTTAGCTATGGTATAAGTGTATGGTATAAGGTACCATATTTATGGTATAAGGTGACATATATGCCTTGCTTTTTTTAAATAAACACTTTTGTAGAATAGTTTTAGACTTAGCAGAAAAGTCGTGAGGATAGTGCAGAGATTCTACATACCTCACAATCAGGCTCCTCCATTACTGACATGCTATATTGGTGCCTTAGATTTGTTATAATTAATGAAACAATATTGACACATTTTATTAACTAAAGTTCATCTTTTATTCATACTTTCTTAATTTTTACCCAATGCCTTTTTTTTTTTTTCTGTTCCAGGGTACCATTCAGTGAATATTACGTTACGTTTAGCTGTCATATCTCCTTATGCTCATCTTGGTTGTGACAGTTACAATATGACTTTTTACAAAATAGAAATTTTGTAGAATAAGGGCAGGGAAAAATGAGATAAAGTCAAAGTTGTGTTTAGAAACAAACTACATGTCATGAGATTACGTTCTGTGGCTAGAGATGGACAGCAACTCTGACTTTGAACCACAGTATCCAAAAGACACAGATATACAAGTTGCTTATCATCCTTCGTAAAAATGAAGCTCTTCCTGCTAGGGGGTCCTGAGATAACTTCCTCCTGGAGCTGTGATTAACAGACCGCTTTAGGACCAATCATTTTTACGGAAAATTAAAAGTGGCTTATTAGGGCTAATCCCTATAACATATTGAAGGTAGGCCAAGGTCATGATGACTACATGCATTTCAAGTGTGAGGAGGGAAGACAGTGGGGTCAATGCAGTGAGCTATGCAAGCTCATTGGAGGATTGAGCATTTCCCCTATTTTATTTTTTTGGCTGTGCCACACTGCTTGCAGAATCTCAGTTCCCCAACCAGGGATTGAAGCCAGGGCCCCAAGCAGTGGATGCAGAGTCCTAACTACTGGACTGCCAGGGAATTCCCGTGCATTTACCCCTAAACAGCTGCTCCTATATGGCTTTTCCCAATGCTTCCAGGGACAACAAGGTAATTCAGTAGATTTCAAATTGGTGGTTTCAGGTTGGACCCTCCTGACCCCATCTCACCCCATTCTTTCCCCAGCTTCTTCTTTGATGAAAGACAAGCGAAGGACTTTAAACATAGGCCCTGCGTGGGGGCATTTAGCAAAGGAAGACTAAAGGTCAGGGAGTTGTTGAGGCTGGTGGAACTATGAGGGCTGGATTTGACAAGCAGGTATTACAGGCACCCCCCAGATTGTGGGATTACCACCTGCTTCATTTCTGCCTGCTTCACACTCTGTTTGTTCATCTTGGTCAGGGACAGCTGCTCATAAAAATGAATAATATTTTCTTTGGCCCCATCATGTCTACAGTGCAAGGTTGCCAGAAGTTTGAAAGTACCATCTCTATTCAATTATTATGTGTCAAAAACAAGATGGGATTTTCTGTAATTGAAATTATTTATATTGTTCTCTAGTTTAAAATTCCTCTGTGGACAGCATTGCTAATTAAAGCACTGCTGCAACTAAAATAAAAGTGTGACCTGCTGTCCTCAAGCTCCTTTAAAATATCACATACACACACACAAACACGCACACACACACAAACAAAGACCTACTCTAGCCTAGATGTGGGTTACTAGATCATTATTTGATTTCTGGCTTTACTCCTTGATATGGGTGGCTTTGGAAAAAATTTTTTTTAATATTTTGTGGCCTCAGTTGCCTCATCTGCAACATGATAAGTATATACCAATGTTAAAGTGCAAATATTAAAATTAAGTGAAATAAATTATGTGATGCTCTTATACAAATATTTAAATAGTAATATTGTCTTAATGATATTAACTCTCTATGTATATACATGAATATAATACATTTAAAACCATTTTCCTTACCTAAACATGACATGTGACATCTATCTTATATATCACAATTTTTAAATCATTCTGTTCTTTCTTTTTTTTCACATCTTTATTGGAGTACAAAAGCTTTACAATCTTGTGTTAGTTTCTACTGTACAACAAAGTGAATCAGCTATACATATATCCCCATATCCTCTCCCTCTTGAGCCTCCCTGCCACCCTTCCTATCCCATCCCTCTAGGTCATCACAAAGCACCAAGCTGATCTCACTGTGCTATGCAGCAGCTTCCCACTAGACATCCATTCTACATTTGGTATTGTAAATATGTCAATGATACTCTTTTACTCCATCCTAACTTCCCCTTCAACCCTACGTCCTCAAGTCCGTTCTCTGCATCTGTGTCTTTCTTCCTGCCCTGCTGCTAGGTTCATCAGTACCACTTTTTAAAATTCCATGCATATGCATTAGCATACAGTATTTGTTTTATTCTTTCTGACTTACTTCACTCTGTATGACAGACTCTAGGTCCATCCACCTCACTACAAATAACTCAATTTCATTCCTTTTTATGGCTGAGTAATATTCCATTGTGTATATGCACCACATCTTCTTTATCCATTCATCTGTTGATGGACATTTAGGTTGCTTCCACGTCCTGGCTATTGTAAATAGTGCTGCAATGAGTATTGTGGTACATGTCTCCTTTTGAATTATGGTTTTTTCAGGGTACATGCCCAGTAGTGGGATTACTGGGTCATATGGTATTTCTATTTTTAGTTTTTTAAGGAACCTCCATACTGTTCTCCATACTGGCTGTATTTACATTCCCACCAACAGTGCAGGAGGGTTCCCTTTTCTCCACACCCACTCCAGCATTTATTGTTTGTAGATTTTTTGATGATGGCCATTCTGACTGCTGTGAGATGATATCTCATTATAGTTTTGATTTGCATTTCTCTAATGATTAATGATGTTGAGCATCTTTTCATGTATTTGTTGGCCATCTATATGTCTTCCTAGGGGAAATGTCTATTTAGGTCTTCTGCCCATTTTTGGATTGGGTTGTTTGTTTTTGTGATATTGAGGTGCATGACCTGCTTGTATATTTTGGAGATTAATCCTTTGTCAGTTACTTCATTTGCAAATATTTTCTTCCATTCTGAGGGTTGTCTTTTCATCTTGTTCATGGTTTCCTTTGCTGTGCAAAACCTTTTAAGTTTCATTAGGTCCCATTTGTTTATTTTTGTTTTTATTTCCCTTAGTCTAGGAGGTGGGTCAAAAAGGATCTTGCTGTGATTTATGTCATGGAGTGTTCTGCCTATGTTTTCCTCTAAGAGTTTTTTTTTTTTTTTTTTCTGTACATGGGCCTCTCACTGCTGCGGCCTCTTCCGTTGCAGAGCACAGGCTCTGGATGCACAGGCCCAGCCGCCATGGCCCACGGGCCCAGCAACTCCATGGCATGTGGGATCCTCCCAGACCGGGGCATGAACCCGTGTCCCCTGCATCAGCAGGTGGACTCCCAACCACTGCGCCACCAGGGAAGCCCCTCTAAGAGTTTTATAGAGTCTGGACTTACATTTAGGTTTTTAATCCATTTTGAGTTTATTTTTGTGTATGGTGTTAGGGTGTGTTCTAATTTCATTCGTTCACATGTAGCTGTCCATTTTCCCAGCACCACTTATCGAATAGACTGTCTTTTCTCCATTGTATATTCTTGCCTCCTTTGTCAAAGATAAGGTGACCATATGTGTGTGGGTTTATCTCTGGGCTTTCTATCTTGTTCCATTGATCTATATTTCTGTTTTTGTGCCAGTACTATACTGTGTTGATTACTGTGGCTTTGTAGTATAGTCTGAAGTTAGGGAACCTGATTCCTCCAGCTCCGTTTTTCTTTCTTAAGATTGCTTTGGCTATTCAGGGTCTTTTGTGTCTCCATACAAACTGTAAAACTTCTTGGCCTAGTTCTGTGAAAAATGCCATTGGTAATTTAATAGGGATTGCATTGAACCTGTAGATTGCTTTGGGTAGTATAGTCATTTTCACAATATTGATTCTTTGATTCCAGGAGCATGGTATATCTCTCCATCTGTTTATGTTATCTTTAATTTCCTTCAGCAGTGTTTTATCATTTTCTGAGCACAGGTCTTTTGCCTCCTTAGGTTGGTTTATTCCCAGGTATTTTATTCTTTTTGTTGTGATGGTAAATGGAATTTTTTCCTTAATTTCTCTTTCTGATATTTCATTGTTAGTGTATAGGAATGCAAGAGATTTCTGTGCATTAATTTTGTATCCTTGCAACCTCACCACATTCATTGATTAGTTTTTGTAGTTTTCTGGTGGCATCTTTAGGATTTTCTATGTATAGTATCATGTCATCTTCAAACAGTGACAGTTTTACTTCTTCTTTTCCAATTTGTATTCCTTTTATTTCTTTTTCTTCTCTGATTTCTGTTTTGGCTAGGACTTCCAAAACTATGTTGAATAATAGTGGCGAGAGTTCATATCCTTGTCTTCTTCGTGATCTTACAGGAAATGCTTTCTGTTTTTCACCATTGAGAGTGATGTTTGCTGTGGGTTTGTCTTGGATGGCTTTTATTTATGTTGAGGTAGGTTCCCTCTATGCCCACTTTCTGGAGAGTTTTTATCATAAATGGGTGTTGAATTTTGTCAAAAGTTTTTTTCTGCATCTATTGAGATGATCGTATGGTTTTTATTCTTTAATTTGTTAACATGGTGTATCACTTGATTGTTTTGCATATATCAAATAATCCTTGCATCCCTGGGATAAATCCCACTAGATCATGGTGTATGATCCTTTTAATGTGCTGCTGGACTCTGTTTGCTAGTATTTTGTTGAGGGTTTTTCATCTATGTTCATCAGTGATATTGGTCTGTAATTTTCTTTTTGTGTGTTATCTTTATCTGGTTTTGGTTTCAAGGTGATTGTGGCCTCATAGAACGAGTTTGGGGGTGTTCCTCTCTCTGAAATTTTTTGGAAGAGCTTGTGAAGGATAGATATTAACTGTTCTATAAATGTTTGATATAATTAGCCTGTGAAGCCATCTGGTCCTGTACTTTTACTTGTTGGAAGATTTTTATTTACAGTTTCAATTTCATTACCTACGATTGATCTGTTTATATTTTCTAATTCTTCCTGGTTCAATCTTGGAAGCTTGTACTTTTCCAAGAATTTGTCCCTTTCTTCCAGGTGGTCCATTTTATTGGCATATAGTTGCTTGTAGTAGTCTCTTATGATCTTTTGTACTTCTGTGGTGTCAGTTGTAACTTACCCTTTTTCGTCTCTAACTTTACTGATTTGAGTCCTCTCCCTTTTCTTCTTGATGAGTCTGGCTAAAGTTTATCAATTTTGTTTGTCTTGTCAAAGAACCAGCTTTTAGTTTTATTGATCATTGCTATTGTTTTCTTTGTTTCTATTTCATTTATTTCTGCTCTGATGTTTATGATTTCTTTCCTTCTACTAACTTTGGGTTTTCTTTGTTCCTTTTTTTCTAGTTGCTTTAGTTATAAGGTTAGATTTTTTGTTTGAAATTTTTCTCGCTTCTTGAGGTGAGCTTGAATTGCTATGAACTTCCCACTTAGAACTGCTTTTGCTGCATCCCATAGGTTTTGGATCGTCGTGTTTTCACTGTCATTTTTTTCTACATATTGTTTGATTTCTTCAGTAATCTCTTCATTATTTAGAAGCGCACTGTTTAGCCTATATGTATTTGTGTTTTTTACTGTTTTTTTTTCCTGTAATTGATTTCTAATCTCATAGCTTTGTGGTCAAAAAAGATGCTTGATATGATTTCAATTTCCTTAAATTTTCCAAGGCTTGATTTGTGACTCAAGATGTGATCTGTTCTGGAGAACGCTGTGTGTGCACTTGAGAAGAAAGTGTATTTTCTGCTTTTGGGTGGAATGTCCTAAAAATATCAGTTAAGTCTATCTGGTCTATTGTGTCATTTAAAGCTTGTTTTTCCTTATTTATTTTCTGTCTGGATGATGTGTCTATTGGTGTGAGTGGGGTGTGAAAGTCCCCCACAATTTTTGTGTTACTGTCAATTTCTCCTTTTATGGCTGTTAGCATTTGCCTTAGGTATTGAGGTGGTCCTATGTTGGATGCATAAATATTTATAATTGTTATGTTTTCTTCTTGGATTGATCCCTTGATCATTATGTAGTGTCCTTCCTTATCTATTGTAACTGTCTTTATTTTAAGGTCTATTTTATCTGATATGAGAATTGCTACTCTGGCTTTTGTGTTATTTCCATTTGCATGGAATATCTTTTTCCATCTCCTCACTTTCAGTCTGTATGTGTCCCTAGGTCTGAATTGGGTTTCTTGTAGACAGCATATATACGGGTGTTGTTTTTGTATCCATTCGGCCAGTCTGTGTCTTTTGGTTGGAGGATTTAATCCAGTTACATTCAAGGTGATTATTGATATGTATGTTTCTATCACCATTTTCTTAATTGATTTGGGTTTGTTTTTGTGGGTCTTTTTCTTCTCTCTCTCTATCTTTTGTTTCCCGCTTAGAGAAGTTCCTTTAGCATTTGTTGTAAAGCCGGTTTGGTGGTGCTGAATTCTCTTAGCTTTTGCTTGTCTGTAAAGCTTTTGATTTCTCCATTGAATCTGAATGAGATGCTTGCTGGGTAGAATAATCTTGGTTTTAGGTGTTTCCCTTTCATCATTTAAAACATGTCCTGCTGCTCTCTTCTGGCTTGCAGAGTTTCTGCTGAAAGATCAACTGTTAACCTTATGGGGATGCCCTTGTATGTTACTTGTTGCTTTCCCTTGCTGCTTTTAATATTTCTTCTTTGTATTTAATTTTTGATAGTTTGATTTACATGTGTCTTGGCGTGCTTCTCTTTGGGTTTATCCTGTATGGGACTCTCTGCACTTCCTGGGCTTGCTGGGCTTAACTTTCACATGTTAGGGAAGTTTTCGACTATAATTTCTTCAAATATTTTCTTGGGTCCTTTCTCTCTCTCTTCTCCTTCTGGGACCCCTATAATTCAAATGTTGGTGTGTTTAATGTTGTCCCAGAGGTCTCTGAAACTGTCCTTAATTCTTTTCATTCTTTTATCTTTATTCTGCTCCCTAGCAGTTATTTCCACCATTTTATCTTCCAGATCACTTATCCGTTCTTCTGCCTCAGTTATTCTGCTATTGATTCCTTCTAGAGTATTTTTAAATTTCAGTTATTGTGTTGTTCATCACTGTTTGTTTGCTCTTTAGTTCTTCTAGATCCTTGTTTAATTTTTCTTGTATTTTCTCCATTCTGTTTCCGAGATTTTGGATCATCTTTACTATCATTACTCTGAATTCTTTTTCAGGTAGTTGCCTATTTCATCTTCATTTTGTAGGTTTTTACCTTGCTCCTCATCTGTAACATATTTTTTTGTTGTTTCTTTCTTTTTTTTTTTTTTGATGGGGGGGACTGTATTCCTTTCTTACTGGTTGTTTGGCCTGAGGGGTCTAGCACTGGAGTTTGCAGGCAGTTGGATAGAGCTGGATCTTGGTTCTGAGATGAGAACCTCTGGGAGGCCTCACTCTCATTGATATCCCCTGGGGTCTGACGTTCTCTGTTAGTCCAGCAGTTTGGACTCAGAGGTCGCACCACGGGAGCTCGGGCCTGAATCTGGCCTAGGAACCAACATCCCACAAGCCACGTAGTGAGGCAAAAAAAACCCAAACAAACACACAAAAAAAGGAGCAGTACAATAACAAAGAATAAAAAAAATAAATAAAATTAGAAAGATAAAAAATATATTAGGAAAATTAAAAATATATTTGAAACAACTGCAACAAAGTAAAACAAAACCACAACAGAAAATAGAGAAAAAAGAAAAAGGGGAACAAGCCAAAAGGAACAGAACAAGCCAAAAGGAACAGAAAAATAACAAAGTATAAAGAATAAAACAAAATTAGTAATATAAAAGATTTATTAGAAAAAATAAAAATATAAATGAATCAACACTAATAAATCAACAAGGTAAAACAGAACTCTAATCTAAAAGAGGAAAAAAAAGAAAAGAAAAAAAAGTCCTTGGCTATGGGAGGTTGAGTTTAGGCAGGGGCAGGGTTTAGGGTGGAGCGGGACCTGGGGTGGGAGGGTGGCGGTGATATTTGAGTGTGGGGTGAGACCTAGGCTCAGGACCTACACAGCGGGAAAAGGCCTTGGGTGCTGGGCCTAGGTGATGTGATGTACAAGCGTGGGGTGGGGCCTCTGCTTAGGACCTTCTTAGAAGCAGAGAGGCAGCACGTCCAATGGGGACCTTCAGGAGTGTGGAGCTCTGGAGTTTGGAGGTAGGGCCCTCGGGGGAGGTGTAGGGGTGGGGCTTGAGCTCTGTGCCACAGGAGGGAGGCTCCAAGGGCAGAGGATTAGGCGCCGGAGTCCAACAGGCTCCCTGGTGCCTAAGTGGCCATGTTCCCTTCCGTTCCTCCGCATCCCCCCTCACCCTGTCTCCCCCAGGACCCCTAACCATGGGTGGGTCCCACTGGGTGTAGGAACTCCTCCCCTCCCCCCAGCCACCCCTTTACTTTTGCTCCCCCTTCCCCACCACTCCCTCAGAATCCACCGGCTGGAGTGGGCCTTGGTGGGCAGAGGATCAGTCCCGAGATCTCAGCACTCTCCCGGGGGCCCAAGTGGGCAGGGGAAAGCTGGCCATGCTCCCTTTTGATCCTCTCCCCTCCCATTGTCCCCCAATTTCCCCCTTCGGGCGTGGGATCTCTTCCCCTTTCCCAGTCACCCCCAGGATCACAAGTCCTGCCCACCTCCACTTCTCCACCCCCTTCACTCCCCCAGGCCCCACGTCCTACCCGGTCACTGGGGGTTCCTCCCATCCCCTTAGGTGTCCATGGTCCCCCTCCGGTGCCTGGTAGGTGCCCTCGTTGTGCTCATTGTGTTCTTTCCATGTTTGTCATACAATTTAGCTGACATTTCTTTCCATTCTTTTGAATGTTCCATCTCTCCAGTTGTCAGGTATATTCACAGGCTTCCAGAATACTCAGCTCAGGGGAACTTTTACTGCTTCTGAGAGGTTGGGAATTCTATCCCAACCTTCATTTGATTCCTTACCTGAGGAAAAAGGAGCCCAGGACCCCACGGAGGATACTATCTTGGGCCTCAGTTGTCTTTCATCCTCAGTAGGTCAGGCGAGGCCAGCGGCTGGTGGCAGCCTGTCCTGTCCATCTGTTGGTAAATGCCGTGTCAGTGGTTTCAGCGTGCACACTTCTGACCCCACCTCACCCCACCTTGGACCATCTGTTATCATCTGTTACCTTTGAACTTTCCCTGAGGCATCTCTGTATTTCTTGTAGCTATTGTCAGGCTACTCTCTTAGACTATAGTTTCCTTCCAGGTTGTGAATGCAGGATACACCTTTGCATCTCCTCCGTCACCAAGCACAATAACAAGGTGGGTGTGAAGTACATTGAGCTGAATGAATGGATGAAGGATGAGATTGAACATCACTCAGAGATTCCCTGGCCCAGCAAATCTCTTATTGCATTAAAGCTCCTATTACCTATTATAAGACCAATGATGTCTTGGATGTACACACGCAATTAATTTGAATGCTGCTACAGAGACCATTGCTTTATTTAAAATTCCTTGATATTCAGATTGCAACAAACAGGGCTTAAGACATATATTCTGTAGGAGGACAGGGGTCTGAGGGAAGAGCTCCACATTTTGTGGAGTTAAGATTCTCAGATGTCCCTTTCTCTTGACTGAGGTAGAGTGCTGTGAAGAGAGGACAACATGAAGGCAGTAATAAGAGTTTGGATGCTTTGGAGGGAATAATCAAAGACATAGATATAGAAAGAGGCACCAAAAGTGAATCTCTGTAAAATTTTAAATGTAACTTTTAAATGATTTCCCTACAAATTATTTCTCAAATTTTCTAAGGTTTCTTCCTGACTGTCCTAACATGCTATTGCCAAACAGGCTTTTTATTAGCTTCAGGGGGAAGAAAAACAGTGCAAAACTATATAAACTGTAAACATGGTTTACCAAAGTGCATAGCAGGAAGTCTCTTGAATGGCAGAAAAGTTGGCTGTGTGGTCACGACTGGGTAGCCTGAGGAACACTCTGTCTCCCTTTAAAACTGCTGGTGGAGAGGAATAATGAAGACTGATGGTGCATTCGTCTTCATTTTTCCAGTGAAAAGTAATTTTGTTGGTTGTTTTAGACACAGTCATTTTATTTAGCTTGGAAAATAACTCAAGAGAGAAGTTTTCAGAGAGAATCGGTGTACTTTTTTTTTTTATGACCTTCTAAAAAATTTGGACTTTATTTAAAGAGAAGTTTAGGTTACAGCAAAATTGAGAGGCAAGTACAGAGATTTCCCATATACTCTCTACCCCACACATGCACGGCCTTTCCCATTATCAACATTCCTCATCAGAGTGGTACATATGTTACAACTGATGAACTACACTGACATTATTGTCATCCAAAACCCATAGTTTACATTAGGGCTCAATCCTGCTATTGTACATTATATGGGTTTGTACAAATGTGTAATGACATATACCCACCATCATAGCACCATTCAGAGTGTTTTCATTACCCTCAAAACCCACTGTGCTCCTCCGTGTCATTCCTCCTTCTCCCCCCTCCTCCTGCCCCCGGCACTGGCAACAACTGATATTTTTACTGCCTCTGTTGTGATTCATGTATTTTCAAAAAGTTTTTACTGGGAAAATAATGTTAAAATAACAACAGAAATCTATGGGAAATTTTTCCACATTCCCAATACCATAACAAATTTATTTTCACTTGTCTTTTTTACATTATGAACTTTATCTTATGTGTAACCAGTTCCTACATGTTGTAGTGATATTGTTGATCCAATAGTATAATTTAAATTTTCAATTTTATCTTAGATTAAAATAATCTTTTTTCTTCTTATCTCTGTTTCCTTCTCTTACCCACATCTAAACACTGCATTGTCACGCTGATATTATCCCCACTCTACCAATTACTTTTATTTTACAATGCTTCTTTATTTAAAATTCCTTGTTGTTTAGATAGGAACAAAAAGGGGATAATACATATATTCTGTAACAAGGGCAGGATCAATCAACTATTTGATTAAGTCTAAGTTAAATATAAGTAAATCTACCGGATGTTTATTCTATACTATTATGTCCCAAATGCTGCGTGAGTGTGTAATGATATGCTATGTGGTGCGCAAGGTTAGTAAAATGATAGCTGCGCTCACAGAAATTTATAGTCTGATTGAGGTGATGGGACATATTCACATGATTCAATTAACTAACATGACCTAAGCATATATAATAGCACGATAGGCTGAAATAATGAAGTGCCAAATTATGAGATACGGAAACTGATATGAGGTCTAGAAACTGACAGGACAGGAAAGTCCGAGCTATAAAAAAATGTGCTAACTGTGAAGTTTAGATTCGTGCAGGAAGAGAGAGCGCAGAGGGCCCTGCAGCCACGCCTCTCAGGAGGACTCTCAGAAGAGGAACCGATGAGGGCACCACTGTGGCAGAATTTAGGCGCCAGTAGGAATGGGTTTCAGGGAACTGCCAGGAATGTTCCATCAGCTGTCCGTGGAATGTGTTCATCCTAACTTAGAACCCTCTTAGAACCATATCCCACCCCAGCCAGGGCATAAGGGTTTGCCCCAGCCCAGAGAGAAGGCACTAGGAAAGGAAGAATCAAACTCTGTAGAATAAGATGATATTGGGTTTTTATACTTAATCTTTATCTAGCTAGGGAAAAATGGAAAATAAACAGGAAATAATGGGAAAAGGTATTGTACAAACCAAAGAACAGAGTCTAGTTCACTATTGTGTGTGTATGTCTATATATTTTCAAATCCTGTTAATAAATTCAGAAGACTGTCATAAGCAAGAGATATAATTAATTCTTTCCTGGAGAAGTCCTTTTAAGACCCCATGCTTAGGAGACCGACAAATGAATTTCTATCTCTAGCGTGTTGCTTACTAGTTATGGGGTCAGGAGCAACCTTAGTTTCTTCAACTCCAGAATAAAGTCTTAATAAGCAGTATACAAATAGATGTCAGTTTTGTTCCATTTTCTTTTGAAAGAAAGCTTTCTAACCTCATACATGTTTATTTTTGAAGATGACTTTAAGCTTCTATAAGTGACAGTAAAAAATTAATGGTCTGGCTGACAACTGTCTTTGAAGGACCGCCTTAAAATCAGCTGGTTGATAGAAAAATGGGCTTTCAGACTGTTCAATAGCTTGGAAGTTGGAAAAAATCATAGAACCAGAATGGAGATAGCCCACTGTCTGGTTATCATTTCAGGGAAACGAGCATTTCTTTATTTCTTAAATACTCAGAGAGAAGTACTCTTTGAACACTACAGTATTTATTGAGGTGGTAGATTTCATGAAATATAAAAGCTAGTTGTCTTCTCCTTGGGGGTCTCTTATTACCTACTTTCTGTAGTTGGCTGGAGGCTAATACACCAGGTGTATCAGCCAGTGAGAGTTGTGTTCGTTTTCTACTGCCGCCTTAACAAATGATCACAAAGTTAGCAGCTTAAAATAACATCCAGTTATTTTTGCTTGTTTTTTTTTGTTTGTTTGTTTGTTTGTTTGTTTTTGCGGTACGTGGGCCTCTCACCACTGTGGCCTCTCCCGTTGAGGAGCACAGGCTCCGGACGCGCAGGCTCAGCGCCCATGCCTCACGGGTCCAGTCGCTCCGCGGCATGTGGGATCTTCCCGGACCGGGGCGCGAACCCGTGTCCCCTGCATCGGCAGGCGGACTCTCAACCACTGCGCCACCAAGGAAGCCCTAACATCCAGTTATTATCTCATAGTTGTGTAGGTCACAAGTCTTGGTATAACTGGCCCAACTGAGTCGTGTGGAGTGTCTCACAAGACTCTGGGGAAGAATCCTTCCTAAGCTCATTTAGCTTGTTGACGGAAATCTGTCCTTCGCAGCTTGTCCTTGTATCTTTGCTGCCTGTCAGCTAGCAGTTGTTCTTATAGGTTTCCCACATACTTTTTTCCTGCTTTCCATATGACTGCTTCAGCAAGGATCGGTCAAATCCCTCTCACGCATCAGATCTCTCCAATTCATCTTCTGCCACACTTCTCTGACTCCAACTAGCCAAAGTTCTCTATTTTTAAGGCTCATGTGGGTTAGATTGGATCTACCTAGATAGTCCAGAATAATCCCCTTATTTTTAAGCCCCTCAACCTTAATTACAAAATACCTTTGCCATGTAACATAACACTCACAGGTTCCAGAGATCTGGACGTCTCTAGGGGGCCCTTCTGCCTACCACAAGAAATTAAAAGCTATCACTCATCCATTTTCAGGACATATTGTCTTCATGAAAGACACTTTTAGAATTTTAGTTAAATGATCTTGGAAATATAACCTCTCTGAGGAGTAGTTGCTGGCAGTTGAACAACACTGATTTACCTCAAATATGTGCTTACTGGTTGTTTTTCTGGATTCTCTCCTAACATGAGTAACAAGTCTTTTGCTCCATCTCTGTTGTGGTTCTTTAGGACAATGATCAGGAAAGAAACTGCATACAGATTTTATTACATTTCCTGGTGGTGACGTGGGCAGGCATAGATGCTGAATCATCTGGCATCATTTGGTAGGATTCAGCTGGTAGGAGAGACTCTGATATTCTTTCTCTCTCTTTCTCTTCCGCCCCGCCACCCCCCATGTTTATTTCATTCAAGTCTAGAAAAATACAATGGGAAAATCTCAAATCACACATTATTATTATAAAATCCTCGCTTTTCAGTCGGATTTTCTCTTCTTCCTTCCTTTGCCTTACTCGTCCTTCAGCCATTTCACTGCTAATTAGAACTTCTACCAGGAAGTCAACAGTGGCAGAGAAGTGAAACATAGGTACATCTGACCCTAATTATTTGCCCCAATGTAAGGTTTAGGAAATGAGAAAGTGAAAAACAGTGACCAGAAAGAATTAGGCTCTTCAGTCTTCCTTACTAGTCCCCAGAATACCAGTGACAATCATGGGTAATTGGGTGGCTTCATCGTCAGCCAGTGGATTACCTTTAGTGTGGAGATCTGCACATACTTCGAATTCATATTGCAAATGTTGGCATTTACCTAGATCATCCTTTCTTATTTTACAAGATGAGGAACCTTGACCCAGAAAGATTTACTGTTTTGTGCATAGCCACACAACACAAATACCGTGTAAATTTTCTCATGTAATATCTACAAATTTGACCCTATTATCCTCCTGAAAACATATGGAGAAGCTAAGGCCAAAATTTGTTAATGACTTACAGTCACACTGGTTAATATGAACAGGCTAAGACTAGATGCAAATCTTCTGTTCTCTCTTCATATACACCTCCCATCAACTTATGTCTGGCCAGGTGTGGAAAAGTCCCAGGGAAAGCAGGTGTGCTGCAATAGAGTGGTTATATGGGGTGGAAAGCACCTGATGTGTCATTATCTGCATCTTCATGTGCTATTAGTGTGCCATGATGTCTTTCTGTCCACTAATAAATCACCATAAGCTTGAGGCCTTTGTCTTGACAACCTAATTTTCTCTCAGGCCAAGACCATTCCATGATCCTGGTGATATATGACTAGACCTCATCCTTGAGTAAATTCCTGTGTAAAGAATTTCTCTTCATTTGAAAATCTTCCCTTTGGAATTCAGCCAAAATTTAATGAGAAAAATTATCTATTATGCAATCTCGCTCTTAAAGCAAATCTAAGTCTCCATTTGCAGAATTCTTGTAGGTGCTATCTGCCTTCAGTTAGGAATAATTTAGAAATTGAATAAGAAATCCCTTTCATTGACTGACATCTTGCAGATTAAATCTGAAGCCTCTCGAACTTCATTACAGCTTCATGAATATTGTAAGGCTTTAAAACTTGGCTGTGGTTTTGAAACTCAGCCAAGAAGGTGTTAATGCTTGTTAGAACTTGTATTTATGTAATGCCTTTTCTTCCAACTGATTTAAAGCACCTAGCACATTGTTTCAGTCTATCTCCATAATATGCATATGGGTTGTTAAGTTAAGGCTTCATTATTCCCACTTTATAAGTAGGAGGCGTAGGGGTCAATGAAGTGACACCAACTAACAAAGGACACGTAATTCTCTATTACATATTTTCCAGCTCTGAATCCCTATTTGGGAAAGCTGCTTTCACTGGTAACATGCCTCTTATTTGCATTACATTGCATTAGCTATGCATTAAATCTCTACTCTGTTTCAGCCTTATTCCCAGCTCCTGCGACCCTCTTCCCTTCATTTGCCTACCCACTTGATTTCCATCAGTAACTTCCTACTCCAACTCCTAGGACATCATTCTTAATCTTTAAAGTGCATGAGAATCTCCCAGGGCACTCTGGCCTCAGTAATGGTGATTCTTTTTTTAATAGATCTAGGATGGAGCCCAGGAACCTTCATTTTAGCAGATACCTTAAAAAAATCCAATGCTGATAATAATTGAGAGAAGTGCCTCACAATCAATCCTGATGTGGAGTAGAAAAGCCAGGAAGAGTTTTAGTTTAGAGTCCTGAACATATTAACTATGGTCTAGTACATTACAGGCCATTTGTCCTGTTACGTTCGTTGGGTTTCTGAGAAGCAGAGCCAGAGGCAAAGATTCTTTTGCTAATAATATATTGAGGCATGCTCTCAAGAGGAGAGGGAGGGATTCGGGATAGGGCTGGGGAATAGGCTAGCAGTGTCTCAGCTGGAGTCTGATCCAGTCTGATCCCACAAGGATGCTCTGGAATACAGATTGACCACAGAGTTAGCAAGGAGGCCAGTTTTTTGAACTTCAGAGTCAGTCAGTCATTGGCCAAGTTCTTATATGGAGTCGGGACGGGAGGGAGGTGTGGTCTTCCTGATGAGGAATCTCCAAGTTGTCTGAGAGCAATTCTTCACAGAAGGCAGCTATGGGTTGTTATCCGTCCCACTGCAGCATCTGGGGTATGTGTATTCTGGCTGGTAAAGATGATCTGGACAGAGCACTAATAGTATCTGCTACAACCCTCAGATCAACAAGAATCACCTTTATTCCTCCTAGTCTTGAGCTCCTGGCTTTATCATTTCCCCACCTTGAACCACCCAATCTAACACCTAACTCTATATATTTCTGTGTCTGAGTCCCCTCCCTGGTACATTCTATAGTCCCAGAGTTCTTTATATAATTGTTCTTAATAATCCCTTTCCTAGACAGAGAAATCCTGCCTTACAACCTGCCCATTGAAAGAGTGCTGACTCTGGCCGCCGTCAGGTTGCAGGTATCTGCACGGCTCTTCCATTGCTTCCTCTTTCCGGAGTCCCAACATGAGTTCTCGCTTTCCTGCTAAACTTATTTGTCTGACTCTGTCCCTAGTTTTAGGAGGGAATTCCACATTGCATAACTCCAGGGGCACAATTATTATTGTGTTCTCTGAGAACGATGCCTTCCAGAGACTTGTAATCTGGTAGCCCGGGCAATACTCCTTGGGTACAGGGTTATGCTTCCAGACTAGTTTTCTGCGGGCAGGATCTGGCAGCCCACTTCCCAGTTTCAGCCCCTCCCAGGCTCTCATTTCCCGGGTTCTGTCTGGAGATATCCATATGATATTAGGGATGCTAGGGATGTTTTTACTTCTCTGTGCCTGTTTCTTTCTACTAAATTTCCTCTAAGGTTGTAAAATTATAAGTGGCCATCAGATGTTATTACACACTCCAATATATGGCAAACTGATAATGAAATTGAATGTTTTAACAAATTACTTGGTAGAGATATTGCTAAAATGTTCACAGGACAAAATAAACAAAGGAACTAAGCTAAATGTGGAAAGAGGGGCAGAGACTTTAAGCCAGTTTCCTAGACCCTGAGATTGCTTCCTGCACATGACTTGGCCTTTTCATAGAACTGTGCACTCTGGGGTGTCTGTGTGCTATGGCAGAAATCAGAAACACTGCTTCTAGCAACTTTCCTGCCAGGAAATTCTTGTTCTAAAGACACAGCACAGTCTTGTGCTTGGTAAATCAGACTTATAGTTTGTACTTACTTGCAACAAAATTCACAAAAGTGAAAAAATTATAACTACTTGAAAATATTACAATACATATCATTATTTAAACTTAAAATAATGAGGAATTAGGAATACACAATTCAAAATAATTAAAAAGGTTTACTCCCCCTTAGCAACCAAAGAAAACAAAAGGAATAATTTTGCATCTATCAAACTGTCAAATATTTTACAAAATGGTAATAGGCAGTGTTGTTCAGGATGTGTTAAAATGGACACTCAAATATGCAGCTGATGATAGAATAAATGGTACATTTTTTTTGGAGGAAAAATTTTCAATATGCATCAAGAGTCAAAAGAAACATCTTGAGTGAGCAGTTTTACTGCAAAGAATTTATACCAAGAAAATGATCAGATATGCAATCATACAAACATTTGTGTACAAACAAGAAAAGTAAAAACTTCCCTTATTTCTAACCCTTAACAGATCAAATATTAGTTAAGTGCTAGTATATATATTTTTAAACACTTTATTTTTTTAGAGTAGTTTTAAGTTCACAGCAAAATTGAGAGGAAGGTACAGAGGTTTCCCATATACTCCCTGCCCCATGCACGGCCTCCCCCATGATCAACATCCCTCACTAGAGTAGTAAATTTGTTATAATTTATGAACCTATGACACATCGTAATCACCCAAAGTCCCTAGTTTACATTAGGACTCACTCTTGGTGGTGTACATTCTGTGGGCTTGGACAAATATATAATGACCTGTCTATTCCTATTCATCTCTCCGCCCCCCATCCCCAGACTATGGCAACCACTGATATTTTTACTGTCTCCATAGTGTTGCCTTTTCCAGAATGTCACATGTTGGAATCATGTAGTATGTGGTCTTTTCAGATTGGCTTCCTTTACTTAATAATGTGCATTTAAGTTTTCTTCATGTCTTTTTATGCCATGATAGTTCTCTCTCTTTAGCATGGACTAATATTCCATTGTCTGGATGTATGACAGTTTATTTAACCAATTGCTGGTATGTTTTTATCATGGAAGGTAACAGCCTCATTTTACTGACCTCTGTCAGGTATGCTATAAGTTGATTTTTTCAATGGTGATATAACCCAAGCTCAAAGTTTGGAGGTTTGGAGAACAGAAAAGTTTGGGGTTGAGTGGACATGAAAGAGATGGGGCAGGGTTGAAAGTACTTGCATCTGACAAGCTTAGGAGTAACAAGACTTCTATGTGGCCTGTCCCCGCCTGTTTAAATTCTGGATTTTATTTGGGGCCCAAGCCCCAACTAATAGGAAAGCATTAACTTTGCTTTCTTTGCCTGCTTAGTTTGCCTGTCTTCCTCCGAACCTCATGGGTGTCTATGGCTTAGAGTAAAACTCATGAATTCATGCATGTTTAAAATAGTCACTGATGTCTGGACAACCATCTAGGAGATGAGTCCTAAAAAGGAGTGATAGTACCAGGAAGAAGCCTGAGCCTTCAATGCTGAAAGATTATAGGAACTTCCTTTGGCTTATGGCTTCAAGTCTAAAACTCTCTACTGTCTATTTAAAGTTCAATGAATAATAGCTGTTATTATTGTCGTCTTTATTAACTAAGTTAATAAAGGTGTGGATATTTACTGGCTCATCCACACTCGGTGTCCGCACCCTATCAATGTTTCTGCTACATAGGAAACCCCTTCTTCCTTCTCTTTTCTTTACTCTGTGTCTTACCGTTATTTAACAGCAGTCTTATGTCCACCTCCTGCATGAAGCTTCCCTATAATTCCACAGTGATTGATTTCTTTCCTCAATTTCTGTCTTGGAGTTGGACCCACACATTTTGACTCTTTAAAATATATACATAGAGGTTGACAGGTGGAACATGCGCCATAGTGGCTGAGTGAGCGATTTTCAAAATGAGAATGCAATCACTGCAGTATTACATTCTTATTCTGTTAAACAACCTAAAGGAATGAGCTGGCATTCTCGTTGTAATTTTATTCTAAAAGCTATTAAAAATCCCTATTATTCCAGGTACTGACATCTTCATTCCTCTTCATCCCATCAGAGAACCAAATGGGTATGTGCCTTGAACAGCTCTCTTGCAACAGCACTCGGTCCACAAGCTTAAATACGGAACATGAATTTTGTTCTACCTTTTAAGAGATTTGAAGAACTTTCTCATTTACTGCTTCAGACTGAAATAATTGCCTGGACTTCCCCCCTTCATTTTGTGTTCCATTTATACACAGCTTGTTATTTTATTCCTACAGAGGTTAAGAGCTCCTAATTTGACTAATATGTTAAATAGACACTTCATTTATATTAGTTTGTATTCAGTAATTTCAAGTAATAGCTTGTAGTCATCATATCAGGTTTCCTTTTGAGTGTTCTTAAATGTATCCTAGTCTCCATCAATAATAAATAAGCCTCAGTTAGATCATGATCCTATTCCTGAGCTGTCAGTCATTCACTATGAGAACAATTGAGATCATGTAGATGGCAATTGTCTAACTCTTGTTATTGCATGAAAATGAGCAAGGTATGATTTCATTGCAGGTGGAGTCTATTCTGACAAGATGATGGTGGTTTTGCAATTTTCAATAGAAATTGGGGATGTTTCATGGTGGATTTCTTGCAGCAGAATGGCTCTCAGCCATCCTTGCTCTTTGCATCACAAGATGATCTGGACTTCTAAAGCTTGTATCTCCTTCACATTCAGGAAGCCAGACAAATAGAAACTCACCAATAAACAAGAATATCCCTTGGTACACAAAATAATGCTTTTCCCCCTGGACCAATGTAACTTGAAAAAATCCACCAATGAATTTTTATGCTGTTCCAGTCTATGTGAGTAGTTGTTGGGATTCTGATTCAGCAGTTGTTGAGGCAGAGAAATCATTGCTGCCTTTACTTTAGAGTTCTGTGAGCTTTCCAGGGACGTGACTGAAAAGTCAATGCCAAGTGTTCATAGAGAAGATGCTTTTAATGGTTTCCTGTTGACCTCATCACTAAAAGAAGCTGTCATATTTGATCAATGTGGCAGTGTCATCCTGATCAATCTCTTCCTTGGTTTTCTCTTCCCATATATTTCTGATCGCCTACAGGGTGAATATACATGCCCTGGTTCCAGTGCTCAGCAAACTAATCTCTGTTTTGGCCTTCTTATCTCTAGTTAAGGGTAGAATTCACCTCTGCTGCCGCCTTTTTCTTCCTAGCTGTGTAAGAAATCAGTGCAGGGGTACCGATGCCACATCTCTAAGCCCAGTCAGAATGCTGTGACAGCTCAGCATGCCCTGTGTTAAGTAGGAAGCTTCCTCTTTCTATGTTAAGTTCATTTGAAGAATGCTGCAAAATATCAGGCCTTAAAATAGTACCGTGCTTTGAATGCACACATACAGCTGTCTAATCCAAAGCATGTGCAAACACACACACACACACACACACACACACACATATGCATAAAAACACGGTAATAAAGAGTTCTGCTATCACTGAATTTTACACCCAGAACCAGACTTGCCGTCACATAACAGAGGCTTTGGTATAAATCAGCCTAGATTTCTTCTACCTTTACGATGAGATACAGGTATCTATTGTTCGTTCCTTCAATCTAGCCTTGGTTGTCACTAACCCCATCCATCCATTCTTCTGAGTTTTGAACCTTAGTGGTTAGTGGGTGCCAAGTTCTCTGCACTCTTCCTTCTTTCTAGAGTTGGCTACTCTTTTATGGGTGTTTGAGAATCAGGTAGATACATTGAAAGGTGGGGAGGCACACCTATTTTATCTAAATTCCACATCCTAATTGAAGTTAACTGTCTTTATTACACTAGAAAAAGTTCAATCTGAGTACAAAAATGAACAAGTGCACTTGTGTTCACTTGTACACAAGTGTAGACGAAGAATCATCTTGACCCCATCTGTGTTTGTCTCATATCCTCATGTAAGAATAAGCTGAAACCACCAGGGAAAAATCCTGATATGTTGTTCAGTTATTTCAGTAGGACTGAATCCCATGATTGAAGCATCATCCAAGTAGGGTATAACACCCGGCATCCTGGAAAGCACTAAAAGAGTCGCATAGTCAACAGAAATATTGTCTAAGAAATGCTAAATTCCACATGTTCTCAAGTGCACTTTTTTTTTTTAATTTGATTTTTATTTTTGGCTGCGTTGGGTCTTCATTGCTATGCACAGGCTTTCTCTAGTTGCAGCGAGCAGGGGCTATTCTTCATTGTGGTGCGCGGGCTTCTTGTTGTGGTGGCTTCTCTTGTTGTGGAGTGTGGGCTCTAGGCACATGAGGGCTTCAGTAGTTGTGGCATGCAAGCTCAGTAGTTGTGGCTCGTGGGCTGTAGAGCACAGTCTCAGTAGTTGTGGTGCACGGGCTTAGTTGCTCTGGGGCTTGTGGGATCTTCCCGGGCCAGGGATCGCACCTGTGTCCCCTGCATTGGCAGGCAGATTCTTATCCACTGCACCACCAGGGAAGTCCTCAAGTGCATTTTTGATGAGTGTGTTTTGATAAGCTTGAACAAAGTCAGTTTGCAAAGACTTGACCCCAGCAGTCTAAGTTAGCAGACTAGGTTAACTACAGGCACTGAGCGTGGGTGTTGCTTGAGACAGTTCCTTGTGATACTTTGGAGCGTCCTCAAAGTCTGTTCTTTTGTTGTGGCTTCCAAACTGATATTACCAACCAAGACTGTATGCCTGCCTCAAGGGCCACTTGTTTAATTAGATTCTTCAGTTAATTTTCTGTGGGTATTTCCCCTTAGAATAAGATTTACTTTCAACTTTTTAAACGCATGGACTACATTTATGCCCAGAATTGACCCTGCAGCAGTCTGGAACCTCAGATAAAACCCTGGGGAATCAGTTAATCATTTCTTGTGGCTGAGGGTCATAGAATCTAGAATATTGATTCTTAGTGATGGGTTTCCTCCCAAATGATTTTTATCTGTTGGATTTAGCCTTCTCTATGGAGTGTTGAATGGAGCATCTATAGGAAAAAATTCATGCAAAAAAAATTCTGCCTCTGTATCAATATCATCCATGTGAAATAAATTATGACAACCTCACCATGTGATGAAATGTGTGGATGTTCTCTTTATAGATTATATATAATCTACAATCAGGGGCAAGTTTCATTCTGCACACATGAACATTTATTAATATAGCATCAAATGCAATCTGCCCATGAGCCTGCTGAGTGGAATGTCGCTCTTGGGTTACAACTGAGCAAGAGACAGGGCAACATAGTACTTAAGAGTGAGAGCTCTAGAGTCAGCTAGGTGTCAGGCTAGTCACCACCACTGTCCAGCTGTGTGATCTTGGACAAATTCTTGGATTTTCCATTAGTAAGCTGGGCACAGTAATATCACCCATTTGATAAGTCATCATGAGGTGAATAGGTATTATATGTAAAGCACCTGATTAAGTTCCTGTCACATAGCAAGCATTCAATCATGTTACCTCTTATTACCTGACACTACTCCAGGTTGGATGCTAGTGTCTGTATATTTTTTAAAAATAAAGTTTGTATTTTAGAAGAGTTTTCAATAAAAGTTGCAAAGGTATATCAGAGAGTTCTCAAATACCCTGCACTCAGTTTCCCCTGTTGTTAGCATCTCATATTGCTGTGCTACATTTGCCACAATTAATGAGCCAACATAGGTGCATTACTATTAACTAAACTCCATATTTTTTTTTCTTATTTCCTCAGTTTTCCTTTTTCTGTTCCAGGATCTCATCCAGGGTATCACGTTATATTTATTTTTCATGTCTCTTTGGCTCCTCTCAGCTGCGATAATTCTCAAATTTCCCTTGTTTTTGATGACCTTGACAGTTTTTAGGAGTACCGATCAGGTATTTTGTAGAGTGTCACTAAATTTGAGTTTGGCAAACGTATTTCTCATAGTCAGACTGAGATTATGAGTTTTGGGGGGAAGACCCCAGAGGTGAAGTGTCTTTCTCAACACAACGTACTAGAGTACACCCTATCAATTTATCATTGATAATGTTAACGTTGATCACCTGGCTAATGAAGCATTTACTAAGTTTCTGTTTCTATCTCTTTTTTTTGTACTGTACTCTTTGAAAGCAAATCACTCAGTGCATCCCACACTTAAAGGGTGTGGAATTATGCTCCACCTTCTTGAGGGCAGATTAGCTACGTAAATTATTTGGAATTCTTCTGTACAGGAGATTTGTCTCTTCCCCATTAATGTTTTTATTTAATTCTTTATTCATATCAGTTGGACTCAAGAGTATTTATATTTTATAGTTTGGCTTATAATCCAATACTATATTATTGATTTTCTTGCTCAAATTGTGTCAGCTTGGGCCATTGGGAGGTCTTTTATTTGATTCTAGTGTTCTTTTGACATATCTCTATTGTTTTATTTTTTAAGCAACTTCCTTATATTCTGGCACCACAAGATGTTTCAGGCTCATCTTGTATACTTCCTGCCCCAGCCCTACACCTGGTTATTTCTCCAAAGGCATTCTGGTCCTCTTTATTAGAGAATGGTGTTAGAATCCAAGATCTGGGCGCTGGGCCTGCTCATCATGATTGGGGTGTTTTTGCTTCCGTGGGCAGAGTTGGGAAGTATATAAATATATACCAATCCTCATATAAACATATGTATGATTATTTCTATATTAATTCATCAGTACATATATTAAGCTAAATTTAAACTTATGCCTTTACCTCGATTCCAGTACCACATGGTTTATTCTAGGTTTTCCCCTTTGCTTATCAGTAACCTTCCCCACTCCAACTGTGATAAACTTGGATTCTATCATCTGTCATCCATTTATTCATTTTTTTCTGTTTTGCTTTTTGTGTTTTCGGCCCCTCAGCTTGTGGGATCTTAGTTCTGCAACCAGGGATCAAATGTGGGCCCCCAGCAGTGGAAGCTCAGACTCCTAACCACTGGACCATGAGGGAATTCCCTATTCATTTATTTTTTCAACCTTGGTATATGTGTAGAGCTATTTCAGCATTGTTTACCCATACCCTATGATAAACAACTTTACCAGTTAGAATATAGAGCTTATATTCCACTCCTGAATATAATTTTAATAGAATTGGATCAGCCCTGTGACCTCTCAGGGAGTCCTTCTTAATGAATCTATTTTTGGCATTCTTGTTTCTGTAAATATGCTCTTCACAACCTGAGCAGAGTGATTGACATATCCAAGCAGATTTGCATAAAGTCTGAACCCTGTATGTGTTTTAGCAATAGACCCTGTTCAGAGCTTTTTGCCCGTATGTGCTTGACAGCGTTAATCTTAGGAGCTACTCTTTTAATTTCTGTGACAGATATTGATTGAAGTCTCACTAGCCATGAGTTCCTGTTGGGCTCTTAGGAATTCCAGATTTGATTCTTGCAAGAGATGCTGTTGGGAGACACCACATAAAAGCCAATATGTCATTCAAGAAATCCCAACCAACATTGGGACAGATAGCGTTTTGGTCTACATGAGCTGTTAAGTGTACATAAAATATCCGTGTAAAATATCAACTAAGAGTGCCCTGCAGAAATGAACCTTACATGAAAATCCACAGTATATCTCATTCTTAGGTGATGGGGGCATGGTAATAAACCTTATGGCCTGTATTTAAACCTGTATTTAATCCTGTGCAGAACATGGAAAGCTTCTAATCCAAGTTTCCATTTTATCACTTGGCATATGAATTCCAGGAAAAAGGCTGAAGGATAGGATATCCTTAATATATCCCAAAGTAGACTTTTTTAATGGTACATTTTGTCAAGTTATAAATACTGTACTGTATTAATCAGAAGTCAGTCATAAAAGTGGATTTGCAATACTAACACCATGTAACTTTTAATGTTTTGTTTTGTGATAAACAAGACCCTATATTGGTTATCAGAAGATGCTGGTAGACTCTAATAGGTCAGAGATAAGTAGATTTTTCACAAATCGTTCTTATATTTCTGCAAAGTCCACTCTGACTTATTAGCTCTATCTAAACACTGAAGCATGAAACTAGAGATACTACAAAAGGGAACTTGAAATGGACCATAGTAGCATTAAATCATGGAACTACCTTACATTTGTAAAAGAAAGCATGTTTCCTATCACCCATAAATAAGCGGAAGTGGAGCTATGAGCATAGATATGCCTCCTTAGCATTTAGAAGAGACCAAGATGAATAGGCTTGGCAAGGATTCTGACCCAGCAGGTTGTTGAGACAGGAGTTGGTTCCTGATGAATTTTAGCAACACCCTAACTTCCCACATTGGCTAAAGCAGCCAGCTCTCTGTAACATACTCATTCTCTGTGATTACCTGCCAAATGCTTATTGCAGACCTGTGGGGAGTTGTTTATAACTCCATGACACTGTTTTGTGCCAGATCAATAAAGGCAAAGGCACATGATAAGCTGCCCTTATTTTCTCTCTGTAGAGAAACAAAGAGCCCCACAGTTCAACTGAATGTTACTGACTAATCCTCAGCGTCACTTAGACTCTCCAGGGATTGTCCTCATTTGTTTTTCACATAACACTATAATTTTTTGAAATATGAATTAGCTAAAGTGCAGTTGTATTTTCAGGGAATTGAAGGCTTACCATACATTATCAGCAATTTGCAGGGAGCCGGCTGTGTGTGTGTCATATAACTGGAGGATTTCTCTCTTTAACAATAGATTGTGATGATGTATTTAGAAAAATGTCTGTATTGTTCACATATGTTAAAACCAGGTGGGTTTAAGCAATAGAAATTCAGCCAATAACACACGCTCAAGTAATTGATCCTTACTTTCTTCTTTTCCATCCTACATAGGAGTTAATACACATTTTAATAAACTGAATAGAAAATAATGGAGGGGTCATATTTTTCTGTGATGTGAGCTGAGAAAATTTTTAGGGAAAGAGGAAAGTATAGAGTCAGAGGAAAAAAAGACTTCAAAGATTTTAAACTTGAGTATGAACAAGGCTGGACTGTTGTGAATCTTACCACAAATTCTTCCTGGAAAAGCATAAGGAAAATTTAATAGCCAGGCCTTCAGGAAAACCTGCCAGCACTTTAGTCCTTTGAGGTCATTATTTTAAAAAAGACCTGATTAATTTTCTCTCAATTAATCTGATACTCAGGTCATTTAAAGTAACATGAATTTCATTTTCTTTGCTTGATACGTTAACAATATAAAACAATTACAGTTCTTTCTATTTCAATCTGAGTGGAGATTGTATCAAATTATGTATTGAATATATAATGCTCTCAGTTAAAAAGAAGCAGTGGAGACCTACAAAAGCCAAGAAACCAGAAGAATGTTTTCTCCAGGGACAGTTATGTTTACTAATGTTTCCCAAAACATTTCCTTGTTATGATGAGATAAAAGAATGCTTGTTTTGTTTCTTTTTATTTTGAATTTAATGCTGAGAGTCTAGATTTTAAAAGGCAACATAACTAGATCTACATGCATAGCGGTAAGGTTGTACTGATTAAATAGAAAAAATAGGCATCAACAAAAGTACTCTATTGGAGTTCAACATTCTTTCAATTTATTTTCTACGTGTTTCCACTTTGGACATTCAAACTGGGACGATATTACTAAAAATTCAGAACAAGTAAACATCAAACTAATTGTTTTTCCTAACTGATGTCTCATTGTCTGTTATAGAACTGCTCCAGCAGTTGGGCAGGGCTGCTATTGTATGCATAGTGCCACGTGGCAGGGACCGGGTCCAGCTCTGGAGGCCACTGCCTCTGTCCTTGGTAGCTGTGTGACCTTGAATTCAGAACCCCAGGGGTTTCAGTGGCACAGCCAATGTGGCACAACCCAAATTTGAACCCAACTAAGGAGTAGACCCAGTAGTGAAACAGATGGAGAGAAAATGTAAGATATGTTTTATTAATAATGTGATTGCATACATAGAAAGCTCAAAAGAATTTATAAGAAATTAGAGTTAATAAGTAAATTTGGAAAGCTTGCAGGATACGAGGCTGAAACACAGATATCAATAGCATTTCTCTATACTGGCAACAAATAATTTAAAAATTTTTCAAGTACACCAATTGTAGTAGTACCATAAAAATCAAATACCTAGTATGTGCATACTGAAAAATTACAAAACATTGCTGGGATAAATTAAGGAAGCTCTAAATAAATGGAAGCCTCTGGAAATGCTATATATCATGATATGGGGAGCAGTTACATGGGTATGTACATATGTAAACATTTATTAATAAATTAATAAACATTTATTAATATTATAATGTACAGTAAAGATTTCTGCACCATATGTGAGTTATACCTCAGTGAAGAAGTTTTTAAAAGTTAACAAAAAAACTAACTGACAAACAAACAACAACAATAAAAAAAAACACAACAAACTGGATTAGGGACATGGATCAGATATGTGACCACAATAGACTTTTCAATACTAGATTAACCTGTCTAGCCTACTGGCACAACTCTCGACTACAGCCCACATTTACCAAAGGCTGGAGAATCAACCAGAACCTTTGAGAATTGTCAAGTGCAGGCCTCCAGATGAGAGAGAAAGGGGCTGAGCTAAGCATGCCCAGTTTCTTTTTCTCAATCCTGCAAAAAGATGAATCACTCCACTCTTCCCATTGAGTAAGACAAGAGGCCTGAAATGGTACTAAGTAAGAATCTTCTTCACAAAGAAGCATTAATATAAGGGAAAGGGAAAGGAAAACATTTCTCCCCAATTGTGATTTCAATTATCTGTGCTTTAATCTTCTCATTTGTAAAGTGGTGATAATAGAACAAAATTCATACAGTTTTGTAAGAATTAAAAAAAGATAGTATATGTAAAGGACTTTGCTAAGTACCAATAAGTGTGGAATTGGAGAAGCAAAGCATAGGAACTTTAGAGGGGGAAAGACATCTTCAGAAAGATAATCTGATCTACTTGTGGTATTTTTTAGATTAGGAAACTGAGACTCAAGGAGATCTAGACCCTTGTCCAAGTTCCATGGCTAGTTGGATATGTAATGTTGATATATTATAGCAGAACTGCCTCTAGTGTTACTGACTGCAAGTTCATGTTCCCAATGCACAGTGAGGCCAAACAAACTGAAAAGTCAGTTTGGAGCTGAGAAAGGTTTATTGCAGGACCAAGCAAGGAGAACAGGTGGCTCATGCTCAAGAAAAACCAGAACTCCCCAATGGTTTGGTGGCAAGAAGTTTTTATAGGCAAAATTTGGGGTGAGGGCTACAGGGTGTGTGACTTTCTTCTGATTGGCTGGTGGTGAGGTTACAGGGCAGTGTTCCAGGGATCTTGTTCTCAGCCTGAAGTTACCATCCTCTACCTGGGTGAGGGTCTGCCTGCAGAAGAACTGGAAGATATTGTTATGTATATCCCTTACGGAGGAACCAGGACCCTGCCCCGTGGCTGCACTATTGTTTCTTTTTTTTTTTAATTAAAAAAAAAAATTTATTGGAGTATGGTATACATACAGTATACATACTATATATGTATAGTATACAATATTGTGTTAGTTTATACTGTACAGCAAGTGAATCAGCTATATGTATACACATATCCCCTCTTTTTTGGATTTCCTTCTCATCTAGGTCACCACAGAGCACTGAGTAGAGTTCCCTGTGTTATACAGTAGGTTCTCATTAGTTATCTATTTTATGCATAGTATCAATAGTGTATATATGTCAATCCCAATATCCCAATTCATCCCACGCCCCCCCCCCCTTGCCCCTTGGTATCCATACGTTTGATCTCTACGTCTGTGTCTGTATTTCTGCTTTGTAAATTTTGTAGAGACATGGATGGACCTAGAGACTGTCAAACAGAGTGAAGTAAGTCAGAAAGAGAAAGACAAATATCGTATATTAACGCATATATGTGGAATCTGAAAAAATTGGTACAGACGATCTTATTTATTCGCACTAATGTTTCTTGACTGCTCCTCCTTTGTTTTTGCATTCCCTCCATTCCCTGATAAGCAACTGTTTGAGTCTGCACTTTGGAACTCAGGGAAGGTCAAGGAGGCTGAATGAAGCCTATTTCTTTCAAACAAGAAACTGGGGACATGGAAAGAATTCCTAGCCAGGAGAGCCCCACAGGGTCCTGCTCCATTTCACTAGGTCCCAGGTGTTTAAGTGCCTAGTCCCGTGCTCTTTCTTTCTGCTATACCACTCTGCTGAATAGCCATCGTAAATGGCAGCAGATGGAATTGCCAGCCCTTCTCCCCACCACCGTGGATTTCCTGTTTTCAGAAGGTACACAGTCTGTTTCTACCCTCATAGAGGCTCTGTGTGCTGCCATACTCAGGCAGCAACTTATAGCCCTTGTGTTTTGCAATAAGAACAAGATTACTGTTTAGAATCAAGGTAGCTATTTTCACAATCTGCTGTGAAGTAGTTAGGCAGGTATTATTTTGAAGGTAAATAAACACAGTCAACTACAATCATTTGATTCCATTTAGTAGATTAGAAAATGTAGTAGTTTAATGATACCCTAGTGGCCTGTAATGGTTAATGCACCACAGAAAATGAATCATAAAATCCCCTTCTTACTAATAACTCTGAGACTAGTGTTATTAAAAAGGCACTAAACCCCAGGGAATCAGAGTGTTTTCACCTTCGCACCAAGTGACAATAATATTAGTTTGGATTCTCTATTCGCTGGTCATGAAAATATAGGATCTTTGGGCAGAAGGAAAACCTGTATCATATTCTATTTGTTTGATGATAAATTCTTGCAGCAGCATCTGGCACTGTTGCTATGGCAAAGAAAATGGTCCTGTAAAGGCCAGGTGATTTTCTAACTCTGTCACACCTTCCCAAATGCTAGTTCATCGTGAACTGGCATAGTAGCTGAAGAGAGACTTCTTACTCATGGGAAGTAGCATCCCCTTCATGTGCAGACCCAGCGGACTGGCAGGGTAGGGAAGTGCATGTGTCACTTTAGATTTACACAAACACACAAGCTGTTTGTGTTTATTTGAAAAAGGGTTTGAGTTACAAATATCCCCTGAAAACATGTGCCTAGCCTCCTGGTTTTCTGTATGATAAATACTGACAGGATGAGCTTCTTTGTCTTAATTTGCAGTTAATAGATTGAGTGCTAGTACTTCTAGTCAGAGAGACAGCTGTGCACATTTGGAACAATCCCAGGGAGAAGACCTCAAAAAGCTTGGAAATGATACTGGCGCACAGAAGGATGCCCTGTCCTCAGTCGCCAGAAAAGTGTCTCCTCTGTAGACTTCTATATCTACAGCCACGTTTCTGCCAACTTACAGAAAGAACAAGTATCAAGGGGGCATTTTCATACCATTGCTCTTTCCTCACTTATAAACGGTGGGATTCATGTCCCTTTGGCAGGATTATCATGATATCATTATTTGAGTATTGTATATAATAAACACAAAAAATAGTAGCCAGTATTACTATTAATGTGTATATTTCCCATTAAGACAAATGTAAAATTAATTTAAATTAAGAAGAATATTCCACTAATTGTTTATTGTGTATATGTATCAATAAATATACATATGTATACATGAATGTATATATATTTACATGTGTTATTTTATATTTTTTTCATATATATATACATATATACACACATATCTTACTCATAACATCAGTAAATAGATACAGTTGGAAGTCAGCATGGCTCAAGAAACACGTCACCATTTGACCAGTTTGCCTTAATTACACCGGTGTTTCTGGAATAATTATTACTCACGTCACTCACAAAAGTAACCCAGTTTGGACACTAAGTTATATGATAGTCCTAAATAAGGATCAAAAGGAAAACATTGATCTCGAAGAAATCCAAGACCAGTTACAGTCCCAATGCTGATGAATAAGGCATCCACTAGACAAGACAGTTTAAGAAATTTGTACTGGGGACACCAAAATAATTTTTAAAATATATAATACATCTTTAGTAGCGTTTATCAAAACAAAAACAAGACAACAGACTCAGTGGTCATAAGGTTTGTCCCTAACAGAGAAAAGAACGCACACTTTTTGACAGTTTGCTCCTAAGGTTGACTTTAATAGCTGCCACTTCAAGTAGATGGTTTTAGTAGAACCGTTTAAGTAGCTGCTAGAACCCTTTCAGTTACTGCTGCATTGAAGGTTATTTTGCCATCCAAATTTTGCCTATTTTTTTTCTTCTTTAACTCCTGGTAATTTCTCTAATTCTAACAGCTTTAACATTTAGCTCCAGCACTTGGGAGTTTCGGGCTGTACTTAAAGGCTCATTTAAAACTTATCAGACCGATGGCATTAATTTATCTCTTTTATATCCCAATATAAAAAAAAGCAAAAGCAAACTAACATTTAAGACCCAGGGGTTCTGGGGGGCAGACATAAATTACCTTATTTCAATGACTTTGCAGTTTTTTCAAGGAGGATGTTTGCTTTCTGCTTTACATAACTTCTAGACTTATTCTGTGCAGTTTGATTTTAAAATGCCCCTTCTGCCTCTCTTACTCCTATTTCGTCTTGGGAAGTGTTCTTTCAATTAGGAAAATATTACTTTAGCAAATCACACTTTTAACAAGTTCTTATTAAGCAACACTGGAAGATGAGTTAAAATGGAATTTGTCCCCCCTTCAACCTGACCTGGGTATTTTGTATCTCATTCTTAGAGTAGATGCACATGTACCTTTTTTACATTTTCAACTATACTTAAATAGATTAGCCTTAAATAGAACTCTTTGTAAATGTCTTATTTCATCTCAAGCTCAATGTCAAAGTCAAAACTCTTTACCATTTCTTCTAAGTACTTCAAGCTCTCTAAGTTCCTAAGATACTCTGTTATTCTCCAGCCCAGACACCTTGGGGTTCAGTGACCTATTCAGGCTGTCACCTGTGACATAGGTGGAAATGATCGCAGAGTATCTGAAATTCACACATAAAACTAAAGGTTTAGATTAAATGTGTAGTATGACTCTTCCATCAAGAAACATTTTACCTGAGTTTCTAATAATTAGCAAATCTTATTCAAATATTTCTGTACCACCAACCATATAGAAGAAGAAATTCATACTACCTAGTTCTTCTTTTTACTCTAGGTTTTTTTGGTTCTAGAGATGATAAAATTAGTGGAATCATCAAGAGAAAATATTGGGGTTTAGATAATGCACAAATTGATTTACAATGGATTGTGGATTGTCACAAAGGATATAAAAAATGCTTTTCCAGGACTGTGATATAGGGAGACTTTTAATATAAGTCTCTGTGAACCCAGAGAAAATAAGAGCTATTTTCATTGCTCCTTAAGGATTTCCTTGCAGTATGTGAAAGTTCTTTATTTTCACCTCTGTGGCGTTTGTTTTATATGTTATAAAGCTGTTATTGAATTCAGAAAATAAAATTGAATAAACTATTTTCAGATAAAGTACAGCAGAGATAGTCACAAATACAAAGCTTGAACAGGTAGGTTTGGCTTTCCCTTCTTCTGAGAGCCCTGAAAAGCATTTGGGAATTAAACATGCAGGTTTAGACTTCATTACTGCAACCTTGGTAGTGATCTGTTTTTATGTTACAGGCAATGAAAGCTTAGAAGAAAACTATGTCCAGGACAGTAAGATGGGGTTTGTCATCAACGCCATCTATGCCATGGCACATGGGCTACAGAACATGCACCATGCCCTCTGCCCTGGCCATGTGGGCCTCTGTGATGCCATGAAGCCCATCGATGGCAGCAAACTCCTGGACTTCCTCATCAAGTCCACGTTCATCGGTGTGTCTGGAGAGGAGGTGTGGTTTGATGAGAAAGGGGATGCTCCTGGAAGGTAAAGCAGTCTTTTCCATAATGGATCTAAATAACCCTGTGATCCTCTTCGAGCCAGACAGATGGATACTCTGGCTCCCTTTGGTTCCATGGTTTCTGGGTGCCACGACGATAGACACAAACGAGGATAGACGCAAACGAGGATAGATACAACGAGATAGCTAGAAAGAAAGGGCTAATGTTAGATGGAAATTACATTATAAAACATTGAAGAACTTCTTATTGGTAAATACCCACAATCCTGCATCCTACCAGTGCCACCCCTCTACCTCCCCACACACACATACAGCTATCATCCCTGGTCTTCCCTTAGAATGCCTGGGACCTCCCTGCAAGCCCAAGACACTAAGGAGATTACACCTGACCAGCAGGATTCTCCCTGGCACTGCCAACATCAGGTCAGCCTCCTTCTAACTGATTAGTCCCAATACTATACTGCTTGTGGAATATTTTAATATTATTCCTGCTTAAAGAACTTAATATATGATGGGAACCAAGTCTTCATATGTATCCCTTTTTTTCAGGTTAACTTATGTTCCTGCTAACATGTTTCTTAGAACAAGAAAGAAAAGAATTTTCTGTCTGGTATTGAGTCTCTATGGCTTCCAAAGAATTAATCAAGAAGCAAAGGAAAATAAAATCTAACTAACTATATATATTTTTCCCAAGTCATTTTATATACAGTCTCTTCTGCCACACTTGATTTATAGTACCAGTTAGCTCATATGTAATTGGTATGCAGAGAATGATATCAGTATAAACAGTAGTTGTGTTCTTTCATAGGAATTTTCTTAGGCAAGGGATGATCAGAACAGTGGGATAAAACTTAAAACCTGCAACAGGAAAGAAAAAAGGCCCTCAGTCTGGCTACTGCACAGTGTGCCCACAATCTTTTTTTTTTCCCTCCTAAGCCCTGTCATCTTTCAGTACATAATTTTGCAAAGTGAGAGATTTTAGAAAAGCATATGTGGTGATAAAACAGATCATCAAATCATTTAATCCTCATCGCTATAGGCATATCATCATCTTCTTTTACAGATGATAAAACTGAGTGTCAGAGAAATGAAGAAACTCGCCTAGAGTCACGCAGAGAGTAGCTGGCAGAGGCCGTGCAGGCAGAGGCCGTGCAGGTAGAGGCCGTGCTGGCAGAGGCCATGCAGGTAGAGGCCGTGCTGGCAGAGGCCGTGCAGGTAGAGGCCGTGCAGGTAGAGGCCGTGCAGTCTGAATTGACACTTGTCATATTTTTGCCGCATCGAGCTGCCTTTTAGCTAATCCTACAATTAGGCAGAGTTGCTGGCAACCTTCTTAATGTCATTTCAAATGTGCTGTAAGAGACTATTTGACCCTAAATAATTCTTCACATATCTCTTCCTTTCATGTAAGCTTAAAGTTCTACGTTTAGAGAGTGCCTTGCGGGGCCTAAGTGCATTCTCCCTGTCAAAATCCAACAGCTCCAGGAAGGATAAATGCTATAAGTAATACTCAGCAATTAAAGCGATGAATTTATCAGATTCCTTCCAAGCTGCCAGTGAGGTGGGAGCAGCTTTAGATGAAAATGAGAGTGGGAAGAATGGAATGATGCAGGGCCTGGGCGTGTGGAAAGCTTCCAGGAGCTGAGCACCTTAAGAAATGGTACCGGAGGAAAAAGTGATTCAGAGCACTGACCGCCCCCACCCCGCCCCCCTTTAAACCCATGGTTGTAATCCTGGGTTCTACTGGAAACCAGGTTCTATCAAGGATTGGATTTGGAATGGAAACCTTCCTTCATGATTCTATAACATACACAATGTGCCTAGGACAGGGCCAGATGCATTTCCCACACAGCGTAGACATGAGTTTCCTCCTCCTCTCTCTATTCGTAAACTATCCAAAATATAGGCCCACAATTTTAGCTTGTTTCTCCTTCATCTTTAATTACGTATTTAAATCAAGAGTTTTCCCCTGGGTCCCTTTTCAAGGATCATTTCCACAGGCTTGAAATTGGTCAGCTTCATCTGTATTCAATTTCTATTTCAACCACTTCCCTCTGTTTCTATCTCCTGTCACACCATCATTCACGCTTTTGGTCCCTCTTGTAATTATCTTAGTTAATCATCATGCAATATAGATTGAATGCATTGAAAGGATGCTGTAAAGTTGTAATTCACAGCGTGAGGATATTCCAAATAACCACCAACGTGCTAGAAGGGACTCTGGGGTCAAGAGAAAAGAGCAGTGTTCCTTAACACACACAGCACTGGGGAAGGCCTCTTTTTATTAAGTCAGTGTTTTTCCCTTGGTATCTTCAAGCATTTTTTTTTTCTCCAGCTTTTGGAACTTTTCAAAAGTATGTTTTCATACCAAAATATTGTGAATTTTTCAGTTCCTAAATGCTAATTAAGCGTGAACTGATTTCTCCTATTGAAATGAGGAAGTTGAAATAAAAGTCTTAGGAAACTGGTTTATAGGAAAAAGATATTCTAAAGCTCGCATTACACCTAAGCCTGCATTGAAAGTATGTAAGGAGATTTCACAATGTAATATGGAGTAAAACATAAAGATTAAAGGAAATGAAAAAGGGAATTACTCATACCAAACACAGCAGGCTCTGTAACCATAAGGACCTTACAATGGGAAAATATTGCAGGTGTAGATTAGTGTCCTTGATCAGCAAGATGAATGCGAGCCACCAGCCCACAGTTAATACCCACGTGGATATCACTCAGACAGCTACTCTGAGAACATTCTGGTTTGTCTCAGCAACCAGAGGAATGAGACCCCTCTATTAACCAAAAATCAGAAAGCAGAGAGGTGAATAACGCGCTCCAGTTGCACCGTTCTCTCTTCTCACTCCACGTAAGTTTTGTTCACCTGGAAAAGTAGGGGAAAGACTTCCTTTATGCCCCGAGAGTCCCCTTTCCCTTTAGGGAGCTGCTACTTATAGAAATTGCCAGAATCTGATTGTGGAGAAGCCACTAGCCATCCTGTGGGTGACAGGATGCGTTTGCATATTAAGAACAGGCAGCAAAGCTATTAAAAGATATTAGCTGTCTAGATAAAGAACTAGGCCAGATATGGCCAATAGGTTTCAGATGCCAGCTAAGGTTGATTGCTAGTAGCTTCCTGGAGTGCTGGGCTGAGGAGGATTCTGAGTCTGTATCAGGCTTAGAGGGAAAGAATTCCGAGATGGGTTAGGTAGGGATATTAGGGAGGGGAGGAAGAGAGCTGAGGAAGAGGAATATGTGTTAGTTAATTGCCAGCTATTTCTTTGGGTCACGCACAAAGAGTAAGAGATATTGTCCCATATTCTAGTGCAGGAGAGTGAAGAATGCACAGGTACTGTAGGAAAGAACCCCACTTTGCAGAGCCACTGAGGGAGAGTCAGGCATCCATTTTTGGGCAACTGCCACTTGAGTTATAGTTTCCTTGGAGTAAATAGCAACATGGAAAGAAGATTGAAGAATACCAGAGAACTGTCAATAACCGAGAGAGAAATGACTATGACAACACAAAGATGTTCTCATTTTCTTATAGTACGGAAATAACCAGAGTGTTTTAGCACATTAATAGTGCTACTAATATGAATGATATAGTGATATTGCCTTACATATGTATTTCTCCCAATTGCGAACAGCCTCATGTTAGTAAATTCCCACAAGAACCCCGTGAGCCTTACAGAGTTTAGTGACATTCCTAAGTAGTATAATCTACTATTAAAACATTAGGAAAGAGATTCCAGCTTATACATACTAATGTCAAATGCTGTGTTTTTTCCACCAAATTGGAAAATGCTCTCCACTGCCCACACTGGGAAATGATGTATCTGATCCCCAGAACACACTCTGGCTACAGTGAAGATTTCTAAATGTAGATTTAACCATTGTGCAGCACTGCAGCATTTGAAATAACTGAAATAACTGACACCAATTACTTGGATTCAGAAATGTTTGTCCTGATCAAGGAAGAGACCAGTTTAAATGTCAATGCTCAAGATGTTAAATCCCAAACATCCTTGCTAATTAAAGGTGCATTTCTCAGATTTCGTGCTCTATTAGCACCTAAAATAAGTTCCAGACTTGGTAAAACTCACCTCTTTTAATCCAGTGTAATTACAATGGCAACTGACTGTGAAAAAGGAATTTTGAATAAAAATACTTAAGCTAAAAATTAGTGTTCTGAAGAATTGTTACTTGATCAAAGAATAATCTAGTGAATAATGATTTGAAGGATATGGTGATCGACTCAGCACATATAGATTTTTTTGAGAATAAGCAGAGAGAAAAGTACAAGAATAATATCTTCTTTAATGAATATGGATGATACACAAACAGAGACTGAAGAATGGAATATACATTTTGAAAAGTCAGAGGATACATAACTAAATAAACTAAAATATTGACAGTAGCTGGCATTAGGACATGGGATGATTCTAACTTTTCTCTTTCTTCTCTCTATTATTACCTATTTACTAAATTCCTTTGGTTTCTACATCATGTCCATCTTCTCCAAGACACACATGTTGTTTTCTTTGTAGGTATGATATCATGAATCTGCAGTACACTGAAGCTAATCGCTATGACTATGTGCATGTTGGAACTTGGCATGAAGGGGTGTTGAACATTGATGATTACAAAATCCAAATGAACAAGAGTGGAATGGTACGGTCTGTGTGCAGTGAGCCTTGCTTAAAGGGTCAAATTAAGGTAAGCCAGCCACACATGCATTCTTGGACGGTGTCCATGAGGAGACCTCCTGCCTGGCATAAGCAAAGAAAAACACAGACATTTTTCTTTGACCAGACTGTCCAGAAAGGGTGCACCAGGCGTACTCTTTCTGTCCTTGTGTTTAGCAAAAATGAGGAAGACAAAGAAAGACTGGGCAATGGAATAGGCAAACCACTGGGATATTTAGAATAGTCTTTATTTGAATCGTAATGATGAGCTGCAATCTTAAATACGATATAGAAAGCAAGGGGATTAATAATCAAATTAAAAATTAAGACAGAAGTAAACGCGGAAACCAAAGCCAATGATACTGCTTACTCATAGTTCTAGCTATTGTCAAAGAAAGCAGAAACTGAACGATGCCAAATAAATGTATAACTAAAATAAAAGAAGCTAAAATGAGGTAACACAAAAGCATTGCTTACCACTTCTCTTTTCTCTACCAAGTTCTTTGAATTTTCCTGAAACTGGTATTTTCCAGCCAAGAGAGAGTCTTCACTTCTAATTACTCCCAGAAGTTTTTTGGGTTTGTTTTGTTTTTTTCCAGGTTGGGGCAAGTGAGTGATCATGATATTACTGTATATTTAAAACTAGAGTAAATAAACCTCATATACTGGACATTTGGCTGAATGGAGTAGAGAGAATTCTTGGTGAAGAAGACATGGAAAGAGCACTCTCTGAATCCCATGCTATTTAGAAACCAGACTGGCTGAGGCACTAGGAAATGGAGCGTAGGGGAGTGATTGTGAACTGGCAGGAGTGTGGATTCAATGACCTAATAGGTCTTTCCCATCTCTAATTGTCTGTGACTCATCTCTGGGAGCAGACAAGCCGTCAAGTAAATGTCACAAGGCACAGCTGGGGCTGGAATGTATACGGTGTGAGGCTTCTGCTCTCTCGCCACGTGGCCACGCTGCTACGCCATTCGCAGGAGCCGTGGAACCAGCCATGCGAGGGAGAGGCCCTGAGAAGTATACTTAGGGGCCTTTAGGGCAAGAGTCTAGTAGTGCTGGTACAGCAGCTGGAAAAGCTTTATCACTGCTGATCAAAGGATGTGGAGGATCTGGAACCTGCAACATCGTTTAGCAGCTGAGAAGAGCTGTCTGGGTGGACTCAAGCTCTCAGTAGAATCCGTCACTTTGAGTGTGAAAAAAACTTCTGAGGCAACTCACCCTAGTTGCAAATGTCACTGCCTTCTCTGCAGATGTGATATTAAAAATATTTAATAATTGTCATGATAACCAACCAATCAGAATGAACTCCATTTTAGTGCTGTGACAGGGTGCTGGAGGCCTCCTGCTATGCCCACGTTTAATCCTTGAGTTGTTGGATCATGGGAAGATTTAGGTGAGGAATCTTACATGGATAGGGTAGTATGGGGCAATCAGGGGGCTTGGAGAGACACCATTAGTTTCCAACCAGTACAGAAGCATTTCAGTAGTGTAAGAATGACTCCAGGCAAACCATTGTGTACGGGCCATACGTCAGTGCTGCTTCTCCCCAAGAATCCATTTCTGATTCTTATCCAGATGGAATTTTTCACATGGGGCTGTCTGGTGGTATTAGGAATATATCCTCCGAAATTGAGAGGCCTAAAACTTCTCCTTGACTCTTACCACAGGATGCCAGACCAGTGGATTCTGGGTTAGTTATCTTCTCTGGATGGTAGGGAAAACCAGGGAGACCTGAAGTCATATGATTGGGACAGCCCAGAAGCCCTGGGCTTTATGCTCTCCTGTGACCCAAAGGGTGTCACATGTTCATCTCAGACCTCCTCCCCAGCATGGGTGGCAGCATTGAATCTTTAGTGCAGACAACTGCTGTGAAAAAGTTTATGAAACTACACAGTTTGGTTATTCAGAGTATAAGAAAAACAAACAAACAAACAAACAAATACAACCCTGGCAAGAGAAAACAAATCAATCTAAAGATACTCTGCACCCCAGCTCCCTTTCAGACTTCCCTCCTGTTACTCTGACTGCTGGCAGGCCATGAATGGGAGCTCACATGCCATGTGTAGTCCCATTTGTATACTCCAGAAGATAGACTTTCCCCCCACCCCCAAGTTCAGAGGAAAGGCTGTCTGCATGCATCTTTAAGCTAGACACTGAAGTATTTCTGGCATCACATTTGCATTACACCCATGCAGTGTTATCGAAGGAGATCCCAGAAATCTTTGCTGAGCCATTACAGAGCACTTGCTATAAATGCAAATCTCTTGGGGTCCAATTTTCATAGTACTGTGTACCCTGCAGGATAAAAGTTATGCCCGTTCTCAATAACACCTGGAGTGGGGGTGAGGGGGGATGTTTGTTTGTTTCCCATAAGCACCACGGGAGGTATGGAAACAAATGAAATCTGAATCCCATTTACCAAATAATAGCATTTATATTCTTACATCGTCAATTTGCCATCTACCAGGTTCAGGATGCAGAGCCAGGTCTCTCAGTAGCCACTACAGAGACTGGAGGGAAGCAACTTAAAAGGTGATTGTAGGACTTGCACTTGTATTAACTGAGAAACATAACCTTTAGGAAAGGATTATTCACTTTAAATATCAAATGCCACTTAAAATGTTGAAATAACCATTTGACTTCTTTTGTGATAACCCATAAAACTTTCTTATGGTAATTTCCTTTGAAGTAGTTAAAAGTCCAGTTTTCTTATGTTATTGATTTCAGAAATATAAATATAATATCTTATAAATATAATATTTTATGGAGGAGAAATTGATTTCAGTCATACCACAAACAGTGGTAAATAAAATCAAACTTTTATTGTTGTGTCTTATATTAGTCAGGTTTCAGTCAGGAAAGAAAGAACCCATGCCAGGTGGTTCAACAGAGGAAATTTAAGGTAAAAAACTGGTTATAAAAGTAAAAGGGGGGCTTCCCTGGTGGCGCAGTGGTTGAGAGTCTGCCTGCCGATGCAGGGGACACGGGATCGTGCCCCGGTCCGGGAAGATCCCACATGCCGCGGAGCGGCTGGGCCCGTGAGCCATGGCCTCTGAGCCTGCGGGTCCGAAGCCTGTGCTCCACAATGGGAGAGGCCACAGCAGTGAGAGGCCCGCGTACCACAAAAAAAAAAAGTAAAAAGGGGCAATGAGGCAACTCAGAGATGAGCAACAGTAGGAATCATTCCCACCTCTGGGCTAGAGGGACACAGGGAAGGTCACAGATACTACCTGAGACACCTCCTGAGGTGGGAGGGGAGGATACCTTGATACGAGGCTTCTCCTCTCTCCGGCTCTTCAGTCTCCCATTAGGTCCTTCCATTCTGCCAACTGTATGGAGAAGATGCTGGAAAGAGAGCCTGAGCAATGTAGTGCGCAGATACGTAGCTCAGGTTACCTTGAACCCTGAAAGCTACGCAAGGTTAAGTGCTAACGCATTACTGGGAGATACAGTCCCAGGGAAGCAAGAGTGAGAGGAAAAGGGAAGGGAGGCATAGAAGCATGGCGGAACACCTTTACCACTAAGGTGAAGCGTCACTGGGCAGGATGCTGCCTCACTGAGCACAGCTCAGCCTCACGGAGGTCTCTGGACAGGCTGCTCGGACTGTCTGTTGGAGCAAGGAAGGGAGAAAAATGTATGCACTCCTGCCATTCTATTTTCTGCTTCCTGTGGTCAGTGTTTGCTCACAGGAAGTGACGTCATCTGACCCCTTTAGGCAGCTGCTGGGGAAGCCAGTGTCCATGTCCTGCTATGTGGACCTTCTTTGAATTTGGAAGCAGCAGGGGGAGAAGTCTCTGTGGGTCTTACACAGTCTGGTCTGGGCTCCTGCTGTGCTGAATTGCCAAGGAGGCAGTTCTAGAACCCAGTGCCTCCTCCGGGGGGGAGAGAGTCACCTGGAGATGCCAGAAGATGACACAGTAGTGGTAGGCTCTGAGGTAGGAGTTGCAGAAGCATCCAGAACCCTCAAGAGCCAGGGGCCAAGGGCCTAAGAGACAGGTCAGGCAAAAAGAATTTGAGGCAGCACGTGAACTATGGACAATGGATCTGCAAGCAAACAGCAAGGGCCTGGCACTAGTATTGGTCTCCCACACCAAGCCTGCTGCTATTTTCCTTGGTGTGGGGAGGGCAGGAAAGAGGTAAGAAGGGGTGGGAAGGCAAGGGGGAGAAAGTGAAAGAAAGGAGAAGGGAGGCAATAGAGATCGGGAACTGACATTGATCAGGCATATTCTCGTCCAAGTACAAGAATGGATGACATCGTTTCAATTATTCCTTAAAACAACCCTTTTAAAGCAGATATTATCACCCCATTTTGTGGATGAGAAGTCAGAGGCCCAGAGGGCTTGAATCACTTGCCCCAAGCTTTCTCAGCTAGTGGTTAAGAAATGCCGAGCTGAGCTTGGAGCCAATCCAAAGCTCTTAACCCACAGCCACATGTTCAACCATCTTTCATTATGTGAACTGGCATATTTCCTGCAAATGCAAGTTTCAATCGCTAAAGCTGATTTTCTTAATAGTTTACAACGAAATTAAAAATAGAGATCCACTTTAAAATTGCTGAGGGAACAGAATCTAGAACTAAGCAGGCAATAAATATTAGTGAAGGTGGTCGGGAGAGTCTGACAGAGATGGGGAAACCGGCAGAGAATCCCAGGGAAAGGGTCCTGGGGATTGCTTTCATTCGCCTCCTATTCTTTCTTTTCCCCTCTCTTCTCTTCTAGTTTTCTCTTCCGTTTAGTTCGTTTTTGGATTCTTTACTCCAAGATGATGGTTTGAGTCTGGGACTTTAGGCATGGAAAGTAGAAATCACTACTTCCCCCCTTCTCACCTGGCCTATCAAGATAGAATTATGGAGACCATATCATAAATGGCTCTTCATTACACATGCCATATTGTCATATAGTAAAATACACCCTAGATATGTGGAGAAAAGCCCAGATACACATATTTTTACAAACTATATATTTCAGAATTGAGTTAACTATTTTTTCCCTGAACCATCTGAACTGAGGTGCAGATATCATGAAACTTCATACCTCAGCTTTTGTCTTCTAAGCATGAGGGCGATTCTCACGTGGCCAGAAGACCAGCTAAGAAAGTTAGCAGTAACATCACCAACCACAGCTGTCCTGTTCACCTCAACTTCCCCTTTTTGTGAATCAAAACAAACTACCCATTGAACTCGTTCATAGTTAATGCAACCATTTTGGCAACCAGTGAAACAATGACATAGTTCCTTCATTATGTAATATTTTCTAAATTCCACTGCAGGATGGCAGGTTCTCAACAAAAATTGTCCACAGGAATATCAAAATTCCTTATCTGAGAAGCTTATGATTACATAATGATGATGTGATCTGCCCCAGCTACTAAAAGCATACTGGCTACAATTTTGAAAAAAGTTAAAGACAAAATACTGGGCTCCTTTTTGTATTTTATTATGTATGTGAAAGCATGAAATTATTATAGTGTCTCTGGATGAGAGAAAACTTTGCAAGCACTGGTCATAATGAGAAATTCTATGGAATCAGCATTAATTTATTCACCGCCACTCTGAGTAATACCTACACCTTCACCTCTCATGCTTTGACCAGTGTTTAAGATGGTCTCCTGGTTACTGAACTTTTTGGTGATCACCTTAGCCTCAGATCTAGCTTGTCTGCCACTTCTGGGGACAGGTGCTGATAGGACCTGCTGCTGAATCACAATGACACCGGGCAGAGAAGGAACGCAGCAGAGCTGTTGTGTCTTGCAGGTGGCAGTGGCCAAAGCAGGGCTCATTTTCTGTTTTAAGTAAATATTTATTGAAGTATAACACACATACAGGAAAGTAGAGAAGGAAGGCAATAGCATGAGTACACATTGGACTCTTACTTCTGGGTCTTTTCTTTAGCTGATCCCAATGCCTAGAACTCTCTTCCACCAGATATATTCAGGACTTACTCCCTTTCCCTCTCTCAAGTCTTTATTCAAATGGCATATCTTTGTGAAGGCTTACCTGACCACCATATGCAAAATTGCAATCCCCAATTCCACGTGCCTCCCTATCAAGACTGGGACTGAGATGAGGCAAGTGAAGAACTTAGGGCACAGACCCTAAAGTGGCCCCCCATCAACATCCTGCAAGTGCAGGGTGGGCATGTGCACAACGCTGAGGGTTTTAAGGGCCTCTTTAAGTCTGGTCCCTAGGCACTAGGCTTGCCTCACCTTGGTCGCTGCCCTGAACCCTATTCCTCTTTCTTGCTGTAGTTTTCTCAAAGCCCTTTTCTAGGATGGCGCTCCTCAAAGATGGGGATATGATCTGTTTTATTCACTGATTGTGAATGCATAATGTGAATGAATGAATGGATGAACGATTGAATGCATATGCCCTGCATAAGCATTTCATTCCTCCTTCTAGCAGTGTACGTATTACATTATGTCAGATTTTGAGCTTCTTAACCTCAGTGATCATCAGGTCTTTTCATTTATTTGTCCGCATGCATAGCACCATGTCTGGCACACTGGGCCACTAAATAAATGTTGGTTAAGTAAATATGTATCTGCCAACTTCTGAGATATAATTTTGGTTCTCAGCATAACATGCCATCATTCTGACAGCTGGTTTTTACACAAGGAAGAGCTTCGTTCTTGAAAATAACTGGTGATAATGTGCCTGAGGTTTGCACAAGTTACTGATCCCCTCTGCAGCTGTTTCTTCATCGGCAAAATGTAAATAATTAACTTCACTCCATGGAGTGCTTGTGAGGTTTAGTGTAATTCTGTACAGAGGGCCTTGCACATGGTCTCGTTCAATGTATGTCCATTTTTGTGATCATTTTCTATTCCTATATGATTTTTGTTACATTTCCCCTGTAATAAATTACTATGTAGGGATTTTCCTAAACTGATCTTTTTCTATAATTCTTTCAAGGCTCTCTTCAATTTCCTTCTATTTTTTATTCTCTTTGAATTCTTCATTTTCATTTCTTTTGCTTATGTAATATTCCATATTATTTCCCTCTTTTCTTTCACATACATTATTGAGTAATTATTGAAAAATTAATATGTACCAATAACTATGCTAGCACTGTGAAAGCAAAAGAAACTTAAACATGGCCCCTTCCTTTGAGGAACTCATGGTGTAGCTGGAAAAAATTGTATCAGCAATTAGAGTCCATTGTTGCCCAAGCTCTCATGCTGGGTGCCATGGGGACACAGGAGGGTAGGACTAGCCCTTCTCTCCCTCAGCTGATTTTCCTACAGTCCTAATTAGGTAGGACCAGTGTCTTTATTCTGTTTAGTCTTCCATCTTTATTCTGTTTAGTCTTCCAGGCATTTCCCTTCTGAAGCAAATTTCTCTGTTTCCTTTGATTTATCATTACTTTTCCTTCATTATATTCTCTCGATGCTGTTTTCTTTCTTTTGTCCTTTTTCTAAACAAAGCCTAAATTTAAAAAATCCATTTCAAGTTACTTCAGAAATGTAGTCGTAAAGTTAACACTTGATTTCCTATGTCATAAATACTTTAAGACTCCTACAGTGTATATGGAATTGAATCATAACCTTGTGTGAAGCAGCGGGTCATCTAGTCTTACTAACAATAAACAGAGCACCATGTACACAGGATGTAAAAGGAATCAAAACAGTCCCTGTGTCTTGGGAAGTCTTGGTCTTTCAAGCGCAATTTCAGAGAAATATCAAATCTCTTATCATGACTCAGAGCTGTCATAAAAAGTGTTTTATGGTAACAAAAATGAGACAATACATTATTCAGTTATTGAGTGTATACTCCATGCAAAAGAAATATCAGTTAGTGTAAAAATAATTTAAAATATCAGTACCTGTGATATGGGGGAGATTAAAACATAGAGACAATAATTTAAGAATTTTTAAAAAGTATCTGAATGAAACATATCTACCATATACATGTGAAACAACTAGAGGACAAAAGCTAACTAACTTGTGGTAATAAACTACCAAGTATATTTTAATTATAGAGAATTCCAAATAAGGTAGTGTTTCAAAGGGCTCACTGCACCAGAAATACTTCCTGGAGCATGTGTCAGGACTCGAAAGTAGTGACATAGATGGGCTGATGGAGGAAAGATGATATTCTAAATGGAAAGGAATATCCTTTCTTTTATTAAAATATATTTATTTATTTATTGTTGCATGTTAAAGCCATGGATTAAGCAACACACACACACTCTCTCTTTTGTCCTTCTTAAAATCTATTCTCTAAACAGCAGCCATAATAATCCTTGTAGAAAGCAAGTCAGATGGAAAGCAAATTAGATGATGTATCTGCCCTACTTGAAACCTCTCTCCAAAACAAACAATTATGTGGACATTAATGAGGATGTAAGCAGGGGATGGCACAGAGGCTGCCTTCCTTGTTTGGCGGACTTATGTAAGAGATTATTAACAGTCAAACGTAGGTGCAGAAACAAGGACTAGGGACTAAGTGAATCACTGACCAAAGAGCTTATATTTCAAAGGCATTAGAAAAGGGAGACACTGACATTCCTTGAGTGGCCGAATTACATTTTTAAAAAAGATTCAACTCAACACCAGTGCATTGGCCAGCTACTGTGTGTTCTTGGTACATTTATTGATGACTATGATCTGAAAACAATGAAAATATGACATGATTCCCTTCTCTTGAGGAGCCCACAGGCCATCAAGATGATCTTGGCAGCTGTGTGCATGTAACTCTGGAGTGAGAAGTAATTAGAGGCACGTTATGTGACTAGGAGACAGGGACCAGAATTCAGCTTTCTGAGTCTAGAGGGGTGGCTGAGAGATAGAAAAGACAAATCCCATATTTTAGACATTGTATGGCAAAAGTGCACATATTTGGTGGCTGAATAAGAAGTAATAAAAAAAACTCCATTTGAGCAGTTCCTTTTTCATTATTTATTAGAGGTATAAGCCAATCACTTATTCATTCATTTATTCAGTCATTTAAAGGCTAATCTTAAATACTTCCCATGTGCCAGTTACTCATAGGATCTACCTTTCACCGGTCATTCTGCATAAATAAATTGTTTAGCATTAGTATCTTTTGAAATTGTCTCATTCATAGTATTCATTTTATAGTTAGGAAAAAGATAAAGCTGACTGAAGAGATATACACTATTTTGTACTTCTTATACTCATTAAAGTAAAAAGCAGTACTCATGTATTCAATTTTTCTCATGGCACTTAGAAAAATTTATAATTTGGAATATTGATTTCTCATGCTTATTCTGAGGATAAGTGTGAATTTTTCAAAAAGACTTAATCTGAGTCTACTTTCTAAAGTTATTTGAAAGTAAAAGAAGAAAAAGGAAACCTTTTACAGTTTCTGAAAATATAATGTCATTTGATATTTTTCATGTAATTCTAAAATAGTGGTATAAATTTCTACCGGATTTGCAAGAAGATAATTTTATTTTCACAAAGGATAGAGTTTGTATGATTTTAAGGTATGGCAATATTTACAGTTTAATTTCTGACTTTACATATGAGAACATTTGATTATGTCGAATGTGTTAGGGAGGGACCTCTGTTTCTAGCCATGAGGGAGTAACAGAGTACAGACTTTGTCTTCTGCTGTAAACAACCAGAAAACTTGACACAATATAAGAAATAACTATGTTCAGACATTGGAAAACAGTGCATGACCTTGAATTCAAGGAATTGAAAGGAAACAAACAAGGTGAACCCTAAAATCACTCTGGCTTTCTGTCTGGAGGCAATTTCCTAGCTGTTGTGTAGGGAGAAAGAACACAAACAGAGCTTGGCTATCTTGATAATTTAAGAAGACAGAAATCAGAGTTTAAGAAGGCCAAGGCAGCCAGAATTTGTAGTGCAGAGGAAGGAAGAGGATGGATCTATGCAGAAAAAGGGTCCCAGAAGTTGGCATATGAGTTTTCATGAGTGTTTGACTGAATCTGTATGAGCAGGGTAGAATTCAGAATGTCCAGGTAAAGAACAATTAGTGGGAAGCTGGATTCCCAGAGGTCACACAAGGCCAAGAATTGTCCCAGTTTCTGCAAGCCCTAGTGGAGACGCTTTGCTGAATACACAAAGAGTTAAGTAGAGATCCCAGCAGGGTCATAGTTTATAATGAGGCTAAACTATTCCTAGAGTAGAGACTATTCTAGACTTGCCCTAAAAAATGAAAAACAAGACTCAAGCCTGAGCCACAGGTGACTTAGCTGCCTGCTAGAACAAAGGCCAATACTACTTCAAGAGAAAAATCCAGCACTCTACACCTTATGTCCAGCATCTGGTTAAAAAATTTTAGACATGTGACAAAGCGAGAAAATGTGACACATTACCTGAAGGAAAAGCAAGCAATAGAAACAGTCCCAGATAGTATATTGATGACGGGATTAGAAGTCAAATTAAAATACCTACTGTAAATACATATGAAAGGATTTCAAAGAAAACGTGCATATCACGAGAAGACACATGGAAATATAAGAACATAAAATAGAATTTATATAATGAAAACCAAAGTATACTAGAAATAATTTTTTAATGGATGGGATTAACAGCATATTAGACATTATGAAAGTACAAATCAAGGAACTTATAACAATATAAAAAGAAAAATGTGTTTTTACTTTTCTAAGAATTATTAATACATATTAATATACATGATGATATGATTCAGCTGTTTAATTCCTTTTATAAAAGAAATTATTATTGAAAAGCTTCCAAATCCAACATGGAATGAACTGAAATTCACATCTGAACTCTGGTACAATAAGGTATATCCCAATCCGTGTATTTAAAGTTCCTCGACATATACGATTTTTTGAAAAGTTACTTTTCTAAAACAATCACAGTTTGAAAGCAAGTCCTCATCTGAAAAAAATATGTCTTTCTGGAGAAGCGATCTGTAAGGCATATGAAATATTGCTATGTTATAGGTCATACGGAAAGGAGAAGTCAGCTGCTGCTGGATTTGCACTGCCTGCAAAGAGAATGAATATGTGCAAGATGAATTCACCTGCAAAGCTTGTGACTTGGGATGGTGGCCCAATGCAGATCTAACAGGTAGGAGCTGCCTCACTTGTAAGCCCTGTCCCTGACTGTTGACCTTTCCAATGTGCCTGTTGTTTAAAATGATAGTGATTATCTCATGTCTTTTTCAATGTTTACTTACATTGTTACTGCTCATATCAAAGTGTACACATAAACCTCTTACACGATTTCCGTAATCTATATTAAAAGTTCATTTAAATATAAAAGTGTATTCAAAGGTTATTCTTGTATACCAGTTGTTCCTGTTTTTCTTTTTAAAAATTTTATCTGAAGACATTTCTAGTCACCTGAATTTATATTTGCAAATATTTCTTGAACATCTATATATGAGGCACTATTGCAGGGCGTAAAGGTACAAAAATAAGTGAAACACAGCCCCAGCTTTATTTACTTAAAATATATCAGGGAAGACACATGTAAAAGTATAAAATAAAATAGTTATTACTACAATAGAGATATTTATAAACTACTGTAAAGTTTGTTAGGCAGATAAGGAGATGAAAGAAATTCCAGACAGAAGGTAGAACATGGGAAACATGAAAGCATGTAATACATTTGGAGAAAACCATGGAACAAGTATATGGGGTTGTTTGGTAAATGCAAGGCCTAGTAGATACGTGGTCAGAAATGAGACTGGATGAGTACACTGGCAGCAAATGGTAAGGAGCTTCTGTAGGACCTTTTTATAAATGTTTGGATTTTGGCTTTAAGCACAGGAGAACCACTGAAGAATTTAAAGTGGTGAATTACATCATGATATCTGTGTCTCAGAAAGATGACCCTGGAGGTAGTATGGAGGAGAGTATGAGCCTAGACTAAAAATAGAGAGAAGTTAGGAAGCTATTATGTTGGTCCAAGTGAGTAAATTCAAAGGGTGTGAACTAGGGCAGCTGCTACAGCAATGGAGAGGAATAAATGAATGCAAGAGATGATTTACTCATAAAATCAATGGGACTCCTGTGGATGGATTACATGAGTTTATAAGCTTCCCAAGAGCAATGTTCAGGTATGAGTTTTGATTTCCAAAGACCCTGGTATGAGTCCACAGATGAGAGGTGTTTCACAGTTACTTTTCAAAATGTTTTAAAGTGATAAAGCTATAGAAACTTTGTCTTTGAGTTCATGGAGACCTTGTCATCTGAGTAATGCAATCCCTCATTTTAGAACGGCAAAGCTGAGGCCTAGAGAGGTGTACTTGTGTGCCCAAGGTCACGCAACTAGTTAGAAGCAGGTCGTAGTTCATTGACTGCTGATCCTATGCCTCCCTGTGTGCTGCTGATAATCATTAGGGTAACATTCATGATTGCTGTTTACTTTTTGACTTGTTCTCAAATAAGAATACGAAACTAAGAAATTGTGTGGCTTATTCAACGGGCATCAAAAATGGCTGGCTGAGTAGAATCAGGTCACATAATTAAAATTATACTTTGTAAGTGAGAGACCTTGTAAAATGTTAACCCCGTTAGAAAATAGACTGAGGATCAGAAATCTTTTAGAAATCACCTGGTACAAAGGCCATTTTTAAATGAAAAGAAATTAGATCGGAATATTTTTGAAGGTACAAACTATGCCTCACCTGTTTCTTTATTCTCTAGCTGAAAACTGGTTTTCAACTTCAATGTGCCTAAAAATTACCTGGGAATTACCCATCTACAGAGACTCCCATTCACTATTTCTGAGACAAGACCCAGCAGATTCTGAAGCACTTAGTCCCTGTTCCATCCCTTGAGAAACATTACTCTCTGGCTCATAGCCTGATGCCTTGAACATAATTGCTGCCTGATAAATATTTGTTCTATTGAGAGAATTAGAAAGAAGAAGGGACTCACCCAAGTTCATCTACATCAATACAGATCCTCAATAGGAGAAGCCACCACTAGAATCTAGGGGTTTTTGTCCCTGGGTCTAATGCCCTTTCACTATGCATTTATCTCATGGTTGCATGCAATGGACTGACTTGGAAAAGCTTTTCCAACCTCATTCTGGACACAGACCTCCTCTCCCACTTGTACTGTGTCTCTTTTCACAACTTTACCCTCCTTTGTAGTGTGTGCTTCCTGTCGGTCCTTTTCATCTTGAGAAAGCCGTCCCCTTAGATCACTATTGTGCTTGAGAACTGGGCTTGACTTCAGAGTCAGCCCTCAGCTATTTGACTGAGACCACAACTGACCAGGAAGAGGCTCAAAGACAAAACCATCACCTTTCTAAGGTTAATCTTAAACGTCAGAAGTCCTGGCTTTGAGGTACAGGAGTTTTCCTCTTGTCTACACTTTTGGGGCTTCCTCCAACTTTTCCTACTGCTTCATCTTCCCTTTAAATGGGGGCTTATCTCATACATGATAAAGAACTTCTATCCAACTTTAAAACATTAAAATACAAAACAAAAATTAAAGATCTAATATGTTATAATAATGGAACTCAAAGTCATATGTTTTATTCCCTAGAGATCTTCCACTGTGGATATATTGTCTGCCCACTGCCAAATGATCACCGTCATTGATTAAGCCTCTTTGACTTAGTAAACTATTAAAAAAAATCCTCCTTGATTATAAATAGGTGAATTTTAATGCAGTTATCATTCTAGAGAATTTAATCTACTATCATCCATCATATGTGTAAAAATCACTTTAACATTCAAATGAGTTGAGCAAAGCAACAGCTCAGACCGCCTTTATCTGATAACAACAGGCAAGTGGCTACTTTCGGATCATGTATCCAAATTATGTTGTAAGTCTTATACTTAAGGTCTTTCAGAATATGCATCTCTCGTACTCATTTATACTTTTTTTTTAACGTCTTTATTGGAGTATAATTGCTTTACACTGTTGTGTTTGTTGCTGCTATATAACAAAGTGAATCAGCTATACACTTAGTTTTAATGACACCTACTGTTTCTGCATCCCTTCCAGTCTTACACATGAATGGAAAATGAGATCTAATTTGCCACTTACTTGGTGCCATGTCAGGCTCAGAGCAAGGGTGCAGTACATGGCAATGGGTTTTTGATTGTTGCCATAGTAGCAGTAGTTGTGAAAAGAGAAAACTCACAGAGAGAGAATACAAAAAAATCAGTAAAAATATTCAGAGGAGTATATGCATTGCCTTTAAGTAGGTATTTTATTTTCATGGGTAGATTTTTTTGACTGAATTTTAGTTAAAATGAGAAATCATTCTCTTTGGAAAATAGTGTTTTTTACTGAAGGTGAAGTTTGTTTAAAATATGCTTAAAATCATTTTATGTGATAGCTACTTTTCTTATATGCTTCAAAGACTCTAATATTAATGAATAAAAACATGTTAGTGAGTTTTTGTTTTCATTAGAATATGTTATTTTTGGCTATGAAGAAAAATATTGTCTATTTCTTAGAGGAAGTGACTTCTGAAGCTGTTTTAATAAATGTTGCATATTTTCTTCTTGGGAATATGCACATTTTAATTCAGCATTTAAATTTCACACTTTACTTTTTATGATACATAAACAGGGATGTCTTCTGCCATGATATACAACTTGACAGTAGTTTAACAATCTATGGGCCAATCATATGTAATCCAATGCTACTTACTCCTTTTAAAAAGTCAAATAGTATAAAATAATTCCTCAGAAAGTCAGACTACACTAAATCTCATCAATAAAAAATAGAAAATACTGTTATAGAAATTAACTTTTTAGCTATTTTTCCCCATCCCACAGTTACTGCCACCTCTCATATTATCTACTCATTTATTCACTTTTATATTATACACTACCACCTACTTCATGCCAGGTATTTTTTTTTTTTTTGAGAAACTGGGACATGTGGGTGAATGAAACAAGGTTTATATCCTGGAAGAGAAGCTTCATATGAAACCAGACATGTAAACAGGTAATTATAAGCCTTGCAACAGGAGTATGTACAAAATTTCATATAAGTACAGAGAAAAAAAGCAATCATTTTTCCCTGGGAAGAGAAAAACCTTCACAGAGGAAGGGACATTGAGTTAAACATTAAATAATAATTTCACCTTGTAGGTAATTTATATTAAACATTAAATAATAATTTCACCTTGTAGGTAATTTATATTAATGTAATAATGTTAAAGAAAGCATTTCAGTGAAGCCTTATGCAATCATGAAGTACTACTGTAAATGTTATTAAATGCCCCAACACACTTTAGGTAGAATAATTGTGGCCTATCTTTATTTCTTGGTTCATATTAAATTTGTCTTTACCTAATTGGAAAGAAGTCAGATATTAAATTTTAGCCTCCTCCAATGCTTTTGGATCTTACTAGTGAGCCAATGTTTGTTTCAAAACTTAGGAGTAACCCATTGCCCTCAGATCAGAGTTATTACCGTTTCTCTTTTTGCTCAGTAGTTTGTAGTCTGCTTGGAGGAAACAGACTTGTCCAGTGGTTCTGGATTGTGTAGGGTAACTCTAACCATAGACACTGCCAGGTCCTTAAGTTCTCTGTGCTTTAGATATAGTATGCACAACTCCCATTAAAGTCTTCTCCTTTTGGGTGCTGGGGGTCAGGTAGGCTCAGGACACTCACTCTTTACCACTGGTTGAACTTAACCGCCATCCCTTCTAGTCTTGGAATACCCAAACACACTTGGGGTGGGGCAACTCTTCTCTTTAAACCTCAAAACAGGACAAATAAGTACATTACATCACATATATGAGCAATATGGATATTTTGTCTGATTCTCACAAGATATCAAATCTAGCACTTCTCAAATTTAGGGTGTCTTAAAAAATAAAAGGAAAGGAAAGGAAAGAATAAAAAACAACTTTTAAGAAGCTTATTCAAAATGTAAATGATCAGTCCCAATCCCCAGGTGATTCTGTTTTGGATGGTCCTGGATTGGCCTTGAAAACTTTGGTTTCCACATGGGGAGAATAATCTAGGATCTTCACACGAGATAAAGTAATCCTAGTGGTGATATAGGTATATCGCTTTGGGGTGTTGTTATGACAAACTGCTACTGTTACAACACAAGAATATTTATACTTCTATCATAAGGATGTTTTTCTTCATTTGTCTATAGTACACTGCATAGGATAGGCTTAATTTAAAACTAGACTTGGAAGACTCTATGATTATCTGTTGAGATGGCTGAGTATCAGTCTTTGGTTTCTGGCTACATTAAGGGCACTGGGATTTATGATATACAGTTTAAAGTTTAAAACTCCACTGATGACAACCAAAGTCAGTTCATTTACTGATGGATTTCCCCTGGCATATTTTATTAGACAGGTTGTGTTGGCTCTATGACTTGAGGGTCATAAAAGACTTCACTGAGAACTTCTATCTTGAGCTGTCTCAAAACCAGTGTTCATTGTGCAGATTTTGGTAGCTCAATCCACAGATGAAGTGTGCCCGTGTAGGAATAAGGGTCCTAGAGAGCTTGCACCTGGATACCTCTTGATCCCTGGCTGCTAAACTGAACTTTCTCTTACTGTACTTTACCTTTTGCCTTTAAATGAAAACATTACATAAGCATGTTCTGTGAGTCTTCTGAATTCTTTCAAATATTTGAACTTGTGAAATATTTGCATATACAAAGCTTATTGTTATAACATACTTAACAATAGCTTGATATAATTGAATTACTGAGTTAGAGTAATGAATGTCTCTAACAAAACCCAGGTTTAGGCAAGTCCTTATTACTAGTGTAGAGTACATTAAAGACAAACTCAGGTTTGTATAGCTTTTATCAATAAAGTAGAAAAGTATGAATAAGCAAGAACATACAAAGGAGAGTATGATATATGTAAGAATCTCAAGATAATCTTGCACAGAAGACCACTGGGTAGTCATCAGCTTGCTTCAAGTTTCTTGGGTTAACAGTTAACTTTCATGAGCCTTCAGCTTCTGGAGGCTCTCTGCAAACCTCAGTTTAAAATCACTAAGGGATGTTACCTTCAGCAGTATTAAGGTTCCCTTCTACTTGTCCAGAGGTTTGGGAATGAAGACAGCCTTATATAATTTAAATTCATGAATAAATGTTCCGATGAAAAGTTCCCATATCACTAGATTGGTAAGTTGGAACATGCTTGCTAAGACTACACATCTGATCATATTTTTGCCATTATAAGTATTGTGGCTTTTCAATAGGAGAATGCTTCCACCCATCCAGAAGATAAATACACTGTTTAAGCTAGTATATATTTATAAACCGTAGAAGGAGACAACTGTATGCAATGCATGTGAAGTTACTCAAAGGATTCTTTTGCAATTGTATCAGTCAGTGCCCCCGACCTTTACAGTTTTTCTAGATTAATTTAATTACAAATGAAGCATGAACTGGCCACATCTGCTATCCTGGGAATGTTTTCCCACTAGTGTTTAATTTTGTGGCCAATTTGTTTCTACTGAAATGAGTTCTTTCACTTTTTCCATCAGAATTTTATCTAGTGTATGTTGGATATTTCATCTGGTGCTACGAGATAGCCATCTGGTTTTGCCAGAATTATCCTTATGCATCTTATAACACAATCATTCTGGTATTTCTTTTAAGAATCTCTTTTTTGGCTAGAGTTTGTGTACCTACAATTGAATTCTTGAACTTCTCCATGGATTTGTTATTATTGATAAGTTATTTGTTGTTCTATATGAGACTCTGTAAGGACTCTTAGAGCAGTCTGTTTAGCATGATTGTCTCTAAACTATTTCCGTTATCTTTCACAGTAGGTCTCACCTGCAGGTCTCATCCTTTATGGCAGCAATTATTTTATATACCACCAACACATCAAGAAATTAATTATCCTTAGGCAAGGAGACTAAGCATTGGCTATAGAACTAAGAGGTTGGGTAAATTTGCTTTTAATGGGTAAATTTGTTATATATTGCTGTGTAACAAATTACCCCTAAACAAATTACCCCCAAACTTAGTAGCTTACAGTGACACACATTTATTATCTCAGTTTCTGTGGGTCAGAAACGCACAGTATAGCTGAGTTCTCTGCTTCATGATCTTTCACAAAGCTAAAATCAAACTGTCAGCTAGGGATGGGGTCTAGTATGAAGGCTTGATTGTGGAAGGGTGCACTTCCAAACTCACTTAGTTATTGGCAGGATATAATCCTCAAAAGATTGTTGAATTGAGGGCTTCAGCTTTCTTTTTATTTTTTTAGCTGGTTATTGCATGGGGACTGTTCTCGGTCCCTTGCCATGTGGACCTTAGCAGCATAGGAGGTTGCTTCATCAGAGCCAGCAAGAGAGTCTGAGTTTGCTACTAAGATGGAAATTGTCTTATGTAACCCAATCACAGGAGGGGCATCCCATCAACTTTGCTATATTCTATAAAAAATAAACAAGTTATAGGCCTAGTTCATACTCAAGGAGAGAGTATTATACAAGGACATGAATCCCAGGATGTGGGGATTATTCGGAACCATTTTGGAAGATGCCTACCACAATGAACAATGGTTTTTTGACATTGCTATGCTGTTAATACATATAGATCATGGTGTAGCATTTTCACATTTATACAAAAAAGAAAGATTTGTGATGATCTAGGTATCTATGATAATCTGTATACTTATGTGCTCTGTTTCAATCCATCTTCCTATTTCGGTGGAGTCTTTCATCCATAAGAATTCTGAAACAAAAGCTGTTACTTGGATAATGTCTTAAATTATACATAGTATAGGTATTTTCATGACTAAATCAGATATAATTTGATCAGGTGTAAGAATTATAGCACATCTTGTCTGGCAGTAAATCCTGTATGTTAAAATTGTGTGTGTCACCAAGGATAATGTATTCTTATAATAATAGTCTCAAAGTCCCAGTTATATGTTGGAGCATAGGATTATCAAAGATTTTCACTATTTGAGTGGTTTTATTAAACCAAGGTATTTGATGTTCTATTAATAGTGAGATGATTAGTAGACGTAAAGGCATCTATATCAATAAGGAAGAGATATTGCTTCCCCTGGGAGTTCAGAGAACAGACAAGGAGTTCTTGGATGCCAATGTCTCCCCTGGAGTTAAGTCATTAGACAGATTTTAGGTAGTTATCCTGAGTTTTACTAATATGGGGTAATGGTTCTTTAAATTACACTTTTATTTGTGATAGCTATAGGTTTTCTTATCTATAGGTTCCCAAATCACAGAGAGTAGAGGCCCTTTTAGACGTCTTACCTAAAGATCCATGATTATATTGATTTCTTGTTTATTTACTATATAACTCTATCTGGAAATGTCTAGTCACATATTAGATATTTTCTAACTTGGTAATTTTAAATTTTAACATTTTTTTTTTCTGTTTGATGGCCCTAATTCAGGTCTGAGCCCGTTTGTAGAGAGGCTATAGTCCTTGTTATGTCAGTTATTGAGTCTACCCCAGAGTTGTTTGAAGGTTTCCTAAAATCTATCTTCCATCCTTAATTTGAATCTTTATTGAAAAAAAAGTCTGAAATTGCTTTATGTAATGCATTTTCTATTTTTATTTTTTAAATGTTACACCACTGGTTTATTTAAATCTTCCCTTTTGTAATGTGCTGCTTTTTAAATATTTTCCTACATGAGGCTAACAATTAATTGATTTAGTTGGTACATATCTGTAGTGCAGTACAATAAGTATCTAATAAAAATCCTGAATTCTGCAGAAAATATTTTGCCTGTGTCCCTGAAGTTTATGAAAATCATTAATTATAGCTCTCAATTTGGCTCTAGACCAGGGTTTTAATTCAAATTCAATAGATCTGACTTGTGTTCTAGAAATTTAAAATGCAGTATTCTTTTCTGATAAAAGCTCCAAAGACAGAATAGCTCATTTACAAAACCAGGTTGCATAGAAAAAGAGAAATGCAAAGAGGGTAGCTTTCAGAAGGTTACAAAGGCCTTGACAAAGACTCCATTGGAATTTGAATTTTATTTAGCAGCCTCAGTATGCCAATTAATTAAAGTAGCTGAATATCGACTCTTAAGTATTTTATCTCCAAATGGGTCTATAGCTGTTCCTAAATATTTTAATCTATTGATTGTGTTACATCAAAAGTTCCCCATAATGGTCATTGTTATTCAAACTATGTATCTATCTAATCATCTTTCTAAACTGTATCAAGGAAATGGAAAGATTTAGAATTAAAATGTGACTTTTTTTGGAAGCAGAAGTTCTTCCAGGAAGAGACTGAGTCTCTGACACAGACAAACCCCCGACACACAAAAGAGAGAGGCCAGGGCTTCCCTGGTGGCGCAGTGGTTGAGAGTCCACCTGCCGATGCAGGGGACACGGGTTCATGCCCCGGTCTGGGAAGATCCCACATGCCGCGGAGCGGCTGGGCCCGTGAGCCATGGCCACTGGGCCTGCGCGTCCGGAGCCTGTGCGCCGCAACAGTGAGAGGCCCGCGTACCGCAAAAAAAAAAAAAAAAATAGAGAGGCCACTATGATCAGTCAGAGGCATGTGCTTCTGAGTGGTTTGCACTCAAATATTAAATGTGAGTCTGATCCGAGCTGGGTGATTATCAGAAGCCAGGGCTGACACTGACTGGTTAACATGCAAAAACTGTGTTCGCTGACGGGAGCTTGTTGAATGACTGAACAGGTTTAAAACAGGTTCTGGTGGTTCCTCGCTCTCATGGCTACAGAACAATGAGTCTCTTCCTAAATTTATGGAAATACATATTTTTATTCTCACAATTTAGGAAATATGGCCCAGACCAATCACAAAATTCTGTGAAGGGGTTGTTGCCAGGACTTGACAAATGTTTTTCTCTCTGTAAAATACAAAAGAGACTTTATTCTGGAAGGAAAAAATAAGCCAGGCATTTAGGAACACAGCACTGTCTCTCCTTTCAAGAGGTGGGTGAGGGGAGATTTCATTCTTCTTTAGTATGTCTATTAGAGGTTGATAACTCAAAGGCCCTCAGATGCCACATTCATAACTAAAGAGGTGAGACTTAGAGTGAGTAATATAATATGTGCTAAATAGGAGAATGCAGATTCTTCTAAAGAATTCAAATGAAATTTATGTTTAAAAAGTTTGCTGGCTGGCCAAAAAAAAAAAAGAGAAAGAAAGAAAGAATAGAAAAGAAAAGAAAGAAAATGCTTGTCTATGATCTGGACTTGCCTCTGGTCAAATAGCTGCATAAAAATAAAAATTTTGTTAGTTTATTTCTTACTAACTTATTCTATTACACTGTGACCATTTCACCTTCAATGGAAACACAGTTTAGTTTCCTTCTTTTTCTTTCATTTTCTGAAAGTGTAGAACCAAGTTCCATCCACGGAGCAGCATCCATTTATAACACTGGAAGCGAAGACTATATTTATAGGCTTAAGTATGTCACATTAGGCTTGTGATGAGATTAGGTTTGGGAACATGATCGTCCAGAGAAGACAATGGTGTGTGCCTATTTGTGTGATAGAGAGGCATTTTTTAAAAAATTAAAATAGCTTAAATCATGGAAGATGCAAATATAGCTATGCCTCTGGTAACTAGTAAGCACTATTATTGATCAGCAAAATCTTAGATTCATTTTAAAACTATTTTTCTCATCACAGGCTGTGAACCCATTCCTGTCCGCTATCTGGAGTGGAGCAACATAGAATCCATCATAGCCATTGCCTTTTCCTGCCTGGGCATCCTTGTTACCTTGTTTGTTACCCTTATCTTCGTGCTGTACCGGGATACACCAGTGGTCAAATCCTCCAGTCGGGAGCTCTGCTACATTATCCTAGCTGGAATCTTCCTCGGTTACGTGTGCCCTTTCACTCTCATTGCCAAACCTACTACCACATCCTGCTACCTCCAGCGCCTCCTGGTCGGCCTCTCCTCTGCCATGTGCTACTCTGCTTTAGTGACCAAAACCAATCGCATTGCACGCATCCTGGCCGGCAGCAAGAAGAAGATCTGCACCCGCAAGCCCAGGTTTATGAGCGCCTGGGCCCAGGTGATCATTGCCTCAATTCTGATTGGTGTGCAGCTGACTTTGGTGGTAACCCTGATCATCATGGAGCCCCCCATGCCCATTCTGTCCTACCCAAGCATCAAAGAAGTCTACCTTATCTGCAATACCAGCAACTTGGGTGTGGTGGCCCCTTTGGGCTACAATGGACTCCTCATCATGAGCTGTACCTACTATGCCTTCAAGACCCGCAATGTGCCCGCCAACTTCAATGAGGCCAAATATATCGCCTTCACCATGTACACCACCTGCATCATTTGGCTGGCTTTTGTGCCCATTTACTTTGGGAGCAACTACAAGATCATTACTACCTGCTTTGCAGTGAGCCTCAGTGTAACGGTGGCCCTGGGGTGCATGTTCACTCCCAAGATGTACATCATCATTGCCAAGCCCGAGAGGAACGTACGCAGTGCCTTCACCACCTCGGATGTAGTCCGCATGCATGTTGGCGATGGCAAGCTGCCCTGCCGCTCCAACACTTTCCTCAACATTTTCCGAAGAAAGAAACCAGGGTCAGGGAATGCCAAGTGAGTTATCTGACCTGGGTTTGCCTCCCGCCCTCTCTCTCTCTTTCTCTCTTCTATTTTCTTCTATTTGACTAAATCATGTTCTTCCATTTCCCCAGTGTTTTTCCTGTCCTTTCTTTTTTTTTTTTTTTTTTTTTTTTTTTTTTTGCGATACGCGGGCCTCTCACTGCCGTGGCCTCTCCCGCCGTGGAGCACAGGCTCCGGACGTGCAGGCTCAGCGGCCATGGCTCACGGGCCCAGCCGCTGCCACGGCATGTGGGATCCTCCCGGACCGGGGCACGAACCCACGTCCCCCGCACCGGCAGGCGGACTCCCAACCACTGCGCCACCAGGGAAGCCCCTGTCCTTTCTTAATCTTTTCTTTTTTCCAAATCTCACATTCTGTTGCAGTAGGAATGTAGTACTAAAGGTCTTCGTTGTTTTCATTTCTTTGAAAGAGCAAGGAATGTGAAGCAACAACCAGCTGGGCATATATTTATTCTTACCTGCAATCTGCAGATTCTGTTGTGTCCCTAATGTTTTCCTTTTGCGTGGGTCCTCCTTCTGTGGGGTCTGGTCAGAGATGCAATCTCTAGTTCTAATTTCTAGTTTAGATCATGGTTGAGATAGTTTCTGATTTATTTTTATTACTTTGGAGCCATACCATTACTCGTCTGGGATGGAGAGGAAGGAAATTAGGCACCTGGGGAAGTTTGACTATTTCAAAATATGAGTGCAGCTGAGCACCAAGTATGTCCTGAAATAAGTTCCCTTGAGCAACTGTCTTACCATGCCCCTCTTATTTATTGAACTTTAATGTGTACTGTAAACTTCCATAATGCTACACATGAATTGACCTATCTCTACTACAAGGTTATAACCAGAATGGTTTCCTAGCCATAAAGTACCAAATGAAATAAGGAACCAGATAAAGGTGAAGAGCCCCAAACTTGGGAGTTGGCATTAACATCAAAGTCCAGATTATTTCTATTTTAGTAATTCTTCTGAGTAGTTTATGTAATACACACATTCCTATCTTTTTCCTGACTCTATTTTGCAAAGAAGCACATGCTAAAATTTGCATGTGTTGTCTCTTTCTGAGACCCACAAAAACAGATTTCATGTCACATTTACAACTTTTAAAATAACGTGGATGCTTGAAGTTCTAGTGGTAGTTGAATTATCCAAAAATTAAACGATTTTCCCCATTAGCAGTATTAATTTCACTTTTTGAAACAACCCTTTGAAAGTGAAGAATTTTAATAGTAATAATTATAACATATACATTGTTTTAGAACTATTCTGTGCACCTGAACATATCAGCAAGGTAAGGGGAGGGGAATAGGTGTTGTTTTCCCCAATTTTGTAGGTGAGGACACCAAGCCACTGTGAATTTGTGTGACTCTTAAGTAAATTCCACTTAGTTAGCCATTCTTTGCCTAAGTCTAAACTGGCATGAAATTTCTCATTTTCACATATGTCAAAAAACCTACATGCCTTAAACTTCTGAGTTTTTCATCTTTACTGGTCAAGCAGCACCATGCACATCTTTTACAAAAATCAATAATTGGCTTAAGGATCAGATGAGGGAGTCTACGGGAAAATATATTTTTGAAGTCCATCAAGTTTTGTTATCATTTCAAATAAAGACATCCTTAAATTTTTTCAGTGTTAAGGATGAAGCCAATAATTCACACCTACTTCTTGCAGTATCAATTTCAAGTTCTTCATGAGATGCTGATTATAAAAGTTGCTTAGCTGGTTTTTTTCCCTTTGCCCTGATTTTTCATTCCTGCCTCTAAGTTCTAGTGAGCATGAAAGCAAAACAACAGTGCCATGAAATGAGGAAAAAAATTAGACCATAGCCACAGAGTCCAGATGTACAATGGCATCATGACAATTACCATTAAGAGGGAAGGAATGAAAGGAAACAAAATGAAAAGAAGGGAGAAAACACTCTTTAAACTGGAATGTTTGTAGAGACTTAAGATTTCCTTTATCACTTCCCATATGGCTTTATGAGGGTTCTATTCCAACATCCACCATTACCCAGAGCCATGTTTTCTAACTGCCTTTATTATGGTTCTTCAGAAACTTTCATATGATTTTTGGTCATGAGTCATTTCTGAAAGCTGTTATTATAACCATTTAATGGAAAGAGAGAATCTATGTGATCAAGATATCTTTTGGTACTCAGGATTATGCGTTTTTGAAAGCTCTCTCCGGGACTCTATGTACAGACAGATATGGGCACCTGTCCAAGAGTGAGGTGACTAATCATTAGTACACATTGCTTGGCTGCTGGGATAAAATGAAGTCAGCTTACCACGTCTATAGTAGCCAGGCACTGTGTTTATTCTGACTACCTTCTCACACCTGGAACTGCTTTCCTTAGAGGTTGAGAATATTCCCTTAATTATTATGAATTTAGAAAATAATTTCATTTAGAATCACGCTATTGAGAGGAAAATCGTCTTGGTCTAAACTGGATTGGTTGTCTAGGAAGCGCTGCTTTCACCTGTTAATGCATTGCTCAACTATTAGCTGTAGTTTCTCAAGCACTATCAGATTATTACAGTAAGGAATAATACTTCTAATTAGTAATTCTAACATGCAGCTTTCTTTGTACAATTGGTAGCTTCTCCAAAGTGTATACCATACAGCTGAGCTGATCCACAGAGGGTATTTGAGGCTAAAGTTCTATGGAAAACAACCATTTATTTACTCATTTTTCTCTCTTACTCTGACATTGCTTCTCTTGTAACTCTCTATGAGATTGTACTTTTGAAATATAAAAATAATCCCAGTGCCTCTGTCTTTACCTTTCTATTGCTGTTTTATGACTTCCTGACCTGTCTCCGAAGTTACAAAAACCACAAAAAATCTAATATTTTCTACAGCAACAAAAATCCAGCAGAGTTTTGCCAACTGAAACAAGGGGCTGAAAACTCTGGGGAACATATCACCCAATGAGTTTATTACCATTCTGGATGTGTAATCCCTACACTTATGGTGCACTGTGGGTGTTCGGCAGTCTGCATATGTAGCTATAAACACAGAACAGATGCTGTAATGAAGAGCTTCCAACTGATCTGTTTGATATTATTCTGAGGAGTTGCAAGTCCAACTATATTCTCATACCAGGCTGTTTCTGAGATATAGGAGAGGGATGATGTTGTGTGTCTGCTTTTGCAAAGTTTACTTCAATTTGTTATTTTGTTCACAGCCAGATATCTGACACAACCAAAGTCTTGGGCGCTTGCATTTATATTTTCTAAATATAATTTAGGAGGATTTTAATCAATAAATTGGGTATTTGGATTACTTGAATTACTTATAGTTAGAAATCCTATTAGGCATAATCCTGCCCTGGAAGATCAACTGAATTACAAAATTACAATACCTTTGACATTGCTAATATCTTTAGCTGTTAATGTATTTGCATGGGAAACTATTCAGACCTAAATTAATATAAAGATAGTGGTAAACTTCTCTTTCTTGGCAGTAGAAGAAACGTAGAAATCCATAGACATTCATAAGTAAGCAAGTTATTTTGATCCAAGTTACTTATCACTTACTTTTAAAGCAAAATGAGTTAACATTATGTAACTAAAAACTTAAGACATTATGTAAATGACATACTTTCTTTAAAAAAAAAAAAAAGTTATACCAATGGCTAAAAGTCAAGCTAACACTTCTAGTCATTTTTTTGATAAATAACTCGAGTGCCAAACAATGTGAGGGCGCATGGAGCTGAAATGTGACAGTACACGCCTGTGACTTTTTGGGTGCATAATTGCAGGCAAAACTAAAAACAATAACAATCACCAAAAGAAGGCATTAAATTGATGCAAGGAAGTAATTTTAAAATATAGGTTTCTAAGTAAATAGTGTATGAGTATGTTCCTGTTTCTTAAGCATTTGTATATATGTTTTTTTTTCTTTTAACATCTTTATTGGAGTATAGTTGCTTTACAGTGATGTGTTCGTTTCTGCTTTATATCAAAGTGAATCAGCTATACATATACATATATCCCCTTATCTCCTCCCTCTTGCGGCTCCCTCCCGCCCTCCCTATCCCACCCCTCTAGGTGGTCACAAAGCACCAAGCTGATCTCCATGTGCTATGCGGCTGCTTCCCACTAGCTATCTGTTTTACATTTGGTAGTGTATTTATGTCTGTTCCACCCTCCCACTTCATCCCAGCTTACCCTTCCCCCTCCCCATGTCCTCAAGTCCACCCTCTCACTTCATCCCAGCTTACCCTTCCCCCTCCCCATGTCCTCAAGTCCATTCTCTATGTCTGCATCTTTATTCCTGTCCTGCCCCTAGGTCCTTCAGAACCTTTTTTTTTAGATTCCATGTATATGTGTTAGCTGGTATTTATTTTTCTGTTTCTGACTTACTTCACTCTGTATGACAGACTCTGGGTCTATCCACCTCACTACAAATAACACAATTTCGTTTCTTTTTATGGCTGAGTAATATTCCATTGTATATATGTGCCACATCCCCTTTGTCCATTCATCTGTTGATGGACATTTAGGTTGCTTCCATGTCCTGGCTATTGTAAACAGAGCTGCAATGAACATTGTGGTACATGACTCTTTTTGAATTAAGGTTTTCTCATGGTATATGCCCAGTAGTGGGGTTGCTGGATCATATGGCAGTTCTATTTTTAGGTTTTTGAGGAACCTCCATATTGTTCTCCATAGTGGCTGTATCAATTTACATTCCCACGAACAGGGCAAGAGGGTTCCCTTTTCTCCACATCCTCTCCAGCATTTATTGTTTCTAGATTTTTGATGATGGCCATTCTAACTGGTGTGAAGTGATACCTCATTGTAGTTTTGATTTGCAATTCTCTAATGATTAGTGATGTTGAGCATCCTTTCATGTGTTTGTTGGCAATCTGTATATCTTCTTTGGATAAACGTCTATTTAGGTCTTCTGCCCATTTTTGGATTGGGTTGTTTGTTTTTTTGATATTGAGCTACATGAACTGCTTGTAAATTTTAGAGGTTAATCCTTTGTCAATTGCTTTGTTTGCAAATATTTTCTCCCATTCTGAGGGTTGTCTTTTGGTCTTGTTTATGGTTTCCTTTGCTGTGCAAAAGCTTTTGTTTCATTAAGTCCCATTTGTTTATTTTTGTTTTTATTTCCATTTCTCTAGGAGGTGGGTCAAAAACGATCTTGCTGTGATTAATGTCAAGGAGTGTTCTTCCTTTGTTTTCCTGTAAGAGTTTTATAGTGTCCAGTCTTACATTTAGTTTGAGTTTATTTTTGGCTATGGTGTTAGGGAGTGTTCTTATTTCATTCTTTTACATGTAGCTGTCCAGTTTTCCCAGAACCACTTATTGAAGAGACTGTCTTTTCTCCATTGTAGATCCTTGCCTCTTTTGTCATATATTAGTTGACAATAGGTGTGTGGGTTTATCTCTGGGCTTTCTATACTGTTCCATTGATCTATATTTCTGTTTTTGTGCCAGTACCATATTGTCTTGATTACTGTAGCTTTGTATTATAGTATGAAGACAAGGGAGTCTGATTCCTCCAGCTCCATTTTCTTCCCTCAAGACTGCTTTGGCTATTCGGGGTCTTTTGTGCTTCCATACAAATTTTAAGATTTTTTGTTTTAGTTCTGTAACAAAAGCCTTTGATAATTTGATAGGGATTGAATTGAATCTGTAAATTGCTTTGGGTAGTAGGGTCATTTTCACAATATTGATCCTTCCAATCCAAGAACATGGTATATCTCTCCATCTGTTGGTATCACCTTTAATTTCTTTCATCAGTGTCTTATAGTTTTCTACATACAGGTCTTTTGTCTCCCTAGGTAGGTTTATTCCTAGGTATTTTATTCTTTTTGTTTCAATGGTAAATGGGAGTGTTTCCTTAATTTCTCTTTCAGATTTTTCATCATTAGTGTATAGGAATGCAAGAGACTTCTGTGCATTAATTTTGTATCCTGGAACTTCACCAAATACATTGATTAGCTCTAGTAGTTTTCTGGTGACATCTTTAGGATTCTCTATGTATAGTATCATGTCATCTGCAAACAGTGACAGTTTTAATTCTTCTTTTCCAATTTTTATTTCTTTTTCTTCTCTGATTGCCGTGGCTAGGACTTCCAAAACTATGTTGAATAATAGTGGTGAGAGTGGACATCCTTGTCTTGTTCCTGATCTTAGAGGAAATGCTTTCAGGTTTTCACCATTGAGAATGATGATTGCTGTGGGTTTGTCATATATGGCCTTTATCATGTTGAGGTAGGTTCCCTCTATGCCCACTTTCTGGAGAGTTTTTATCATAAATTGGTGTTGAATTTTGTCATAAGCTTTTTCTGCATCTATTGAGAAGATCATATGGTTTTTATTCTTCAATTTGTTAGTATGGTGTATCACTTTGATTGATTTGCATATATTGAAGAACCCTTGCATCCCTGGGATAAATCCTACTTGATCATTGTGTATGATCCTTTTACTATGTTGTTGGATTCTGTTTGCTAGTATTTTGTTGAGGATTTTTGCATCTATATTCATCAGTGATATTGGTCTATAATTTTCTTTTTTTGTAGTATCTTTGTCTGGTTTTGGTATCAGGATGATGGTGGCCTCATAGAATGAGTGTGGGAGTGTTCCTTCCTCTGCAATTTTTTGGAATAGTTTGAAAAGGATGGCTGTTAGCTCTTCTCTAAATGTTTGATAGAATTCACCTGTGAAGCCATCTGGTCCTGGACTTTTTTTGTTGGAAGAGTTTTAATCATAGTTTCAATTTCTTTACTTGTGATTGGTGTGTTCATATTTTCTATTTCTTCCTGGTTCAGTATTGGAAGGTTATACCTTTCTAAGAATGTGTCCATTTCTTCCAGGTTGTCCATTTTATTGGCATAGAGTTGCTTGGAATAGTCTTTCAGGATGCTTTTTATTTCTGTGGTGTCTGTTGTAACTTCTTTTTCATTTCTAATTTTTTGATTTGAGTCCTCTCTCTCTTTTTATTGATGAGTCTGGCTAATGGCTTGTCAATTGTATTTATCTTCTCAAGGAACCAGCTTTTAGTTTTATTGATATTTGCTATTGTTTTCTTTGTTTCTATTTCATTTATTTCTGCTCTGATCTTTATGATTTCTTTCCTTCTACTAACTTTGGGTTTCGTCTGTTCTTCGTTCTCTAGTTCCTTTAGGTGTAATATAGGTTGTTTGAGATTTTTCTTGTTTCTTGAGGTAGACCTGTATTGCTATAACCTTCCCACTTAGAATTGCTTCTGCATCCCATAGGTTTTGGATCATCGTGTTGTCGTTGTCATTTGTCTCTAGATATTTTTTGTTTTCCTCTTTGATTTCTTCAGTGACCTCTTGGTTATTTAGTAACGTATTGTTTAGCCTCCATGTGTTTGTGTTTTTTACGTTATTTCCCTGTAATTGATTTCTAATCTCATAACGTTGTGGTCAGAAAAGATGCTTGATATGATTTCAATTTTCTTAAATTTACTGAGGCTTGATTTGTGACCCAAGATATGATCTATCCTGGAGAATGTTCCATGAGCACTTGAGAAGAAAGTGTAATCTGCTGTTTTGGGGTGGAATGTCCTATAAATCTATCTGGTCTATTGTGTCATTTAAAGGTTGTGTTTCCTTCTTAATTTTCTGTTTGGATGATCTGTCCATTGGTGTAAGTGACATGTTAAATTCCCCCACTATTATTATGTTACTGTCGATTTCCTCTTTTATAGCTGTTAGCAGTTGCCTTATGCATTGAGGTGCTCCTATGTTCAGTGCATATATATTTATAATTGTTATATCTTCTTCTTGGATTGATCCCTTGATCATTATGTAGTGTCCTTCCTTGTCTCTTGTAACATTCTTTATTTTAAAGTCTGTTTTATCTGATATGAGTATTGCTACTCCAGCTTTCTTTTGATTTCCATTTGCGTGGAATACCTTTTTCCATCCCCTCACTTTCAGTCTATGTGTCCCTAGGTCTGAAGTGGGTCTCTTGTAGACTGTATATATATGGGTCTTGTTTTTGTATCCATTCAGTGAGCCTGTGTCTTTTGGTTAGAGCATTAATCTATTCATGTTTAATGTAATTATCAATATTTATGTTCCTGTTACATTTTCTTAATTGTTATGGGTTTGTTTTTGTAGGTCCTTTTCTTCTCTTGTGTTTCCCACTTAGAGAAGTTCCTTTATCATTTGTTGTAGAGTTGCTTTGGTGGTGCTGAATTCTCATACCATTGTTTGTCTGTAAAGCTTTTGATTTCTCCATCGACTCTAAATGAAATCCTTGTCAGGTAGAGTAATCTTAGTTGTAGGCTCTTCCCTTTCATCACTTTAAATATATCATGCCACTCCCATCTGCCTTGTAGAGTTTCTGCTGAGAACTCAGCTGTTAACCTTATGGGAGTTCCCTTGTATGTTATTTGTTGTTTTTCCCTGTTGCTTTCAATTATTTTTATTTGTATTTATTTTTGTTAAATACATTATTTTGTTAAAAGCATTATTCTGAATGCTTTTTCTGGAAGGTTGTCTATCTCCACTTCATTTAATTGTTTTTCTGGGGTTTTATCTTCTTCCTTCATTTGGTAAATAGCACTCTGCCTTTTCATCTTGTCTATCTTTCTGTGAATGTGGTTTTTGTTCCACAGGCTGCAGGATTGTAGGTCTTCTTGCTTCTGTATATATGTTTTTAATGAGGGCAAAAGCTAAGTGAAATACTAAATGAAATGATGCTCTGAGAACGTTTTCCTCTGGATCTGCCAGAAACTTTTTTTTTTTTTGTCTACAGAAAAGGTAAATAAGCCTACAGCACTCTTGTTTATGCCCTGGGTAAGCCTCTTCATTTGTCTTTCCTCCCTTGATTAGGAAAGGAAATATGACAGTGAGCCAACAGACATCACAATCCAATAGAGATAACATGTTCTCTTTCATACAAAGAATTCATTCATTCTTCTAGCTTGTAAATGAGAAAATCTGTCATTTTGAAATTATTTTTCCTTTAATCATACAATAAAAGGCTTTAAAAGTTATTGTAATTCTTCACTTGATTTTATAGTAAATATCAGAAGATTTTATTGAATTACTTGTCACAGAATTTCACACCTGAGAGTAACATTTATGGTGGATCTACTGTTTATTCATTCACTTCTTTAATCAATGACTGTTTCAACAGTAACATATGCTTCGTAAAAGCATGTACGTACTTGATATGGTGCTAGATAATATTTAGGATAAAAAAGATATAAGAGGTAATCACAGAATGCACCAATCTTGCAAAATAGTAAGGGAGACACTCAAAAATAGAACTAAATATACTGGGTTAACTGCCATAATAGAGGAGCAATATAGCATTTTATGTGTCCAGGGAAGAAAGAGATTCAGTCCATCTAAATGGAGTGGTATCTGTTGAAGGATGGGGAAAGACTTGTTAATAAAATTATAAAAGTGGCATTTAAACTTAACCTTATGTTTTTCAACAGGAGAAACTGTGCTATGGTGAGACCATTTCACATGTAGAAAATAACATAAATGAAGATTCAGAATTGTTAATGCACTTTTGGGCTGAAAAGTGGAATCTCTTATGGGTGAAGTACATGGAGAGGTGTAGTGGTGGGTAAATTTTAAATGCAGAAAGAGGATAGATTATAGATAACGATCAATGTTCTAAGAAGAAATTTGGATACTTTTCATATAAACCTCAAGATGCATTAATGACTTTTGTGAAGTTTTATGATCATGTGTAAGCTTTATGGGAAGAGATTGACTATAGAAAGACTAGTTAATAAAGTGCTATAAAAATCCAAATGACAGGTTGAAAATAAAAGGCTTAAACCTGAGCAGCGAAATAAAAGTCAAATCCCAGGCATGCATAGGAAAACATTTTCTGACCTTGATTCATTAGAACTGGAATATTGATTTTGGGGGAAGAAAGAAATGAACAATAGAATACAACTCTCGTGATTTGAGCCTGGGTAACTGGAAAAATACGACTACCATAAAAACTGATAGGGAATACTCCTATATTCTCCCGTCAGAATAGGACTGGGGAAATGTTGGTAAGTTGGGTTTCAGACTTATCCACTGAAAATCCAGTAAAGTCATTCAAATAGAGGCATCCATAAAGTATTGAAAAATTAAGTCAGAAGCTTAAGAGAAAGGTGTGAGCCAGAGCTCTAGATTTGAGACTTAATTGTCAGAATGTTTACAGTGGCCAAAGGAGTGATTAAGACATGAGAAAAGAAGAAAGTAGGAGGAAGAACATTAGGGAACATTTACATTTAAGAGATAAGATAAATAAGGAAAACCTGAAAGCAATAAACAACACAGAATAAAAAAGGGGAGAAAGAGGGATCACAGTGTCAAGGAAACCAAGGAGACTGATTCAGTCAGCTCTGTTGCCATAGTAAAATCCCACAGACTGGGGGCTTAAAAGACAGACATTTATCTTCTCACAGTTCTGGAGGCTGGAAGTCCAAGATTAGGGTGCCAGCATGGTTGAGTCTTGGTAAGACCTCTCCCATTGGGTTGCAGACAGCTGCCTTCTAGCTGTGTGCTCACATAACCAATTTTCTGTACAAGCGTGGGAGCAGAAAGAGAGAGAGAAGGGGAGAGGAGGGAGAGTGAGCTGTGGGGTGTCTCTTCTTATAAGAGTAATAATGAGGATCCCATTCTCATGACTTCATCTAACCCTAAATACCTCCCAAAGGCCCCACCTCCTAATACCATCACGTTGGGGAGTTAAGATGTCAACATATGAATTTGAGGGGACACAACCATTCAGTCTATAACAGACTGTTTCAAGAGAAAGAACTTGGGATCCTTGGGATCCCCAAGGATGGAGACTCTATGGTTATCCTTGAGTCATTTAAGTGGTTTGATGTGAGTAGAATTTTTATAGCTGTAAGTTGAGGAGTTTGTCATTAAAAGAATTAAGAAGTTTAGACAGTATCTAAGGAAGCCAAGGAGAGAGGGAGAAGTGGTATAATAGAGGAGAAATTTAAGCTTGTTTGTCGTATCTGAGAAAGGAGCTGACAGAGAAACAGAAATTGAAAATATGAACTAGAGATCATACGGGTTATGCTGGGCAGTCTGACCCAGAGCTGGCAGTAGAGCCATTGGACATCGATTGACAAGTGTCATAACGAAGCACCAATTTTGAAGAATATGTTGGTTGTGGTTGATGCTGGTTCTCACTTCACTACATGTGTGTTGCTTGTCATTAAAAAAAAAAAAAGATGGAAAAATTAAGCTAGAAACTTAGATGAATTTTAAGTAAAATCCTAAAATACAACTCTTACTACTGATTTTGTCAGACTCTGGGCTTACAAACATTGATTGTAAGATTTGAAATGGGACAAATGAGGGAAAGCTGGGAAGTAAGGTATGCTGTCCTGGCATTATGGGTGGAGTTGGAGGAGTCACAGCTCCTAAGTACAGGTTGTTTGTAGAAGAAGGGTGTTGTGTATTCAGAGCCAGACTCAGTTGAGAATGAAACAGTTACCTTCATTCAGCTGTGATTAGAAGGGGCTAGAAATCCAAATCCTTGACTCTCTTCCTGACAGCCAGTCATAATGCCTGAGGCTGCCAGTGTGAGGGTATTTTGTTTGGGGTAAAGCCTTATGCCCCCTGAAAAAGCAAGATGAAATGCCTTTACTCTCTGAAATATGTAACACGATGACCTAAAAGCACATTAGCCATAATTTAGAATGGAAACAGATAAGTAAATAAGTTGTGTGTTGAGGAGTTGCCGTGGTGAGAGACCACCTTCAGAAGGCACGGACTTAAGTACAGAGGGAGAGATGAATGACATGAGGATGGGGGGTGGGGACGCAGATTTGCAGTCACCATTGTTTCCTTGTTTTTTTCCCTCCTGTGAATAATATACTCATTCGACAAATAACACAGAGATAGCTACTTTAAACACTCATATTTTATGTTTTCAAGTTCTACACTGAGACCATGGGGCACAGATTTTGCTACAGCTTCAAAGAGAACATATTCCTTTTGAATATAGGCCACCTTTTATATTTCTTTCAAATTCAAATGAACTTGCATGACATACATATTCAAGTTCTCACACTTAATGTTTTATTCTCCTATATTTATAATGTGTAGCTTCTGAACTGAATTCAAAAATATTCCAGGTGAATATCCATAATGACCCAAAGTAGGTACACATAACACCATTGTGTAAATAAAGAAACTAAGGCTTGGAAAGTTCAAGGCCATTTTTATAAGAGGAAGAAATGGGACTAAAATCATTGTTTTCTGGATAAAATCATTTGTTTTTATCACTTTAATTAAAATATAATTTTCATCACCTTTATGTCTGTTACCTCAATAATGTATTCATTCATTCATGTATTCAATAAAATGAATAAGACATGGAGTCTGCCCTTAAGAAGGTCATAGTTTATTGGTATAACACATCATTACAATAAAATCCAGTGAGTGAAATGATAGAAAATGGTATAATGTGGTGATTCAGGTGGGTGGGTAGATTTAGAGTCAGAAGTTTATTGAGTCTGGGTTTGTTATTTTTGCAAGGTCCCACCTACGTAACAGATACTCTTTTTATCCTGGTCCTACTGTATGTAACAGTCACCTGTTAGATGAAAGAAACTATCAGAGGAGACACTGGAGGCCTGCAGACCAAACATGACTGTGGATGTCCTTAGACCATAAGAACAAAGCTTATACGTTCGTTAATTAAAACTCTCTGGCTTGAAGTTATAGAAGCCAACCTAAGCTAGCCTAAGCGTATTTATTTTCCCTTTGTGTAAGTAAATGGGAAGATTTATAGAGTAAAGTGCAGTGCCTAGCGTATAGTAAAATGTCACTAGCTGTTAGCTAGTGACATTTAAATTATGAAAATAGGGGAGGAGGTGTGAACGTTCATACACTAGCATAAAACTCTGCATTACACCTTCATGTAATGACAGTTGTAAAAACTGGGTATATGCATCGTTACTCTCAACTTGTGATATCCACGCTATGTAGAATGGTGGAGCTGTGTGTCTGCGGAAAGCCCAGGCACGCTGGCATTACTCAGTGTGAGAGGTGTGAGAAGAAGCACACCCTGTTTGACATGACTTGGCAGCCTGTCCATGCTTGGCCACAGCTAAAGAAAGATGAGATCGTTTGCATGCCATCTGTTAGCCTTAGAGTCCAGTGTAAAGTGCTACCTACTCAAAAGGGAAGCAGGCCATGTGAGCAACACGTTCATAAAGCAGGTTCAAGAGCAAAAATATAAGCAGCCTGCACAATGAAGAAACAGAAGAAAGTACCAGTGGATTTGGAAGCTTCACATCAATGAGAATGGTGCCTATAGGCTCATTAATTCGAACTCTTTCGCTGCAAGTTATAAAAGCCAGATGAAGCTAGCCTAAGCAAAAGGCGGTGGGATATTTAATAGAGAAAATATAAGGAATAATTTCAGATATAGTAACAAGATTTGGAACGTTTCTAGGCCACAAGGGGGACCGAGCTTCTGAGGAAAAATGTTCCAGGCATCTACGTCATCTCCTGGCTCCCTGCACACCTCCTTCTTCTCCTCATACATCTGCTTTCTCCGTTTCTTGGGCCCTCATGGTCAGTCCAAGGACAACCATCACAGTGCTCCTGAGTTTACATGCTATCGGTCCAGTTACCAAAGAGACAGCTTTGATTCCCTCAACCCACGTGGTTCTACATAACACAGACAGACACTGATTACCTCAGCCTGACTCAGGTGTCTATCCCAGGTCAAGTAGATGACGGACAAAGATGATGTGAAGTCACAGAGTATAAAATTATCTTCCAGGGGCCCATCACTCCCACCCTCCATGGGTAAGATCAGGGAGGCAGTTCGCAGAGAAGGGGTATGACTGTGACGTGAGCAGAAGCCCTGCAAGTGTCTCCACCAGAGTGATTCCATCTCCAACTATCACCCATCCTTTCTTCTTTGGCATCTGAATAAGTAACTTCTAAGCACCAGCATTTTATATTTAGAAAGTTTGATGAAAAGAAACTTCAAAACCTGCAGGTGGTAACCAGCCAGCCAAGTGATCACCTATCTATGCAAAATGTGAGTGACTGCTACAAACTCCAGCAGATATACCAATGGAGGGGCGAGAAAATGCATCACGCTGACACGGCGTTTGTTATGAAGGTGTGAGGTGTAGAGTCAAACACATTTAAAAACTGAGCCTTGTCTTTGCTACTTTATAGAGAATCCTGGCTGTAAAATACTTCTAAGTCGCCTCAAGATGAACAAAGAGGAGGGAAAAAGGTGTTTTGTTTTTGAAGAAATATGGATTGTTAGGACATTGTCTTCTGAATGAATTAAAATACATCATAAATTGCAGGCCAACAATAAAATATTACTTATTGTTAACATTGGTCAATAGAATAGAAGAGGAAAATCAGCAAATATTTAATCCAGTTAACCCCAAAATGTGTCTATAATTTTATTTTATTTCGAAGGGGTAAGGGAAATCTGTAACTGAAGGCCACTTAACAATACCCTCTATGCAGATTATCTTCCAGATGAATGAGGAGTCTGCTGCTAATGACATCAGGCAAAGTCCCTGGTGATGCTGCTAAAGATACTGAAAAACAACTTCCTAGGAGAAATCAATAATGATAGAAAAGACTTTCCTCTCCCTGATTTTTCAGTTATAAAAATATATACTGTTAGCTTGTTTCTAGTAAATGCTCTCAAACACTGTGGAAATTAATGTCATTTTCCACATGATTAAACTTTGCACCGCTTATGTTATTTGGCTTAGGTGGATGTAGGATGGGGAGTAGGAAAAGTGTTAACAAAGAAAAAGGAATGAAGACTTACATGGTCAAAGTAGAATAAAAGAAGTTACGATAATGGGGCAGCTAGGGGAGGGGTGAGGGATTGGAAGGATGGCTGTAGATCCGTCACCAGGCAGCTCTGTGACTTTAGCCACTGATTCTGTCAGTGTCTTATTGTAAGAGATAGAATTGCAAGCAATTTTAGTAAGGTTTTGTTTAGCTCCAACTGTTTAAAATCAAAAGTTATTCTAGGGCCGATCCTAGTATAAAATCTCTTTTGCTCTGATGGTTAGAATGAGCTCAAGGCCTGATGCACCCCTTTTTACAGTGGGAAGAGAAGCACTGATGACTAATCGATTCAAGCACCTACTTGTGCTGGCCATTGAGACATGGGCAGGGAATACAGTGGTGAACAAAACAGATCCAGCCCCTGCCTTTGTGGAAAATGGGATTCTAGCCAGGAGACCAAACATTGAACATGTAATTACAAGTGTAGTGAATGTTTGTAAGGGTAAGTACAAGGTGTTACAGGAGTGTTATTAAGAGGACCTAACCAGCCCCAGTGTGTGGAGGCTGGAAATGTTCCCAGGACTAAGAATTATTTAGACTGACTTCTGAAGGAGAAAAGGGGTTAGCTAGGAAAGGAAGGGAGCTAAAGGGGTAGACCAGTGAAACAATCACAGTGTAAAGGCTCTGAGCAAAAAAACCCACTGATGGCTGAAGGACAGGAAGCAATTCCAGGATGCCTGGAAGTGAGGATAAAGGAAAGTGTGATAAGTAGACAAGAAGGGCAGGCTAAGACCAGATCACACAGGGCCTCCTTATAGACCTCAAGAGCGTGGATCTCATCCTCTGAACAATGGAAGTCACCACAGTCACAAAGCAGGGGTGCACTGTGATTAGTGAGAAACGTGTTTTAGAGCTAATACTCCACCCTCAGTGTGGAGGACACAGGAGAGCAAGATGGGAGGTGGGGCACTCTGGGAGGAGGCTGTAGCAGGGTCCAGGTGAGAGATTAGAGTGGCCTGACCTAGGGCTCTGACAACTGGGGAAGAAGATAGTGAACAGAAAGAAATGCTTAAAAGGTAAAAAGAAAAGTAAAAGTAAGATTGCTCACAAAATTCAGAGTAAATAGAGGTGTGCAGTCACCTCAGGGTAGTTTAGCTCCAAAGCCTATAACATATGAACTATTACCAGATTAAATGGACCATCACATCTAAAATGTGGTTGATTTATAAGAGAGGGAGACTGATCAGACACAAAAGCAGAGAAAAGCAAACAAACAAACATTGGAAACGGCCATAGACCTCTCTGATGCTGAGATGAGTGAAGGGGATGGTGAGTCACGGGCTCTGAAAATTTAGGTACAAATGACAAGGTGATCCCTAAGACTAAAAGGATGAAGTAAGCTATATTGGCTTAATGCTATCGAATGTTTAAGTATTGACGTTTGCCGCACTCCACCCCTTCTTCTGATTCCCGGTGAGCAAGTAACTATTAATTATTGGCTTCCCCTATTTATATACATTTTGGTATTCTAAATCCTGTACCTTATTTCCTACTGCAAATGAAATTGAAATTCTGTTATGTAACAACCTCACTATATGAGCTTGTTTAATATAAGTCTCACCCTGGATGATATATTATCCTTATTGGGCAGACAAAATAATTTATGCTATGATATTTACCTGGGTGGTGAGTGATGGGAAGAATGACTGCAAGTCTGAGAACCAGATCCTCATCGGTCCCTGGGAAGACGCTTCCTTAGGAATGTGCACTCTGTGTGGTCCATACGATCACACTATGTTTCTCACATTTACCTTTCTACAGACTTCAGTTGCTTTATCTCTAACAGGGGAGATGACAATACTCATGTTCTATTTACCATATTCTACCAGTGAATAGTATAGTTGGTAGGTCTTAAGAAGTAGCTTAAAATAAGTGTTCCATAGACTCCCTACTATGCCTGTTCTCAGCTTTTCTGATCCAGAAATTCATGGACAGCTCATGTATTATCATGTACTACATATATATTACATTTATGCCATAATAAGAATCCTAGTTCCCAAGGAAACAGATGGTAGAATCAGAATATATCATAAGTATATGTTTATGTTATTCCATAGTAGCCATAGAAGTGTCTAACAATTAATACTACCACTATGAATTAATCACTGGGAAGAGTTAAAACAAATTGTTTACACATGCTCTCCTGATCTCCCCATTTTAAAATAGTTTCACTGTATATACATTATGAGCCATCCTTTCACACAGCATGAGACTCATCCTTGCTCCCGCATGTATCAATAGTTTATTCTCTTTAATTGCTGACTAGTGTTACCTTGTATGAATATACTAAAATTTATTTAATCTATTTCGTTGATGGACATGTGGGCAATTTCCAGCTCTCAGTATTACAAATAAAGCTACAATCAACATACACGTACATCTTTATGGACATAAATTTTCATTTCTTGTGGGTATATGCCTAGCAGTGGAATTACTGGATGATAAGGCAGGTGTATGTTTAACTTATTAGAAACTGCCAAAGAGATCTCCACAGTGATTTTGTCATTTCACACTCCTACCAAGAATGTATGAGATCCATTTTCTGTTGATGGTCTTTTACATGATAGCCATTCTAATGGGTGTGTAGTAGTACTTAATTATAGTTTTAATTTGCATTTTCCTGACGATGATGATCTTGAGATCAGGGATTTTAAGATCCTGAGTCCTCACCGTTTACTTCATTTCTTCATTCTTTAAATATCTTTAACTCCTATTTTGATTCCTCATTGCTATGAGACTACCTAAAACTGCACTGATTTTCAGCAGCTTTCTGCTTAGCTTTGTATCCTGTGCTTTGTGCAGCCTAAAGTTTGCAAAAATTTCTAAAGGAAACCCACCAAGTGGTGGTGTCACTTTTCTTGACCTCCTTCTCTTCAGGGTCTTGGCTCCTCAAGTCCTGGCTACCTCGGAAGACTTGAACTCAAATTTTTGTGTCTGTAGCCCTGTAAATATTTGTTTTTCTTGCTTCTTTACCTCTTACTTAAGGCCCTCTGCCTGGACTCTCAATCTGCTCTTCTGTATTCAAGAATCATCAAATGTCCCAATGAGAAAAATAGCTTGAAGATTATCTGCTTACCTCTCTGAAGTTCTCTTGTTTCTGACTTATTGGTCCCTTGGATTCTGGCTGCCGTGACAGCATCCCAATGTCTTTAAATGGTTTTTAAAAATATTTTGTCTGTTTTTTTTCTAGTTGTTCTCAGTGGGAGAGCTGGTTTACCCCAAGGAATTACATCTTAGCTGGACACAGAAGTCCTCTTATACCAGTTTTAATATCTCCCCTTCCTCTTTCTCAATAGGTTATGATACGACCAAGATTTCTTTTACGGCTATGGTGACTGTACTTCTAATACTGTGAAAGAAATTCTATGATAATTGCCTATCAGTTTCTCTTCAGGTTTGCTGGGTGGTGACATGGGGATATTAATGCCTCTGCTTAAACAGAAGTGGTGGCATAAAATAAATTTTAGTGAAAACATATATCTAATATTAGTGCTTTAGCCAAGAATATTAAAAGCCTCACAAAGTTCTCAAGTGATCTAAGTCCTTTTTTGTTATCATGAATTTTAAGCTTCTTACCAAAGGAATAATTTTTTTTTAATTTTAATTTATATACTTTCATGATTATAGGTCAATAAGGAATCCACTTTTCAGATTTTATTTCATTATAGAATATATTTGATAAAGATACATACAAACAGAATCATCCTTAATACATATTGTTTACTGGTGCCCGGCATTTCCACAGCAGGCTGGAGATGTAATAAAAAATGCTTCCCAATGTTCAGCTTCATCGGCCACTCTAAATCTTTTTGCAGAACATCCTGAGGTGAAGACTTTAGTTTTTGGCAAGTTGTTTTCAGAATCTCTTTCTCTCCCCCTCTGTGATAAATCAGAGCAAAATAATAAAAAGACTCACTTTGGCAGTTTGGCACCTAAAGTTTATCTGGAAACATAACAGGGTATTTTTTTTTTTCCTTTTACGTAACTTAAGTTGTATTTTTTTTTCTAATTTTGAGCTTTTACTTTCTCATTAATAAAGATGCTTATATGTGAGAATGAACATTGAAAATATACATACAGTAAAGTGTTTATTTACAGTATAAAGACTAAATTTACTACAAAATTTTGAATTAAGACTTCAATACATATAAAATATTAGTATAATTTCCCAAATTCTGTAATTTATATTTGATATTTCTCCTTAGTAGCTCCTCATATATTTTAATATATATTTAGAATTTTTACTTTAATTTTTTTTCAGCAAAAAAAAATATATATACACAACTCCCATATAATACCTTAGTTTATTGGGGTAAAGCTAAAAGGAGAGGGAATTTTACCTCTGAATTATATATTATAAATTTCTTTTTGTAATAACAGTTACTGCTTATTTTTCATATTTTAAAAAATGATAAATATTAATTGTGGGGAATTTGGAAAAAATAGGAAAACACAAAACAGCTAATAAAAATTATCTACAATTCTACCAATACACAGAGAAAAACCATTAACATATTTATGTATAGTCTAGTTTTTGCACACACAAATACATATACACATTATTTTTACTACTTTATTTTTTTAATGTAAATTTTGCTGGAGATTTTATGACGGTCAATATTGAGTATGAGAATTAATTTAGGAATTAGTAACAAAAATAATAAGTGCTTTTGATAGTCCTGCAATTACCAAAGTGATAAAGAAGCTCAGGGCTATTTCTGTATTATTTTCATATTAGGAATATTTCTTCATTCTGTTTTGTTTATTCAGTCACTTGTTCAACATTTACTGTAAATAGATGACCACATGTCTCTTTGTATGCCCAGGAAAGTCCCAGTTTATGGCTTTTGTCATGACATAATTTTTAAGAGCACTTCCTTCACTCTTAAAAGTAATCAGTTTGCATGAGAAATTACATGGTTTCCTTTTATTTCCAAGAACTGGGGTAGGTAAAAGGGGGATAAACTAGCAAGCAATGGTAAATCATCCATGGATTCTGCCCTCCAGAAACTATGGCTTGCCTACTGTTGAAGATAAGAATTAACTTATATAATAAGAAGTGAAAAGGATCACAGGAGAGAGGCAAAGATATAATGTACATTGCAGTGTGGTCAAGAACTTGATAAACATTTTAGAATTCCTGAAGGAAATGTGTGCAGAATGTTGTGAAGAATAAGAATATTTAGGTTTAGAAAACAGGTATGAAAGACAAAAGCTATCTTTTTTTCAGCATCAGGGAGCTGCTGAAGTGACAGGGATTAGTGAGAACTAAAATATCAGAAATGGGAGAACTGAGAAGTGAGCAGATGATCTGCAGATGCTTTTCCCTGGAGGCATTTGCCAACTCCAGGCTCTGGCAAAAGGACGAGTATCCAGACTTGGCCCAAGCAGAGTGTCAGTGGAGGGAGGAGAGAAGACAGAAGAGATCTTGTAGTCACTGGAGGCTGAAGTGATAAAATAAAAGGCATGAGAGGCTTCAATACATGTCCAGCTTCTCCCTCAAAACATCTGCTGAGGGGCTTCCCTGGTGGTGCAGTGGTTGAGAGTCCGCCTGCCGATGCAGGGGACACGGGTTCATGCCCCGGTCCGGGAAGATACCACATGCCGCGGAGCGGCTAGGCCCGTGAGCCATGGCAGCTGAGCCTGCGCGTCCGAAGCCTGTGCTCCGCAGCAGGAGAGGCCTGCGTACCTCAAAAAAAACAAAAAAAACCCATCTGCTGATGTTTGCAGTTGGCTGGATCAGAAAGGTTAAAAGATAAGCCAAACACCTCTGACATGGAGAGTCCATTTTCATGGAGCCTTTCAATTGCTGAGGAGACAGGCTAGAAAACACTTTTAGCAATCACCTGAATCTGCACTGACAAGATTGGAGACTCAAAGTTCTCAAACACCTGATACAGGTTCCCTGTTAAGACACGTGCCTAATTCTGAAGTTGTGTGTGGTGGCAGACCAAAAATCTAAACTAAAAATCTTCGAAAAGCCAGCCATAATATCCCACAGTCTCTCAATGCTGAGGAGATAAAGACCCATCAAGTGAGCTGTACTAGTGCACAGCCAGATGCTCTGTTAAAAGTCTTGAAGCAATATACCCTTCTCCCTACAGTAGACTGACTCCTATACAAACTGCAAAACAACTTTGCTCAGCTCAGTTTCTGACTGGATTGAGTTGATCTTTCCCATTCTACTTAGCAGAAAAAGTGGCAAAGTAACTCTGGTAGAGATAACCTAGAACCTCTAGAACCTCTACAGAATCTTATTTTATATATTTATAATGTCTTATCTGATATAAAATGTGTTTAGGCATGGAAGAGTTAGAAACATATAACAACAACAACAACAAAAAAAGGGAAACAGACAATAGAAACAGTCCCACAGGTGGTACACTGATCACTGTTGCTAGATGTTAGAAAACTGAATCATCATTCTGAGCATTGACAAAGAAAAGACTCATCCATTGGGCTTGTGTTTTCTGTTTGAACTTTATCTCAGAGGAATTAAATAGTTGATAAGAATAAGTTCTTCTTTTAAAAAGAAATCTAGTCGACAAATACAGAAGGGATGATAGAAAGATAATAACATCATTTATTAGTTTTGTAATAAAATAATTGATCTATATAATGTCATCAATTACTGCTAAAACCATTAGATGAAAGATTGATGGGGAGTTTTATAATGTGTACATCAGGCTGACAACATCTAAACCCACTGATCAATCTTAATATGACTAATAGAAAACACAATCTATGTGCTTCTCTGTGTGGTATAACAGAAAGAAAACTCTGCCTCCAACAAACTATTCTTCCCATACAATTAATCATGAAGCTGATCAAGACTTCAGATCTAACTATCAAATCATAGGCAACATAAGTAACAGAGAAATATGTTAAATGACACTACAGGGACTCAATCTGTAAAATCTATAATCTGCATGTTTCTTCAACAAATAAATAGCAAGCAAAAAGGAGGAGGGAACATCTACAGATTAAAAAAGACTTATAAGACTCATCAACAAAATACAATGTGCAGCTCTTATTGGGATGATGTGAAAATCAAGAGTAAAATAAATATACATGAGACAATCAGGGAAATTCAAATATCATCTATTTAATATCAAATATTTAATATCAAATATTAAGGAATCACTATTAATGTATTTTAAGTGTGACAATTTTTTTCCTTTTATTATAAAAATGTGTACTTATATTGTAGAAATATATACTAAATTCTTTATGGATGGAATGACATAATGTTTTAAAATAAATAAATGGCAGGTATAGATGAAATAAGATTCACAAATATATTGATTATTATTGAAGCTGGGTAATAGGGATATGGGGGTTCATTTTAGCATTGTTTCCATGTTTATATATTTAAAATAATTTTCATAATAGTTTTAAAGATGTCTGAAAAATGAACTGAATTGGAAAGAATAGTAGGAATTCTCACATACCAGTGTAAATTCTGCAAGCATTTTGTAGAGCAATTTGGCAATACATAAGAAAGACAAATGTGCATTCACCACAATCCATCAATTCTGCTTCTTGGTCCACCCCACAGAAAAGCTCTCTCATATGTGTGCAAAGAGATATAACCAAGCATGTTTACTGCAGTATTGCTTAAAATAGCAGTATGTAGGAAACAACCTAAATGGCCATCAGTAGGAGAATTGATTATATTATTGATAGTGTGGTATTTATTCAATTTAGTTTAAGTGAATGAACTAGAGCTATATCTATTAACATAATACTATGCAAAAGGGCAAATTGCTGAATGGAAATATAGTGTGATGCTATGGATATGAAATCTAATAACATGCTAAACACTACCACATTATTTATTAACACATATGACTATACATGTAAAAGTATTAGCATATGCCAACTGATGATATATACCAAATTTTCTCTTGAAAAGGAGAGGATTAGTATTAAGAATAATATACAGAGGACTTCAAACATATCCCTAATGTTTTCTGAAGGAAAGGAAACTTAATAAGACAAAATGTTAATATTTGACAAATCTGTGATGGTAATTGAATTGAATTTTATTAAATTGTTCTCTATAGCATCTCACTTAGAAATCCTTACAATTAAGGATTTTAAAATAGAGAAATATTTCATACTGCATTGTGTTTATATAAAGAGCCTTACTGTACTATGTTAGGTGTGCATGTATTAAAAGGAAGACTGGAACAATTACCATTTACAGCGGGCCTATATATACAGTCAGAGCTCCATTTTCCACTCTGATGAATGAATGTTGAGAAATTAGTATTTAAATTCAGATAATAGAAAGAATGCATTTGGCTTTGGAAAGCAATCAGAGGCACAAATTATCCTATTTATTTATAACAACAGGAAAGATAGATATTTCTGCTAAAATGGTCTTGAGTGGTTGCCATCAATCTTTATGATTACTTTGGACAGCTGCCACATTATTTCCATGGTGATGATCTGGAATTGCATAGACCATTTTATCTCTGCTAAAAGTCTCACCTCCAGACCTGTCATAGACATGCAACTTCAGATACAGAGAGCTAACCTGACTGTACCTAGTTTTACCGGCTCCTGACATATCCACTCAATGTCTCTAATGTTGCTGGCAAAAAAAAAAAAAAAAAAAAAATTGCAAGAGAGAAAACTATTTTCTAATTTCTTAGTTTTCTTAGAAAACTATTTTCTTAGTTTCTAGTAGAAAATATTTTTCTCCTAGAAGCTATTGAAATTCTTGAATAAGGAAGTGGTTAAAATCCATAAGTAAAATGAAGTGAAGTTGGAGATACTATGAATTAGTCTAACCTAAATACACACTGAGATTTAAAACATCAGTCTTTTGTCTGTGCCTTTGCTCCTCCAATAGAGTTGTCTTAAGCTGGGATAGCATTTTGCTATTTGGAAGCATTTTTACATGTACTATTTCATCAATCCTTCTTTATGGGTGAAAAACTGAGTCTGAAAGAGGCAAATACTCAGTTGGAGACTAGCTGGTCTCCTGAATCCTTGTCCTGTGAGCTTATTGCTACACTATAAGGAGTAAAACTCGTCTGTAACAACTTCTCAAGTTCACATAAAGAATCATTCTTAGCATAGAAACCAAAGTAGGGGTGACTAGCTGTAAAGCAAATAACACACAAAAGCAAAGTCATATGGCACCAAGTACACTCAAAGACAGATAGTCTCTTATACAAAGAAAGGTTATTTGGACAATGGGAATAGATGGGAGAAGGTATGCATACACCAAGAAGGGATTTGAAAGAAAGAAAGAAAGGGAGGGAGGGAGGGAGGGAGGGAGGGAGGAAGAAAGGAAGAAAGAAAGGGGAAGAGAGAGAGAGAGAGAGGGAGGAAGGGAGGAAAGAAGGGAGGGAGGGAGGAAAAAGGAAGGAAGGAAGGAAGGGGGAAAGAGAAGAAAGAAAGAAAAAAAAAAGCTTTGCATTTTCAGAAGAAATTGAAGATGAATCTTTCTAACTAAACTTCTGGGGTTTCATTAAATCCACAGTTTCTGCCAAAAGATTCAGCACAGATTTGGGACTTATATTTGACAAGCCCACATATGCTGCATTTTCCCTCCAAGCTTTTACTCTGGCTTGCGGACTCTGGGGTTGGTTGAATATATGGTTCTATGGTTGTTAAAAATACCCCAAAGTCCAGCTCCTTCTCTCAGATTTAATGCAGTTGATAAAATGGCCACTCTGGAATCAGATTTTTCGGGTCTTGACCTGTAACCTTTAATAATCCTCTTCTTTCATAAAAGTAAGATCTGTATGCATAGGTCATTTGCATTTCACTTCAACACAAAGTCAGAGACTAAAGAAATGGAACCATGAAGGAGATGCTGTAATTTTTTTCAACTATTTCAATCAATAGTTAAAGATGGCTCTGGGATTGCTTGGAGTTACTATGTGAAATTTGGCTGTCAATATGGTTGAAACCCCCAAAGCAATCACAGAACTGTCCATAACTGCAAGAGTATTTCCAAGTCAGCTACAGAGGCCACAGAGCTTCCTGCCCCAGTCCCCAGGAGACACAAATGCTGAGCTGTCCCTCATGCCACACTGTGTGCACCTATGCTAATGTCAGCAGAACAAGTCTCTGAGCTGTCAAGACGTTTCCCCATGGTTTTTATCATCCATCATCTGTACATTCCAGCAGACAGGACCAGCTGTATCAATTGCACGGCCCAGTGCAAAATGAAAACCCGTAGCCCCTGGTTGAAAACATAGAGGGAAAAATGTTAAAGGCACTAAAATATAAAGCCCTTTCCTTTCTTCTACCGTCTCTCTGTAGACCTGTCATGTTGGTTTCTTATTTGCCACGGAACGCTGTACTCCCTTGCGGGGGATACTTGACGAGCAAGCACAGACCCTGCCAGGCGCGGCAGCTAGCCACTCAGTGACTCCGCACACACGCTCAGGCTGCCAGGTTCCCCTCCAGCCAGTCACTGGGTAGATGCCACGGAGAAACTGAACCAGGCATCTCCCCTTTCCAGGTGCCTCCTGCCCCAGCCCATGGTAGACCGGCAACCCTCAAGGGTATCGCAACAACAGTACAGGGACGGGCAAGGTACATGCACGGAGGATGAGCGAGAGGCTCACCCCTGCCGTGTTCCTCACCAAATGCACAGTGGACCTGCCAGTTCAAGGAGGAGTTGGCCACGGCCATCAGCTGCCTTGAAATGTTATTGGGCATGGGCACCTGATCCTGATCTGATCTTCCCACACCTGTTCCCACAGACCCCTGGCAGGGGAGGAGGGTGACCGTGATCATTGGGCAGGGGTGGGCAGTGGGAGGCTGGATGGGCTCTGGTCCCCAAGGGGGGGTGGGGGTGGGGTGCAAGGAACAAGAAACTGAAAACCTGTCCAGCGAGGCAGTATCATGCTTGAGGTGAGGCTCTAAACCCCCAGTGCATGCTCCGTTTCCACATGGAACATCCCTTACAAAACACAAATTAAGTGATAAAATGATTACAAGTATCAAAAGGATGACCACAGAGCACTAAACCCTGAATACAGGGCCCTTCTGATAAGAGACCCACCGTGTGTCTGTATTGGTCATGGGGACAGGAAGCCAGCCCTGCCAGGGTCCTGGCTTCCCAGCACCACTGGACCAGGCCACATACAGACATTATCTAAAGGAGAATTAACTGGAGGATTCAAGGGGATGCAGGCAGTTTAGCAAGCCAAAGCCAAGTGCTTTGAGTGTATTTTCTGCCTTCTTTCATGAGAAATGAAGTTGCTTTAACATTAGTTTACAGGTGAAATGCCCTTTTCTACCAGTAACTTCATTATATATTCAAACACCATATTTTTATTCCTGGGCATCTACTACTAATGTTTTCATTGTTTTCATGATCTTTGTAATTTCAGGTGGGCATATTAAATGTCATGTTACTTTGCCTCATTCAGTAACAAACATTATCTCTTTGTCTAATTTTCTTAAGTAAATTGATTTTTGTAGTGGTACTAAAATTATACCAAGGTGTTTCAAGTTCTTAACTCTGGATGAGGACTTCAGATTGTTCTGGGTAGATCATGTACTTTCAAATGGTTTACTGAATGGTCCAAACTTGATGGAAATATACATATTGATCAATTTTATTTTTTCTCCTTCACCTTCAACTGTGCTATGAAAAATCTTTTTTCTCACCTTCTGCATTCATACTAGATTCCTTGCTTTCAGGTATTAAAAAGATATTCCACTGTATTCTTGTTTCAAACCTCAAATTCACATCTCTCCTTTCCAGAACAATGTTAGGCTTCAACCTGAAAGACTTGGACTAGGAAGGGACATGGTCCGCTCCTGAAATATCTCTGCCTCTTCCCTCTTCTGAATTTCCCTTTTTCTGCTTGCTTTGATGGGAAAAAGAGATAGGAGAGTTGACAAAGGTCTTTGACTTGCCTGGAGCTGTTGTGGTCCTCTTCTAATTAACAATGGATAATTGTCACCAGGATCTTGGGGTAGGTGGCCCAAGGATGATTGACAGAACATTTGTGAGTTTCTAGAAAGCCCTATAGGGGCTTCATGACTGTGACCTTATCCACACCACTCACAGCACCTGCTGACGGTTCATCTTTAGCATCTTGTTCCTCAAATTCTCTTCTATGATTGGCTGCCCTCTTATGTGGAGTGTCACTAAGATGACTTTATCCCACCACCTAATAAAGTGGGAAACTCATGTGTCTTTAACTTGTGTGAAACCCACGTATCCTCACTCCAACAGATGCTGGAAAGGCCACCTGCACATGGCCACCTGCACATGGCCGCCCCATCATCCTGGTCATGTCAAGTCAGGGCTCTTATCCCCTTACCACACACACACTCTGTGCTGTACAAGGAGACATCCAACCAGGGAATGAGATGACGTTCTCCCCTGGTGGGAGGCTTGCCCAATCTCTTGCCACTTCCCTTCTTTCCACCACAACATACATTCCGTCTTATGAGGGCCAAGAGATACATGTGACTTTATGCTAAGTGACAGCACTGCTTTTATGATAACATAATATAGAGTAAAATTAGCACTACAAGTCACAGTGTAAGACATAAACCCATGAGCATCCCTTAAGAGGGATGGTGAGTGGGAAGATTTAGGTGGAGTCCGCTGCCTCCAAGAATAAAGGAGAGTGTCAAGAGTGGAGGGAAGAGAGCCAATTTGGGATAGACACATACACAGCTGAGAAAGCATCTGCCGCTTGGGAAGAGACGGTCCCACAAGGTAAAAGAAAGAATGCACTCCACTGACGTGACTTTCAGAATTGGGCCTGGCAGTAAGAAACAGCTGGGCAACACAAGGAAGATCCAGGATGTGCAGGTGCAGGTTATGTGGAGAAAGGCTCAGGAGCCAAGCTAGGCCCTACCCCAGCCCTGGCACCACCCAAGTGGTGTGATCGCCATCTCTAGTTACGTGTATAACCGCTCACTCACTGGGTATCTTTTTCTTTTCCATCTTCAGGAAGAGGCAGCCAGAATTCTCGCCCACCAGACAGTGTCCGTCGGCACATGTGCAGCTTTGAAAACCCACACACTGCAGTGAATGTGTAAGAGAAGCTGCATGGAAAAAATAGTGGTTTGCCCCTTGCTTTCTCTCTCCTGGGTTTTCCTACTTTCTAACCTGGAAACAGATGTGGTGCATGCCATCAAGAACGAGGAACCATTTACGTGCCATGGTTTGCACGACTGCCTTAATTTGATCGTCCATTGTTCTTAAAAGGACACTGTCAAGCTGTTAGTCTTTTTGCTTTTTTATGTTTTGATGCAAGAGGCAACATTTTTTTCCCATTCTAGAGATTCACTTTTGTTTGTGACTCCCACTCACAAACTTGAAAGTGAATTTTCCCCCTTCACAAATTTGTTAGCTTCTCCTTGGCAAACAGAGCTCTTTCTTTTGTTTTCTTTCTTTGCCTTTTTTTTTTTTTGCTGCTACACAAATATTTTATATGATCCTGTCTGCATTAAGGTAAAAGCCATGATTTGAACTTATGGAAGGATTCCATAATGTCAGTTTGACGAGGTGAACACCAGCCTTTGCTGGGTGCCTCCTATGCCCTGGGGAGCACAAAGCAAAAGTTCTGTGAGTCCCACAAAAAGTGAGTTTTGCAAAAACAAACAAACAAAAAGGAAAGTAGCTATTTCCCCAGAACTTTAGTGCTTTTATCAGATTTTCTCCATCTGATAAAACCGGTGCATGTTTGGTCCAATTTTTGACCTTTAGATCTTGACAGTGTCTCTTTAAGTCAACAAAAGAACATAGACCATGTTCAATTCATTGTGCACGGAGTCTGTGGTCATTTTCAGCTGTTCCTTTACAGCCCTTCAAACTCCTGGGAGAGTCAAAGGTACACATTCCTGCAGCAGGAGGGAGCTCACTGATGAGGTGTCTGTGGCTTGAATAGCTCTTCAGATGAGAAGAGCCCAATTTGTTCAAATGTTTGCTACTGAACCTGGCTGTGGAGCCTGGTGAATGGGGCCCTAGCGTCGCTTCTCTTCACTCAGTGGAGTGCATTGGGAAGTCGTGTTCTGACATTCCCTGGAAAGGCTCCAATAGAAAGTGTGTGGTCTCGGTCAAATCGTACTGACTCTTGGAGGGAAAAATAATTGGTGGCTGGGAGGACTCTGCACATCTAGATCACAGCCACTCTAGTCTGCTCGGATGCATTCTCTGTAATTCTCCCGAGTCAAAAAGCATTGAGTGTTTCTTGCACCAAGGGTTGAGTCTGACCAAGAACACAGGAAGGACATCCTGATTATGACAGCTGCTGGCTGCCTGTCAAAAGGGATTTATGGGACTAGTAGATGTGCTTGTCATGTCATGACAGCAGGGCCAGAGAGAGAAGAGAGTCACTTAACATTTCATGACTTAAAGGTGAGTGCCTAAAAGCAAAAACAAAGGCTGAATGTGGGTCCATCATTGGTAGGTGACAAAAAATAATGCAACAGTCAGCAAAGCTAACAGGTTGGTTGTAAAGAACTTTTGAATAAGATCTACTCAAGCTTTCTGGAGATAGTAAAGGATCAGGAGAAGATTGGTAGCTTCCAAGCTGTGCACCATAGACTGAGACTGACTATTTTTAGCCTCGGTTGTTCCTGTGGGGGGGAAAAAAAAAGATATGTTCTTTTTGTGACCTTCGGTTTCCACAGCTTTTGTGAACAAGCAAGGCAAAGGGACTAGTGATAGAAATAAAGCAGCCTACTGGATCATTATGGTCTGCCTAGATCTCTCCTGCCTCTGAGGAGTAATCCCTGCAGGGCAATGCAACTGCCCTATACTTCCAGGGAAAATGTGAGGACTCAAGTATTGCTGAAGAGCATCCAAAGACTTGCTATTAAAATTATAGGTCTGGGGGCTTCCCTGGTGGTGCAGTGGTTGAGAGTCCGCCTGCTGATGCAGGGGACACGGGTTCGTGCCCAGGTCTGGGAAGATCCCACATGCAGCGGAGCGGCTGGGCCCGTGAGCCATGGCCGCTGAGCCTGCGCGTCCGGAGCCTGCGCTCCGCAACGGGAGAGGCCACAACGGTGAGAGGCCCGCATACCGCAAAAAAAAAAAAAAAAATTATAGGTCTGGAAGCATTGAGCATAGAAAAAAATGATAATGCTTGACCTGAACTTTCTTCAAAAGGAACATAATTAGGTTCATCTATACCTCCTGGAGGAATATAATTACACCTGGTATACCTCTGCTAAAACAATGCTGCTGTACCAACATGATGTCATAAATAAACGTTGGCACCAGAATTTCTTTCCTCAGCCAGCAATCATCATTAGGTTGAGCCGAAGGCCATTCAAAATGTACTTAGAAAACGTTTAGTAACCGTCAGAATTCTACGCTTTAGTTTGAAATAGATTTGTCAATTTTCTCAAGATAGTAGACCCTACACGTGGACACAGTCTATGGGCTCTTACATACTTTATTGATGCGGTAATTTCATTTGTGGATGTCTTTTTCTTTATTAATTCATTGGAGAAAGCACAAGGCTTAATAAAGGCAAACTGATTTTCTTTATGTTGTCTTTTATCCTGAATCATATAACTTTAGGATATTCAATGTGATTGATCTAAAGATTCTAAAAGGAGGACTGTATATTTAGACTTTGTGATATTGTATATTTCAGCAAGCCAAATGGTTTTCTGATTAGCTTATGATGAGGTTAGAATCAAAGAGGAGAGGGATAAAATTCACAATGCCATTTAAGATTTAATATCATCAGAAACTACCATGTTCTCATGATATCGAAAAGCGTTTGTCTTCACCAACACATTCAGAGATTCTCTACCTTATAAGACGTGGTGATTCAATAAGGTGAGAGATTTAAAATATGTTCAGATAAGCTTCCAAAGATATATAGATATGTATATACTGAATATATATACACAGAATATATACTAAATATGCATATTTTTTCTGGAAAGCTTTCAAGAAGGGAAACTGGAGTCAGTGGGAGTTCTTTGTGTTGAAGACTAACTTGGGGTTGCCTGGGAAAACAGGAGTCTGACTCAAATGGTTTCAAATCGTCCTACGCCTGATGTGCTACAAGAATCACTGTTCAAACTGCACTGCATTCTGGTACCAGCTTTGCTGAAGCAGGTGGAGGTGAGATACCTGGACAGGGCAGCTCTGGCATCCCTTCTGAAGTGTCTCAGGGCAACACCACCTCCTCCTTGAAAGGCCAGATGTCCCAGTCGTAGCTGTAGGGCCACAGCAGAACTGTCTGCAAGCCTGTGGCTGTAGCTTGTTTACTTGGTGAGCCATTCTCTCCACGCTGTGACCCAATGGCATTTCCTGTTTCTATTTTCATTTTCAAAGAAAACAAATGCTACCCTCCGCAGATTCCAAGGAGCGAGACTTCCCTCCTCTTGGGAAGGTCTTTCCTTGTCTGGGCTCTCTGGATGCCATCCTTACGTCTGTTGTGCAGCTATTAAGCCTAGTGGCAAAGACTTGCATTGGACATAATGGAGACCGGTGTTGTGCAAGCTTCCCCCTCAGGCAGCTTGTGCAGGATGCGTCCCTCCTGATCTCAAACATCCACCCACTGTTATTCCCATTTTAGACATCTCTGGAGCAGAGAGCAGTGTACTTTGCAGATGTAACTAGGACTTACCGAAACAAATAAAACAGACAGGATCACTCTGAATGCCAAAGGTAAACTAATCTGAAAAAAAAAAAAGATACACTAATCTGTTTACACCACCCACTTCCAACTCTTCTCTAAAGTGCTGTAAATATTGGGTTTTCTGTTTGGGGGGGATTGTGATACTTATCTAAGGAAAGAAAAACCAAAGCAAGATCCCAAGCCTGCTGGAGCTGGAGCTGGAGCCGCTGCCCTCTCCCCACTCAGCTCTACAGGACTCTCAGCACGCATCATCCTCCATGTCTCTAGCCCCTCCTAGGCCTCACAGCGATTTCCTCCAATCACTGCAATATCAGCAAATATATTTAGCCACTCGAGGTATTTACTCCAAACACTACTGCATTTGATCTTCAAATATAAGATTGTTCAGTCTGATGTCTGTCTTTTGAAGTCAGAGCAAGAAAGGTCGGGTGCTTTGTGACAATTCTGTGGTGTTTCTAAACCAGGTTGCTTTTCCTAAGATTAGGGAACCAAGTAAAATTAAATAATAGAATGAAGAAGCTGATGGCTGGAACACAATGTATTAAAGTTATCCGGGTTTCAATAAAAGTCTTATTTCATAATAATATTGCATCCTTATAACACATTTATTCCTTTTTGCTGCCCCATATTTTATAAATTTTTCTCTTCTTAGTATCACAGCAATGGGTTCTCCACCTTTTCAAATAGGATAATCACTTTCACACGAAAATTGTTATTAAACCTTCACCTGAATCTGTGACAGTAATTGTACCTTTATTAGTGGCCACTTGAACACAAAACATGAAAAAAGGCTTCTCAGAACTTAGTTACACTTATATCTAGAAGTACCATTTATCATAACAGCATTTTGCATTTAAAAATAGCAGCCCATAATCTACAAAAACATAATATTGATTCAGCCTAAAAACAATGCTCTAATATACATGTAGATTCATGGACCATTCAAGCTGTCTGTGAACCATAGGTTAAAAATAACTAATCTAGAAAGACCAAAGTTTATACCCTGTGATGCAGTTTCTATGAGATGGTGCCTTTCCTCCACTCTGGTTTTTAGGAAGCAATTTATTTTGTCCTTGAAAAAAAAAGGTTAATCTAATTTTCTTAATCTGATAAATTCCCTAGGGCATTATAACTGTTTCCTAATTAAACAGCACTTTACAGAAAATCTAGAGCAAGACTCTGAGGGGAATGAAAGCTGCTAATTTTGACAGCCAGGGTGAAAATCTTCCATCACAAGAATAAAATTGCTATTGGATTAAATAGGACTAAATTGTGATCATATCTGTCTGCAAGATGATTAATAATGCCTTTTACATGATTGAAAAAGAGGCTCATATAGGACCCCTGGACAAGGTGGAAAACTACCCATGTGAGGGAGCCAGAGAGTGAACTAAGTCCCGGCAATACAAGGTTACCTTTTTTTGCTGGCATATATGGAGACTGGGCAATGTTTCATCTGGATATCTAAGCCTACTGATTGAATTAGGTCAGACTAGCTCTCAAGGGAATTGGTTTTTAAAACACACACACACACACACACACACACACACACCCCTAAATGACACAAGCAGCCTTTTAGTTTAGTGATTTTCTTAATGAACATGGAGAGGCAAGCATCTGGAGAAGGAAAAAGTGTTTCCATTGCAATTGAAAGGGCTGCAAAGCATTGTGGTTGGAAATTACACTAAAGCATATTTATGCAAGGCGAGAGGCAACTGGGCAGCCTTATACTTTCTGGAAGAGGCATACTAAATGCATAAGGAGAGAAAAAGTTTGAGTAGAGTGAGAGATGGAGGAAACTGAGAAAGGTGAAAGTGGGAGGCGAGCTTGCCTAGAATTTCAAACTCAGAAGAGGAGCTGTGGGTTCTGGTCTTGCCTTTGGCTGGTTGATGCTCTTGCCAGAACACCACCGGCTCATTCTTTAGTTTGCTCGCCTCAGGAGAGAGTCAGCTATTCTAACAAGAGAGTGTAGAGGTTGATAAGTCGGTAATTTCACATTTAGAAGCAGATATACATTCTTAGAGATTATATTAAGCCTACGTTTGAGTGAAATATTAATTTTGATATAGTATTTTGGAGATGAGATTTTTCTTGGACTATTAAAAATACAGCATAGATTATCAGATATATGGAGGAACTGCCTTCTTCCCAAATAATGAGAAAATTTTACCTGTTATATCTATTTTAAAACTTTTATATCCAGAATTTTCTATAATTGATATCAGACTTTCAACACAAACCTGTATTTATTTGACTCACTTCACTTTCAGGATTATAAAATTTGAAATGTCAAAACACTACCTTCATCATAAATGTGGAACTCACATATAATTTTTGAAGTAGTCATTCTTGTATTTTCAAAATGATTAAATAAACCATTATGCTAACTATTGATCATTTCCTACATTTTTCCAAACAAAAGAATCTGATATGAAATAGTCTATTTCACATATCCACCTAAGAAACAAATACTCATTTTCCCTCTTCCTTTTAATGTCAAAAATGTGTCATTATTGTGCTACTTTCTCTGTTGTTTTCATGGGCACAAAGAAAAAGCAAACTCCTGAAAAAAAATAAAAGAAGAAAAAAATGATTTCCCTATTTAAGTATTAACACTATTGTTATTAATAGTATGCTATGTTAAAGTACCACCATCTGCTAAAAATTATACAGAAAATAAACCGAGTCTGAAAGTAAGACCAGAATTATTAGAACAGACAGAATAGAATTTGTAGTATATGCACCCAGTACATCTCATTTTTTTTTTTTCCCTTCAGAGATATATTCTAGTTGGTTGGTTTTATGGGGATCCCATGAAAATGGAAATTGGTAAGTGTGGAGGATTGCTGCTGCCCTAAGACTTTTCTTCACCAATGCTCAATGAGGAAAAGGCCCCAGAGAAGTCTGGTCTCAGTAACTTCTGCTTTGTCTGAATCTTAATTTTGTCACATTTGCATCAAACTATGCGAGAAGACTAAAGCAGGATATAGGTATTTGTATTTTTCTGGGCCTTCCAGTTCTGTCTCTTTCAAACACGCCTCATTAAATCCTGCCAGGGTGAAAATCCCAAACTAGCTGCTGTGTGAATTGTGATCCACTGTCTGTGTCAGGAATAATACTTTGAAATAAAAAGAAAGCCGAAAGTTAGGAAAGTCTTAAGTGAAGCATGGGTCTGGGTTTTTCTGTCATCTCCTTTTTTTCTCTTCTGTACAGATGCCATGTGCATAATCGTGCCACCCGTTAACACAGGAAATACCCGCATATCCGAATGGGCAACTGAGGGGATGTCTTTTATAACTTCACAGGACAATGAGAGTAGCCTTATCCGTGTGTTTTAATTTGTTCCAGGGACTAAGAAAGGGAGGCAATAGCTATGGTCATTATGCTCTGTTGTTCATGTGTAACTAAGATTTTACCTTTAATTTGTTTCCTCCATCAATTTTGGAATCTTTCAAAGGCTTGTACTGAGCAACAATTTTATCGTTGCCTTGGAGTGTGTGTGTATGTGTGTGGGTGTGTGTGTAATAGCTGTGAAATCATAGACCTAAATGAAAAGAGCTGCTTCTACAACAAGCTGGCTCTTCTCCCCCACAACTTTTCTCAAGGTCAAAATGTCCTACCTGGTCTTGAGGTGGATGGAATCCCAGGTTGCTTCAGAGGCAACCTGTGGTCACTGCAGATTTTGGTGTTGGATGTATAATAAGGAGAGGGTAGGGGTGTGGAGGACAAGCATACATACCGTCGAGGGGGGAGTCAAATTGCTTTGAGCTGGGCTAACAAATGTTTTATATGTATGTCACCCTGTGTGCATGATATATCTGCAAATAAACCCATCTCTATTTTATTCATAGTTTTAATGGCAAGTCTGTGTCATGGTCTGAACCAGGTGGAAGACAGGTGCCCAAAGGACAGCACATGTGGCACCGCCTCTCTGTGCACGTGAAGACCAACGAGACGGCCTGCAACCAAACAGCCGTCATCAAACCCCTCACTAAAAGTTACCAAGGCTCCGGCAAGAGCCTGACCTTTTCCGATACCAGCACCAAGACCCTTTACAGCGTGGAGGAGGAGGGTGCCCGGCCGATCGGCTTCAGCCCGCCCAGCAGTCCTTCTATGGTGGTGCACCGACGCGTGCCGACCGCGGTGGTGAGCACCCCGCCTCTGCCGCCCCACCTGACCGCAGAGGAGACCCCCCTCTTCCTGGCCGACCCGGCTGTCCCCAGGGGCTTGCCCCCTCCCCTCCAGCAGCCGCCGCCGCCGCCGCCAGCGCAGAAATCCCTCTTGGACCAGCTGCAGGGAGTGGTCAACAATTTCAGCACCGGGATCCCGGATTTCAACTCGGTGCTCGCAGTCCCCGGGGCTCCGGGGAACGGGGTGCGGCCCCTCTTCCCGCCCCCGGCGCCGCCGCAGCACCTGCGGATGCTGCCCCTGCAGCTGAGCACCTTCGGGGAGGAGCCCGTCTCCCCGTCGGCCGAGGACGACGACGAGGACGACAGCGAGAGGTTCAGGCTCCTGCAGGAGTACTTGTACGAGCGGGAAGGGAACACGGAGGAAGACGACCTGGGGGAGGAGGGAGAGGAGCTGCGGGCGGCCAGCAAACCAACTCCGGAGGACTCGCCGGCCCTGACGCCCCCGTCCCCCTTCCGCGACTCGGCGGCCTCGGGCAGCTCGGCGCCCAGCTCCCCCGTGTCCGAGTCGGTGCTCTGCACCCCTCCCAACGCGACCTACGCCTCTGTCATCCTGAGGGACTATAAGCAAAGCTCTTCCACCCTGTAGGGAGGGGGTGTCCACAGGGGAAAGCAGGAGGGGTCGGGGGCACCAGCACCTCCGGAGACTTGCAGAAGGCTGGGGGAGACGCGGAGGCTGGAGGTGAAGTCGGGGGCAGGGAAGAGATCGCGGCTGCCGTCTTAGCAAGGCCCGCGCGAGAGACGCGGGACCCTGCCAGCAAAAAGCGATCCAGGCGAAGATTCTGATTCTTGAATTACTCAAAAGCCTTCTCTGGGAAGAAAGGGAATTCTGACAAAGCACAATCCCATATAGTATGTAACTTGAATCACAAGAATGAACAAAATCAATCAATATAATCTCTTCGGACCATTGTGCATAGATATACATGCCCACACCCTTGGCCCGTGTGGAAGGGGACAGCCCGGGAGGACCGCCCAGTTGAATCATTAGCTCGTCGTCACGGTATTCCCAGCGAGCATGGTGGAGTCAGACAGAGCAGGTGGGTGAAGGAGGGGCAGGCGTGGAACCGCCCGGAGAACAGTGATGGACAGCAGCTCATTTCTCTCAAGCCCTTCTCCCTACTGGGCCCACAGACCCCTGGTCTTCGGGACACTCGGGAACTGGCCCCACAAGGGGCCTCTGCTCTCCGACTGCACCCCATCCAGTGCCAGCCTTGCTGTCACACTTGGAGAAAGGTGTGTGGATACCTTGCTGCTTTGTGATTTCTCTCTATTTAGAAAATAGGAATAAGGGCAAAATTATCACCAAAAAGCATTTCATCAGGAGTGCTAAGGGAGGGCGGAATGAGAAGCAAGACAGTGCATAAGCTTGGGGCTTTGAACAAAATCAGTCAGCAAAAATCAGCTTCCCATAACTGATGCTCGCTTACTGGTGATTTCAGAAGTCCAGACAAGAGATTGTTTTGACAGTGGCAGAAGACTTTCTGTGGATTTACTTGTGTGCCAAGGGGGCTCTCCTTTGCCCTTACGTTAAAGAGAACAAACCATGTCGCAAAATTGTTACCTTCCATTTACTGTAGCAAATAATACTTACCAGTTGAACTTCTAAGATGCATTATGTGTATTTGGTGCCATTGTTTCTATGTGCTACAGAAACAAATCCATCTTTGAACTCAATGGTGTACTCATAGCAACTATTATTGGTTTAAATGACAATTAATTCTTTCTAATTGTCACTGAAGTCCCTGTAACTAGCAAGTGAATGTGTTCTTGTGTCCTTATAATACCTGTGACAATGAAATTTGTGCAAAGTAATGTCAATCTAACTGCAACAAGAAGATTGTCTTCCGATATAGTGTAGATATATTTATGTTCCAAATAACATTTTATATACCATTGCCATCGGTATTTACAGGAGCTCTTTGAAGGTTTGACTGCTTTGGTCCAATGTTTTTCATATGCTGCTCAGATGGTCCCTCTTCTTCTAAGAGGGAACTTATTTTTCAGATATTTTATGATGTGGAAATATGTTATTAATGAAGAGGTTTGAAAATTTGTTATACTAAAAGTTCGCAGAAACTGTGGGTAACAATAAAAAGGTACGTTTTATAAACTTGCACACATCATTATTAAAACATAAGATTGGAATGGCAGTATTTACATTATTTCAGATTTCTTTAGGGTTTGTTTGTTTTCTTAATTTTCCACAGCTTCTTAAGCTTTATGTGCTTAAGGCATATACTAACTTCTAAGTCTGGTCATGATTTCCCAAATTATTTATTCATCACTTTTTGATCTCTTTTAATTTTTATTTCCACGTTCTTTTATTCCTATATTTTCACTCATAACTTGTCTTTTTATTTTTGTTCTTTGCGGTGTATACTATCCACATACATGTAATCCAGTTGTTTCGTTTTTGCTCCCCCTTTTTCTCCCCAATAAAAGAGATTTTTCTTGCTGTTTCGATTTCTTGTATTACTTGGGAATGAATCTTATCCCCTTAAGTATCCTTGTTTATGCTTTATGTTCAGTCGTGTTTAATATGCTTCCTTCATGTTGAAGCTGCTGATTTCTCAGCCAAAATGTATCTTAGACTCTTTAAATACTCACTGCATCATTTGTTCAGAATTTAACATCCACTCCAATGTTTGAGGCTCGTATTTCTTATGTCTTCCCATATTCTACGGCCAAGTTTAGTCAGTTTTATATCAAGAATAGACTGCCTTTCCTTTTAAAAAATTACTTTATTACACCTTTGGTAGAAAGACCTCATGACTGAAACATGGATTTCAGTTCCATATTTTCACTGTCATGAAGCAGAATGAGGAAAATGGATGGTTCCAATGCTTAATATATGGTCTACTAACTGGCAAAATAGCAAGGGAAAGTATACTATCTATTATTAGTGAAACAGGTTTTTTATCTTAATGCCACTGACATATGTTCTTAAGATCAGGACTTGTGCATTCAGATACTTTTAAAGTAAGACTAGATCAGGAAAACTGCTTCTACTATTCAAATACTATGTCAGTTTGTCCTGAGGTTTTAGTCTGAGACATTTGGTGAACACATTCAACACCAGTCACATTATTACTCTGAATGCCTACTATTATCATGATTAAAAGTTTTCCTGAATACAGTAGAGTACTAGCTCTTAAATTATCATCGTTCAAAATTGGAAATATATACATACATACCCTATAAGAAAAGGACAGAAACTTTCCACCTTAATGTATGTGCTTATACAAATTGTATAGCTCTTGTAAAAGTGTTTTCCTTTGGCTTGTTACCGTCTGTTGTCAAATATCTTGATACTGCTGTATAATAAATATTTTCTATTTATTAAATGTGTATGTTCCCTCTCTCTACTTTGTAAGAGTGACAACAATAGAAACAGACTGACTGGTATAAGAAATAATTTCAATGGTTTTGTTTGCTCAGCACGTGTCTTCTAGGTGAAAGCTGGAGATGACCACACAAAGTCTACCGACCAGGTAAGTGACAAAGTAGAGGATAATTTGATCATGAGCAAGGCTGTATCTCTAACTCTAACGTTTAAAATGAAATCCAGAATTTAACTGTTCAGTGTTGTGGCAGACACTGTCATCTACCTTTTATGATAGAATACGTGAGGCTTGACAAACTCCTGCATCTCCAGCAGAGATTTAGAGACAGAGGCATCTGAAGGCTCCATCTTTGTTTCATTTGTGCCCCACACAGATTTTCTTCCCTTGGTTTACGCTCTAGGGGCACCTGGTTTCTTACCTTGTTGATATCCTCCTGCTTATCCCAAGTTCCATTCCCTTATATTTCAATGGAGACATCACTGGTCCCCAGAACAAGGGAGCGTCTTTTATTCACATCTCTAGATAAGATGCCTACAAAGTAAGGCATCTACCAAGTGTCATTCAAAGAGGAAACTTGGTGGTACCAGGGCCACATCCATGAGAGTGTGGTGCATTTAGATGGAAAGAGCAGCCTCTATCCAGGAAGGCTGATGTTGAAGAAATTACCAGAATCAGGAGCTGAGACACCAGGGGTTTCTTCATTGTGCCCAGAAAATAGAATGAGAAGTTATGAAATGGGGGCTTGGTCTCATGAAGAAAACCCATGAGAGAGAAAATGAGAAACAAAGAACAGGGGGAAAAAAGAAACAAGAAAAAAAATGAAAATATTTCAGGTGTGCTGTCCAAAGAAACACCCATATACCATGGTGGGTCATAAGGGCCTCCACTTGGAAAGTCCGGAAGCTGCATCACAATGGAGACATTTGGAAAAGTTGAAATTGGGATCCAGATACCACGAACATTGCATGAGGAACTGCCCCAATAATTTCTATCCTGAGAAGCAATCAAAGAGAGTGGAAACAACATTTTTTAACCTACTCTGTGCCAGAAATTTTGCAGGTCTTTTGCTTTCCTTCTCCTTTAATCTTCCCAGTACTACTGCCACAAGGAATACCTTAGAGAACTGAAATAACGTGCCCAAAGTCTCTTAGCTAGTAAGTGGCTCAACGGGGAATTGACCCCCATCCTAAGCCAGCACAGAGCCTATGAACTCGTGTTCTTCTCCAGAGCCCAGGATACTATGTGGGAGTTTGTGTCTGTTGTGACTGCTCCCCATTTTGTATTCCCATAGTATTTTGTACACATCCCAGATTACATTATAACTTACATGTCTCTTTCCCTGAATAGATTTTTAGCTCCTTTTTGCTTTCTAATACCTGATTTCTGAGGCTTCAAGGCAAATCAGACACTCAGTAAATGTCTGTTGAGAAAGTAAATGAGTATTGTAACACCATATAGTTCTCCCAGCCCAGTTCTCTGCAGATTTGCTCCAAGATCCTTATGGGGTCCAGAGCCCTGTATTTCTACCTACCGGTCCTAAATCTGCCAACAGGAACAACACATGTTTTCATCATGAAAAACAAGCTCTACTTGTGTGGCATCAGAGAGAGCTGTCCCACTGGGCAGCAGGTCTGCTTTGCCTGCAGAAGAGGGTGGCAATACCCAGTATCCACTAAGCCCAGCCAGAGGTCTGGCAAGGCAGTGCTCGGTGTGGGAAACAGCGTCCTCTGCAGGAGAATTGCAGGTAAGACACAGACTGCTGAAGAAGGCACCAGTTAAAGTGAGGACAAATAAGTCATCCATGGGGAAAGCATGGGCTGGGGGTTCCTTCCTCACAGAAGTACATCCCTTTAGACAAAGTAAAAGGCTAACCCGGTCACCAAGGCTTGGGAGAACATGGGAGAAAAGGAGAGCTTAGGTAGGGAGTTGAAGTAGTGATGCTATTAAACTGGAAACTGGCTTGATTTTCCCAGGGTAGCTGGAGAAGCAATGCTTGTAGATTAATAGACAAGGAAAAAAAGCTTAAGAATGAGGATAACAAAAAGCAACAAGAAAACTAATCATAGAAGTATAGAGCTGGAAGTAAATTTAGAAAGAAGTCACTTAAGCTCTCACCTCAGTGAGGATTCTATTCCCTTGTGTCCTGCTCTTCTTCCCGTGTCAGGCAGGGACCAAGTGAGAAGCCATCGCTATCTGGGGTAGGACAGCAGGAGGGACTGGGGGTAACAAGGCCAACTGCCAGCTGTTATGCAAAGAGAGAGAGCAGGTGGCCCTGGATCCTGGAAAAGCAAGTCCGAAACTATGTTGTTAATGCCCAAAGCTGGCCGGGAAACAACTAGGTGCAAATCCAGAATGAAGGTCTCTAGGGAACCAGAAAAACTACGAGGTAGGACCAGCAAGGTATACAACAGGATGGCAGTCTGATGGAATTGCAGAGACAAAATGCTATTGACCGAAATGAGCTTTTGGTGAGAATCACAGAGGCTTGTGTCACCTGTTTTATTTTAAGGGATGGAATGGCTTTAGATGACTTTTGCCCTCTGCCTAAGTATTTCCAGGGACTAGGATCTTGCATTAGTTAAGGAAACGCTCTAATTGTTAGAAAATTCTTCATTTTCCAGGGTCAAAATTTCCTTTTCTCTAACTTTTGTCCAATCAGAGTTCTGCCTTCTGGAGAAAGACGAAACACATTTAGTCCACTGTACACAGGACTTCCCTTCAGCCACCTGGGTACAGTGACTATGCCGTCAGTTAGTGGTTTATTCTCCGAGCCAAACTGCTTTACTTTCCTTAACTGTTAGCTTTGTCATTAGGTTCCTAAACTACTAATCAGGTTACAGTCATTTTCCAATTTTGGAATATTTTTTTTTAAATGTTGCATCCAGGGGCTTCCCTGGTGGCGCAGTGGTTGAGAGTCCGCCTTCCGATGCAGGGGACACAAGGACAGATACACTGACTCTTTTGAACCATTATTCTAGTATTGCTACCTAGTATAGTGTTCATTTTGTTAGCAGTCCTGCCACATTTTGAGCTCACACTTCGCTCTGAGACAGCTGTAACGCTTAAGCCATTTTCATGTGAACTGCAGGAAATAGATATGAATGAAGATATGTTTTTAGGTTGCATTTTCCCTGGAACAGACCCTGACAGGAGGATTTGAATGCAAATGTGTACTGGGGAAGTGATCCCTGGAAGAACTAGTAGGAGAGTGGGGAAATGAGGCAGCCAATATGGCTGCATTGCTGGACTCAGTCCTGCTGGAGTCTCTGGGAGACGGTAGAGAACATGACTCAACTGTCTCCATTCCCCAAAGAACAAGGGAGTTGGGAGCACTGAATCACCAATTCCTGTCATGGTTAAGGACTGCTGGGGAGGGAGGTGCATGTCGATTCCAAGTGCTTCCAGTGTGTCTCACATGCAGGCTCCTATCTCCAGAGATAGCCTTCAGGCAAAGAATCGCAGATGCTGGCCATTGGAAACCTTAAGAGTTGGCCTATGTGGGGAAGGTGAGTGTCAAGATTGGGCAGGGCACCAACAGTACCTGCTATAGGTATGATATGGAGATGATGATGGATAGATAGATAGACAGGTAGATAGACAGGAAGCAAGCAGATAACATACATGCCCACAAACACAGATACTGGTACAGATAAGAATATGAGAACAAGAACTGCAGAAGGCAAGGCAAAGGTGTACTGAAGGACTTGAAGTGAGAACAAATGCTTCTGGAATCAGCCAGAATACTGTTTTTTTATAGCAAAGGAAAATCACAAAAGAAAGTTTAAGTGTGACTGTCCTTTAAATAAATTTGTTCCCAGCCCCTGGGTTATTTCTTTGCAATGATTTCTTAAATTGTGTCATTTTTTCTATTAAAAAATAAATTGCATGGTAGAAACTTAGAGAATTAAAGAAAGAAAAGCAGCTATTGTCACATCAGCCAAATATTAACATTACAGATATTTTGATTTTACCTTCCAGTGATTCTCACGCAAGTAAATTTGTTCTTAACAGAGTTAGGATCATCTTTCATTGATATCTTTTTTTTCTCTGCTTTTTTTTATTTAGCAATATGACTTAAGCAAGGATTTCCACTTGATCCGAGCTAAGGAATCACCTGCTCACGGAGTTGGGCAAAGTTCCCAGTCCCCATGGACCTGAATCCAGGAAACTTCTGGGTTCCCATCTGAGGTTCACATATACAGCGAATTCCAATATACAGCAGCATAGCTGATAGGGCAGGTTACGGAGAGGCACAATAGATGACCTGAAAGAGAAAACAAAGGCATGAGTAAGGCAAATGGAACCTGGGCAAGAATCAGCCACAGGGCTGGAGCAGACAGGGGCAGTGATTATGCCCATCAGAACCTAGCGCACTTGGCAATGGAAGGGCTCTGTTGCTCAATGGTAAGAATGGATCTCTAGGGGCTAACGAGTCTTCCAGCCCCCTCCCCCAACCCCTACATATACGAGTTAGAAGAAGCCACAAGAAGGGGCAGGGATCTCCTTGTAAGCCAGCAGGAAAGATAAGTGATGGAGATCATGAGGGTCAGAGCCCCAGTTTTGGGACAGCCGAGCAGAGGGGGCTGGCCAGCCTGTGGCAGTTTAGTGAAACGGTACAAGGGACATCAGTAACAAATCAGGAGCAGGCAGTACTGAGCTTTTAGCAACAGCAAGGAAGAGAGCCTCAAAAGATGGTAGAGCTCAAAGCTGGGGCAGGGCCACTATGTGGGCAGTCCGACCCAGGAAAAGATGTGGATAAATGGCTGTGGAGAGGTGTAGGGAACAGCAACAGGGGCGAGTAAAGTAACTGCAGGCAGCAGCCAAAACAGATGACAAAGCAGCAGCTGAAACAGAGGAAGGCAGAGGTGCAGGCAGTGCACAAATTATATCAGAGTCGATGCTCTCCCTTCAACGACCCAACAGAATTTAGAAATGCCATCGTATTTGCCATGTAGCAGGCAGGGAGTTAGGATAAATCATTAAAGTGACCTACTTAGTATTCACAAGCAGCTCATAAAACATTTCTTACTGACATCGACAAAGATACTCTACAGACTTTATTATATGTGCACCTTGCAATTTATTTAACCATTCTCCTATTAGACACTTAGATTGTTTATAACTTGTTGAGCCCTGCAAATAATACGAGGAATTATTTCACACCAAAGACTTTTTCTATATATAATATTCCTTTAGGCTGGTTTCCAATAATGTATTATCAGTTATTTGATTATAATTATTATTTCTTCCCTCCCAAACAATATGCATTTTACACCACATTTAACTTTGTAACATCCTTTGAGGTAGGGCGTATTCTCATTTTGTAAATGAGAAAACTACAGCTCAAAAAAGATGAAGTAGCTTGCCTAAAATTGCAAAGCTAGTGGGATATCCATAGAGATGGCAGCACTTTTCCTGGGTTCCAAAGCTCACACTCTGAACCACCATACTCTGCTGAGAATTGCACTGAATACTATGCTGAAAACACGACACTGAAAACTGTTTTGAAAATTCTTGACACAAGTAAGCACCCTTAGTTTGAATAGCAAAATGATGGAAAACTTATATTGCTTACTCTAAAGTTGGGAACTGGGTGTGAATTATCTCCCAAAGGGCTTCATGTTTCCTCGGAGCTGGGGAAGTTTGCTCAACTCCACCAGCAGAATTACCACACACTGACTTACAATGGAAATCTACCAACAGAAAAAAGATCTAACTCAAAACTGCTGTCTAATTATAGTAATTTATAAAGGTATTAGAAAAATACTTAAAGTAAAAAAGTATAATAATTATTGTATTCTGTGGTTCTGCAAGTTAATAAATGATATGCCATTCTAATTTCAAGTAAATGTACTGGGAATTTTTTAAAGGGTCACTCTGTTTTTCAGATAGGTAATTATTATTTCCAGAATGTTTACTAAGAGAATTTAGAGTGAAAAAAAAAGAGAGGGAATTTAGAGTAAAAAAAAAAAAAAATTTCATGAGTAGATTTGAAGATAATTAGCTAACTTTCAAATAGGTGCCACGTGACATAAGACTGAGATCAACATTGTTCAGATATCACTGAAGCTTCAACGTACTAGCTACCTTCTTTAAATAAATTCAGTTCAACAGCGTTAAAGCATCTAAATGTTTCTTTCACTGAAGGGGTACATCTGGTTTAGGGGAAGATTGCAATATATTTGAAAGAAACCCAGATTGGAAATCTTTAGCTATATATACCCCAAATCAGCTGTTTCCTTGTGGTTAAATCACTTAACTCCTTTAAGCCTCAGCATTTTTAATCTCTAAAATGATGAGTTTGAATTATATAAAATAATAATATATGTATTAAAGACTTATTATATGTCCCTATGTCCCCAGCATTGTATCCTTGACATTGTTTAATCCATATACCTGTGTGAAGTAGGTGTGACGTCTGTATTAATCAGGATATGCTATACTATGCTACAGTATCAGGAAAGAAGGAAGGGAGGGAGGGAGGGAGGAAAGGAGGAAGTGAGGGGGAGAGGAGGGAGAAAAGAGAGAGGAAAGGAGAAGGGAAGAATGGGAGGGAGGACTGAAATCTCAGTGCCTTAATAAAACAGCATTTATTTCATGTTCACATAAAATCACATGCAGGATGGGCCACCCTCCTTCATCCTGGTAGCAACTCTAGCTGGAACATCGTCTCTAAGTTACTGCAGTAAAGGAAATGCCAGAGCTGGAGGTTCGTCCCCCGAAATCTAACTGCAAGGGAGGCTGGAAAATGCGTTCATCCTAATGCCTGAGGCCAATGGTGAACAGGTTTCATCGTCTGTGCCACAGTCATTATCCTCAATCTACAGGTAAGCAAACTGGGGCTTAGATATACTAAGAAGCTTGCCTAGAGACACAAGGCGAATAAGTGATAATGACTAAATTCACAGGCTCGCCAGAATCCAGGGCCTCTCACTGTTGTGGCCTCTCCCGTTGCGGAGCACAGGCTCCAGACGCGCAGGCTCAGCGGCCATGGCTCCCGGGCCCAGCCACTCCGCGGCATGTGGGATCTTCCCAGACAGGGGCACGAACCCGTGTCCCCTGCATCGGCAGGTGGACTCCCAACTACTGCACCACCAGGGAAGCCCAGTGCAGATTCTTTTGTTATCCTTTTTCAGGTTTTCACTACAATGCATGATCTGCTTTCATGTAGCCACATAGACTAACAAGTGGCAGAAATTTTTAGCACAGATTTCCATGACCAATCCTTACCATTTATCAAAACCCAGTCTGATGGTGAAGAGTGCCTCCAGGACCTCAGGGAAGGTTCTGCCACCTCAAGTAACTAGATGTGACTTAAAATAACCTTCATCCTTCTGTAATGGGATACTTAATTTACCATAAGCAGTGGTGAGGCAAGGGTAGCATTTTTAAGTGGTTGAGAACATCATTAAACTTCCTTTTTTAAAATTTTTAACTAAATGAAAATTAACTCCTCTTCTTACTGCCTTTTGTTAAATAACTGGTTAAAACATTATGAGATAAGAAGATGTGAAATTCATACATTTACAAAATTATTGTAGAACCCTAGTGATAGAATAAAATACATTTCTAGGAGAGAGGACTTTTAATCAGTGAGCAGTTTCTGCTCACTCAGGCTGGTAATATCTGACTTGACAAAATACAATCTATTTCTCCTGTAGAAGTAGGTATCATTTATTCCTTGATTAGATATGTTTTATTTCTACTTAGCGGAGACAGTGGCTGCAGCCTCCCCAGCAAAAGACAGCCTCAGAGGCACAGTATCTGAGACTCAGAGAGATGGAAGCTATAAAGGGCCTCTGACCTTTGACCCGCATTCACAAGGCACCTAGTGAGCCCTGTGGGTTGACAGGACTGTTCCCAAGATACAAAGAAGGTGTAATTTATGGCATTATTTACACTCACTTTTCTGATCAGGGTCTCTGCTGCACAGATTTTCAGAGAATTCCTTCTCATTCTAATAGGTAGCAAAATACTACTCAAATGGTGTATTGTTTCAGCCTGTTCTACCTACACAAAGACTCTAGATCCTCATTGCTTCTTGGTTGCCATGACTCTCCAGGTTTGATTCTCCTGATCTGAGTTCTGAAACCCCAGAGACGGTAAATACTATTCACCTTCCCTTTCACGTTCCACCATTCTAAATTTGTCTAAATATAAAGGCTACGCTAAAGGGAAAATGTGCACTCATGAAAGATTTAGTTTTCCCTGATTATCGTTTCTCCTGTTTACCATTTCTGTTGGAATAAGCAGATAAAATTGAATGACAAATTTCATTTTTGTCTGGTGCCTGTGTATGAAAAATAATAATACTGCAGGTCATTATGTATAATGTGTAAAGCAGGTTTCACTTCAAATCAAAAGTATCTATATTCCTCTTCCTTACAACCAACGTGAACGGGTTTTAATTTTATGTCCAAAAATGTTTATCAAAAGCTTAACAAACACCATCTTCGTATGCTTAAAATTTAAAAAACAAAAACGAAAACATTCTTTTCAAGCTGATTCTCTTTAAGCTACTGTCTAGAAACGGTCCAGAACCACTGCTGAATATTTTTTGAAAACTTCCAATATTTGAAAACTGCCAAAGTGAAAGGAAGGAGAGGAAAATCTTTTTCACATTTTGGAAATCATAGGATCCCTCAAGACACTGGAAATTCAGCCTAAAATATCAGTGAATATAATTCCTTATCAAATGCCATTTTCTTTGTATTAAAAATAAAGTTAGAAAAGTTATTTATGAGTATATACCACTGCTCAATTTGACCACACAGCTGCTCAGAGAGTTGCTGCAGTTTCTTTCAAAGATTTTAAATAAAATGTCAATACTTTGTTGTGTCACCTGGCCAAAGGCAGGATTGAGGTTCTTTTCTTTCTTGAATTCTTTATGGTATAAAGGAGTATCACAGTATTTTACACATTTAGTAGTTTGTTGCTGAGAATCAGGGGTCAGGATGAGAACCTCACAATCTAATGATGTTCAAGTGTGCTTCTTCCAATGGAAGTAAACCCACATTGCTGGAAACACAGAAAATCAGCATCGTGGGGACATTTCAAGCCTCCAGGTTTTAGGTAAATCAGTTAACAATAACAAATGTTACTCTAAGGCAGTGGTCCTGAACATGGGCTGCACTTTGGAAGCACCCAGAGAGCTTAAAAATAAATAAAACATACCTGGGCCTCATGTCCAGGTGTTTCCACTGTGCATCCAGGCTTGAGAATCATTGTCTTAAGTGATTAAAAAAAGAAAACAAAAAAGCAATCCTCAAGAGTTGTAGAAAAGTCTATTTTAAAAAATCCTGCTCCTGCCTATAACCCTGTCTCACATTTTGTATAACAAACCGATAGCTCAGCCCTTGTGGCTCAGCAGGCCCCCATAGAATCCTCTGCATGAAGAAAAGCTACATTAAACACTAAACAACAATTCTTAAGGAAAGGAAGAGCTTTCTTCTCTCATCTTCATTAACTCTTCATCTTCCAACTGGAACCAGCATCCTCCAATATGAAAGAGCCGGATTTAGACTGAATACCAAATGAGGAGGGTGGGAATCTGAGAGGCGATTTTGGAAGACGAACCCTATGTGCCCCCAACAACAACAAAATCACCAGCTTTATTCTTTATATTTCCCTTTATACACATATTTATATTCCCTTTATATTTCCCTGCAGACATGGATAATCTGTGTTCCATCAGCCTCCCTAAGGTTCCTGTATTATCTGTGAAGAATCCCAGTTTGTGATTCATTAAGGAGCTGGTTACAAAGAACTGAAAGCCAGGCATTGTGCTCGGTGCTAAGAATTCACAGGAAATTAAAAAGCCAGACACGTATACAAAATGTCCAGGAACACAGGAGTGGGAGTGACCAGTTCCGGGGCAGTTCAGAGTCTTCCCTCTGCTCAGCAGGCATGGCCGCCTCTGCCTGGGTCTGCTCCATTGTCACCCACCAGGCTGTCCGGAGGGAAGAGAGCTGTGCGGCAAGAGGCACTGCAGTCAGGCCATAATTAAGCCATATCATCAATCAACAAATAACAAATGTTGAATTGCAAAGGGAGATTGTCATCAATAGTTTCTTCGTATTCTATAACCATTAGTAATAGAAAAAATGCAGAGGAGATTATCACCTTAGGTGACATTTAATGTTTCTGACCTATGATTTGTGAAATTTTATCACTATTTTGAAAGAAGATATATAGCTAGGATCATGGCTTATGGATGTTTTGCTGTGTGTGTGTATAATAAAAATTGTCCTAGGTACTCCTGAGGCTACAAAGATGAAAAAGAAAGAAGCCCACAGCATCGGGAACTATAACTGACACATTACATAAATGATGTCATTCAATTTATTATTACTTATTTTATTTATTATTTATTATCTCATTTGACTTAATCCTTCACAACAACCTCATGAGTTTTTATATTACTTTTTCTTGATTTGTAACCAGATATTACCCATAGGCCCATTCTCTTTTGTATACCAGGATTACCTCACCCTCAAATTTATGTATAAAAGCAGAATATCAAGAGTATTTTATGTTCAAATAATTTTGGAAACTCCTAGTTAAATAAAGATGCTTCTTTACCATAGAACATCTTAGCACTTTTATATCTAGCATTCACTGGAACTCTCTAAGAGAGTGAGTGATATTTACACAACGTGGGCTCAACTGGTTCGACCACAGAAACTCTTGTTAACATGACTTCTTTTGGCAATGCTATCTAGGGAGAAACCTTTTGTGTATACTGCTTTATACTGTCTGCCCTCAGAAGCTACAGTCTCCAAAGAGTGTTGAGTGAAGGCACAAATACCCATCTTTTTTTGTTTTTTTTTTGTTTGTTTGTTTGTTTTTGCAGTACGCGGGCCTCTCACTGTTGTGGCCTCTCCCATTGCGGAGCACAGGCTCCGGACGCGTAGGCTCAGCGGCCATGGTTCACGGGCCCAGCCGCTCCGCGGCATGCGGGATCTTCCCGGACCAGGGCACGAACCTGTGTTCCCTGCATCGGCAGGCGGGCTCTCAACCACTGCACCACCAGGGAAGCCCACAAATACCCATCTTAAAGGCAGAATGTGGTCAGTGCTCTCAGAGAGGTAGAGATAGAAGCCAGGGCAGTTCAAAGTAAAAAGAAAAATACCTCCAACTGCTAGAACAGGCTGCCCAGGAAATGTGACATTTGGTCTTTATCAACAGTGGCATCAATTTCCTCCCAAGATCCCACTCTCTTCTCCATACCGAAACCCAGTGGTTAGCAATGTTAGCTGCAATTGGAATCCCTGGGAGGCTTTAACAAATGCTAATCTCTGGGTTTTACTCCCAGAGAGTCTGATTTATCTGATATGGGGTGTGGTCTAGACATCAGGATTTTAAAATCTGTCCAAGTGATATAATGAGCAGTCAAGGCTGAGACCTTGGCATAGTCTGTGACTTGCCTTATCCAGAATAAAAAATGGATGCTTTCTCTGCAAAAATTCTCATGCCATACCTCTCAGCTGTTCCCACAGTCAAAAACCACAATCCAGGTATAGGTTTGAGCCTTATTTATATCTGGGCCAGTATCACGGATGCTTCCAGATTTGCCTCCTTCTTCTTTCAGATTTTCTCCCTTGAGGTATGCCTATCATTTAAAATGAAGCCTATGGAATCATACCAGTATCAGGATAATAGAGTTGTTAAGAGCACAGGCTCAGTGTCAGACTGCCAGAATTCAAATATATTTACTAGGTTTCTAAACTTAGGTAAGATACCTAAGACTTTTTAAGCCTCAGTTTGTAAAACAATCTTAATAATAATACCAACCCTTATAGGATTGTTCAGAGGATTTTAACAAGTTAACCCTGGAAACACTCTGTGCAGTGCCCGGCACATTTTTTTTTTTTTTTGCGGTACGCGGGCCTCTCACTGTTGTGGCCTCTCCCGTTGCGGAGCACAGGCTCCGGACACGTAGGCTCAGCGGCCATGGCTCACGGGCCCAGCCACTCTGCGGCATGTGGGATCTTCCCGGACCGGGGCATGAACCCGTGTCCCCTGCATCGGCAGGCAGACTCTCAACCACTGCACCACCAGGGAAGCCCCCGGCACGTATTTGATATTCATTAAATGTTAGCTACCTTCTTCCTCCGCTCCTTCTCCTCCTCGCTCTTCTTCTTCTTCATCATCATCATCTTCTTCTTCTTCATCATCATCATCATCGTCTTCAGCATTTTATTACATTTCGATTAACTCACACAATAGCCCAGAAGTTAGAGGAAGCTTGTTAAGACCCTGTTAGGAGCTGGAAGTTTCTTAGGGATGCAGAATCTCAGGCTCTACCCCAGATCTGCATTTTCAAGGTGAATTATACGCACATTTAAGTTAGAGAGGCACTGCTTCAGTTCAGTGATTCTCAGCTTTGCTCAGATTAGAATCACCTGGAAAGAGCTTTTAAAAAATTGATCCCAGACAATAAAATCAGAATTGTGGGGATGCGACCCAGGCATCAGGATTTTTAGAGTGTCACAGGCAATTCCAGAGTGCAGCTAAAGTCGAAAAAACTGTGATTTAGGTCTAGAGATTACCAATAACCTCCAAGCTTCTTATTCTAGGCCAGCCTCACTTTTTCTCTCCCTCTCTCTTCTTGTATCCCTCTCTCTTTCTCTCTCCCCCTCTTCTTACTGCAGCCAGATTCTATTTTCCTTTCCAAATTTATATGCTTATTCTTCCCTCAAACTTGCTTATGTTCAGATTCTGAACACTAACTTGAGCATTGATAACTCTCTCATTAGAAAGAGGCTAAACTGGTATTCCAAACTCAACCCTTCGTCGCTTCCTAGATACGGTCGCATACCTGTGATCTCCTTAATTCCACATACAGCCTGATCCACACCACCTTCATTTTATGTCCTTTACACTCACATCTGCTAAAATGAAGGGTCTTTTAATTCCTAGTAGGTGAACATTTCTGCACATAAAAAAATAAAAACTTTTTTGAAAAAATGTTTGTCTAAAACATATTACCTAGAAGATGGATTGTGATTCCTAATTTTTATAGCTTTCAGACTTCTTTTACTTTCACGAGCACATGTGAATCTTAAAACAGCCCTTTAAAGTATTCTAAACCCCATTTTGCCCTTATATGTAGTACGGAGGAGTTAAATTACTTGAGGGAAGAGACCTGCAAATAATAGAAAAACAAAACGAACAAATAAGAAGTAGGGAACTGCACCACTTACCTCTTAAGAGCTTTGAATTAAATGACAAAGCACCTCTGAAAAAGCAACAAACCATTTCCACTCAAACAACAATGTTCATGGCATTTTTCATTTCATTCATTATATTATTTCTTTAGCTCCAGAATTTCTGTATACTTAAAATTTACTAAGAGGGTAGATCTTAATATCCTCACCACACAAAACAAAAACAACAACAAAGGTAATTATGGGAGGTGGTATATATGTTAATTACCATGATTGTGGGGATCATTTCACAATGCATATATGTATCAAAACATGAAGTCATACATCTTAAATATATACAATTTTTATTTGTCAAAAAGTTAAATGTAGAACATGTCTATATTCATTTTCAGTAAAACTAAAATTTTATGGTCATATACCCATATATGTACATGCTATTTGCATAAAATGACAGCTGCCCTGGAACATAGAATTGGAGTTATTTATTTTGACCTTTCCTCTTTAAAGAAAAATTGACTATCAAAAATGGAGGGATAGACTAGAAGTTTCTCATCAGTCTGTCATGCTTTAAATAAAGACTATTCTTAATACTTTTAGAAATGCTCTTAACTTTGTGATGAATGCCATTTTGAACACAACTCAAATCCAGCTTTTTAAGACATATGCACAAAACACATAGCAGTTACTTCAAGCATTTTATTGCAGCCAAATGAGAGTTTTAATGAAAGGAAAGGCCCAGAGCCTTTAGTTAGAAATTATCTCAGTCACCCTTTATATCAATAGCATCTCATCTGTTTCTCTATTCTTGCGCAGCTTGTTCGAGAACAATATGGGTGTGTTTGTCCCAACCAATAGACTAAGGTGATATGTCTAACACTTCTTTATATCAGAGCAAAGCCTTGTTCAGTACCTTGTATATTACATATGCACATATTAAATGCTGAATACTTTTAACTAACTTGAAAATACATTTAAATGATTGTACAGATTTGTTGTCTCTATCCCAATGCCTAGAATAGCGCTTGGCATCAAGTGGGCATTCAATCATTTTTAATGAATGAATAAACATTTGCTAAGTGAATAAATAAATGATTTTTTTTTTTAAGTAACTGTGCTGGGCTTCCCTGGTGGCGCAGTGGTTGAGAGTCCACCTGCCGATGCAGGGGACGCGGGTTCGTGCCCCGGTCCGGGAAGATCCCACATGCCGCGGAGCGGCTGGGCCCGTGAGCCATGGCCGCTGAGCCTGCGCGTCCGGAGCCTGTGCTCCGCAACGGGAGAGGCCACAACAGTGAGAGCCCCGCGTACCGCCAAACAAAACAAAACAAAACAAAACAAAAAAAGTGTGCTTACCAAAGAACCTAATTTATTTAGCAAGTTCTCAGGAATTGAAGGAATTAAGATTTGCAAAGTGAAAGAGGAGCCATGAATAAGTGAATAAGTTTTAGTCTTGTTATCCTGGATATTTTCTCAGAGTTTCTTGCTGTATCTCAACTACCCAAGTTTGATATCTATTGGACAAGGAACTTGCAGGCCTTCAAGTCCCCCTATGACAATGATCAATAATGAATGCTTTTCAACTGGTAGTACCCAAAATTTCCAAAGCTTTACGTTTATTCACGAGCAACTTCCTGCAGTATGAAGTATCATGGAGCATTTTGTAAATGCTAAGCATTTGAGTTTGCATCTAGCAGAGCCAGGGCCTTTAATAAATCCAAAAAATATTTTTTGTTGAAATAACATTCTTAAAATACCATTTAGTTTTTGCATAAGCAGCTAACATACCTGAATCTCATTTAATC
>NW_020173666.1:2749127-2794412 GCF_003031525.2 Neophocaena asiaeorientalis asiaeorientalis
GGGGGTATGGGGGGGGGGGGGGGGGGGGGGGGGGGAGGGGATAGAGGAACAAATTAAATGACACTATGAAGAAGCAAACAGATACATCCACACTGTGAGACAGGAAATTGACTTAGTTACTTTAACAAATTAAGGGCACGAAAACCAGAAAGGCAGAAGCTATTGCTTTAGGTTAAGAGGTCTTAATGGATTTAATGTTACTTAAGTCATTAAATTGAAAGAAATATGTAAACTTTTTAAAAGAGTTTTTTAAAAGATAAATGAAGACATTTGAAAATGGCCTGGATAGTGCATGATTTCAAAAGTTATTGTTGACTTCTGTCCAGCTTTGCATACAAGGAACTTGGAAGTTGTCGATCCACCCTAACAACAAGTAAAACAAGTAAAAAGTTGACAGACTGAAAAATCAACAACTCTTCTGAGTTCCATATGAAAGATAAGGCCACAGGTCAAGCCACAGTCCTCAAGATAGGAGAAGAAACTGGACAGGCAAATACAGAGAATAACAATTTACCAGAGCAGAGACTCATGACTAGAAACTACTCTGGGAATTAGTGCTTGGGCAGAAAAACTTGAATGTATTTGATCAATTGCTGGAGACTCTGTGTGGACAAGTCTGATAGTTAAAAGCTCCAATGAGACCCAATCATAGTGAAGTCTGTCCCCGTCCCCTGCCAATTTTGTAAGATTTAATTCCAGGAGCTCATGCTTCCATTAGAGGGAGGAGAAAAGCAAGAACTTTGAAATATGCCAGAGCATTCTGTTCTTAAGAAGACTCACCTCAGAAGAAACTAGCTAAACAGAGCCTAAACTGCTGGGGTATTTTCAGAACTTAACTGATGGGGAAAGTGAAATAACTAACCATCCCAGCCTAACTATCCCCTTCTACCTAAGAGGGGGGGGAGTGTGGTGGTGAAAAATATGAAAAATACTAGTGAAAATCACAGTCCAGAAGCATAGTCTCACTAAAAAACTGAGACAAAATCACAGGACTATAGAATGCTTCCCCTCCCCCAACACCTCACCACTGCATAGCTAAAGTCCTATTTACAGCAGTTTTTTTTAACCCTGTATATCATGTCCAGCTATCAAGAAAAATTTACAAGGCATATAAAAAGGCAAAAGATCACAATTTGAAGAGACAGAGCAAGCATCAGAACCAAATATCGCAGAGAAATTGGAATTATCAGAGTGGGGTTTTAATGTAACTATGATTAATATACTAGGCACTCTAATGGATAAAGTAGACAGCATGTAAGAACAATTGGACAATATAAGCAGAGAGATGTAAATCCTAAGAACCAAAACACTAGAGATGCTAGAGATCCAAAACACTGTAATAGACATGAAACATCCTTTTGATGAACTTAATAGTAGTCTGGACACAGCTGAAGAAAATGTCTCTGAGCTTGAGGATATCTCCATAGAAACCTTCAAAACTGAAAAGTGAAGAGAACAAAACAGAACAGAATATCCAAGGACTGTGAGACAACTACAAAAGATGTGAGTTGCATCATGTGAATACCAGAATGAGAAGAAAAAGAGTAACAAACGAGAAGAAATATTTGAGACAATAATGGCTGACAATTGCCCCAAATTAATGTCAGACACAAAACCACAAATCTGGGATCCAGGAAGGTCACAGAAAACCAGGATACATACCAAAAAAGCAGGATACATACCAAAAAAAAAACCAAACAAACAAAAAAATTAAAAAAACAAAACAAAACGAAAACTACACCTAAGCATATCATTTTAAATTATAGAAAACCAAAGATAACTTTAACACTCCTGAAAGAAGACAGAGGGAAAAAATATCTTACCTATAGAGAAACAAAGATAAGAATTAAATACAACTTCTCTTCAGATACTCTGCAAATAATAACAGAGTGAAATATTTAAACTGTTGGGAGTTTGTTGCTAGTAAACCTGCCTTGCAAGAACTGTTAAAAGAAGTCCTTTAGAAAAAACGAAAATAACATAGGTCATAAACTTAGATCTACATAAGGAAAGGAAGATCATCAAAGAACGATTATGTAAAGGTAAAATAAAAACTTTTCTTTTTGTTATTCTTAATTGACCTAACAGATAACAGACTGTTCAAAATAATAAAAGCAGCAATGTATTCTATCATATATATGTTATATGTATGATATATGTATCATATATATACATACATATAAGTATGCTTATATATAAATGAAATAAATGACAGCCACAATACAAGGGACAAGAGGGAAGAATTAGGATTATTTAGTTTTTATAAGTTACACTATGTGTGAAGTGATATAGTTTTATTTGGAAATGGACTTGGATTAGTTGTAAAAGCATATTGCAAACTCTTGGGCAACCACTAAAAAATGTTTTAAAAAAGAAGTGCTTGGGGCTTCCCTGGTGGCGCAGTGGTTGAGAGTCCACCTGCTGATGCAGGGGACACAGGTTCGTGCCCTGGTCTGGGAGGATCCCACATGCCGCGGAGTGGCTGGGTCCATGAGCCATGGCCGCTGAGCCTGCGCATCCGCATCCGGAGCCATAGGAAAGGAGATAAAATGGAATCATATAAAATACTCAAAAGACAAAAGGCAGAAAAAGAGTAGAGGACAAAAATAAAAGCAAAGAACAAGAGCAACAAATAGAAAACTGTAACAAATATGGTAGATATTAATCCAACTATATTAATAACCACTTTGAATGTCAGTTGTCTAAATGCACCAATTAAAAGAGAGATTGTCAGCATGGATCAAGAAACATGACCCAACTGTAACCGAAAGTGAGGTCTGGCTGCTCACCGCTCAAAAGCCAGTAAAGAGGCAAAGTTGGTGCAAAGGAAAGTTTGCTTTGCTTTGGATGCTGGCAACCAGTAGTACTACTCCTCCCACCACCCCAACAATCAGGGGGCAAGAGCTTTTACAGACCGAGGGAGGGGGCTACATACAGAAACAGCACAGTCAGCTCTGACAGTCATCTTGAAATTGGTCATCTTGATTGTTTTAAGTACATTTAATCTTCAGTTCCAGGGTTGGTTTGTTCCCATTTATTTAAGGCCAATTCTCGGAATTGTGGCAGCTTATGTGATGGCTACAGTCTGGTCATCATATAGTTAACTTCTTCCACCTGGCAGGGGTTTCAGTATTTACAAAACAGCTCACAGGATATGGCTCAGAATATTACCTATAGCTTAATCTCCAAAATATACAAGCAGCTCATGCAGCTCAATATCAAAAAAACAAACAACCCAATCCAAAAATGGGCAGAAGACCTGAATAGACATTTCTCCAAAGAAGATATACAGATTGCAGACAAACACATGAAAGGCTGTTCAGCATCACTTATTATTAGAGAAATGCAAATCAAAACTACAATGAGGTATCACCTCTCGCTGGTCAGAATGGCCATCACCAAAAAGTCTACAAACAATAAATGCTGGAGAGAATGTGGAGAAAAGGGAACCCTCTTGCACTGTTGGTGGGAATGTAAATTGATAAAGCCACTATGGAGAACAGTATGGAGGTTCCTTAAAAAACTAAAAATAGAACTACCATACAACCCAGCAATCCCACTACTGGGCATATGCCCTGAGAAAACCATAACTCAAAAAGAGTCATGCACCACAATGTTCATTGCAGCACTATTTACAATAGCCAGGACACGGAAGCAACATAAATGTCCATTGACAGATGAATGGATAAAGAAGATGCGGCACATATATACAATGGAATATTACTCAGCCATAAAAAGAAATGAAATTGAGTTATTTGTAGTCAGGGGGATGGACCTAGAGACTGTCATACAGAGTCAAGTAAGTCAGAAAAAGAAAAACAAATACCGTATGCTAACACATATATATGGAATCTAAAAAAAAAAGGTTCTGAAGTACCTAGGGGCTCAGGACAGGAATAAAGATGCAGATGTAGAGAATGGACTTGAGGACACGGGGAGGGGGAAGGGTAAGCTGGGACGAAGTGAGAGAGTGGCACGGACATATATACGCTACCAAATGTAAAATAGATCGCTAGTGGGAAGCAGCTGCATAGCACAGGGAGATCAGCTGGGTGCTTTGTGACCACCTAGAGGGGTGGGATAGGGAGGGTGGGAGGGAGACGCAAGAGGGAGGAGATATGGGGATATATGTATATGTATAGCTGATTCACTTTGTTATACAGCAGAAACTAACACACCAATGTAAAGCAATTATACTCCAATAAAGATGTTAAAACAAAAAGAAAAAATATTATCTATAGCTCTTGAGAAGGAGCTAAAGGTCCTTGACTATGTTTAATGACTAAACTATTAATATTTGGTCTCCTTTGAATGTTTTCCTTTGTTTCTGCATTTTCTTACTTCTCTGATTAAACTTATCCTTTGGCTAAAGTTTGTCCACAGACAAAAGGCAGGCAGAGGACATGGAAGACAAGGACCATAGGATCCTGCTCCGTTTCACAACTGTACGTTATCTATAAGAAACCTACTTTAAATATAAAGACACATGTAGATTAAAAGTAGATGGATGGAGAAAAATATACCACGCTTGAACAGTAACCAAAGGAAATCAGGAGTAGCTATATTAATTTCAGACAGAGCAGACCTCAAGGGCAGGAGAGTTGTCAGGGTTAAAAAAGGGCATTATATAATTGTAAGAAGGTCAGTTATCCAAGAAGACATGACAATCTTTAATGTGGATGTACCTAACAACAGATCATCACACTACATGAAGAAAAAACTGATAAAACTTTAAAGAGAAACAGATGAATCCATTATCATAGTTGGAGACTTCAATACCCATCTATCAGAAATGGACAGATCCGGTAAGCAGAAAATCATTAAGAACTTAATGAATTCAACAACACCATCAATCAACTGGATATAATTGACATCTATAGACAACCTCATCCAACAAAAGCAGAATACACATTCTTTACCAGCTCACATAGAACATTCATCAAGATGGACCAAATTCTGAGCCATAACGCATACCTTAAATTTTTTAAAAGAATAGAAACCATACAACTCCTGCTGTCAGACCACAATGGAATTAAACTAGAAATCAACAGAAAAATAACTGGAAAAATACCAAAACATATGGAAGTTAAACAACACATTTCTAAATAACACACAGGTCAAAGGAGAAATCTCAAGAGAAATTAAAAATATTTTGAACTATATGAAAATGAAAGCAACAAATTACCAAAGTGTGTGGGATGAAGAAAAACAGTCCTTAGAGGGAAATTTATAGCACTGAATGCATATATCAGAAAAGAAGAAAGATCCAAAATCCCCCTTAGGAAGCTAAAAATACGAAGAGCAAATAAATCCCAAAGTAAGCAGAAGAAAATAAATCATAAGAATTAGAGCAGAAATCAATGAAATAAAACAGAAAATCAACAGAGAAAATCAGCAAAACCAAAAGCTTGTTCTTTAAAAAGATCAATCAAATTGATAAGCCTCTACTCAGGCCAACTAAGAAAAAAAAAGAGAGAGAGGAAACAAATTACAAATATCATAAATAAAAGAGGGGACATCATTACAGATCACACGGAAATTAAAAAGACTAATAACAGAATTCTATGAACAACTCTATGCCCACAAACTCGGTAATTTAGGTGAAATGGACCAATTCCTTCAAAGGCACAATCTACCAAAACTCACACAGGAAGGAATAGATAACATACTCTCAGTGAAATCAGAATAGAGGGAAACTTTCTTAACTTGATTTTTTAAAAATCTACAAAAAACCTACAGCTCATATACTTAATAGTGGGAAACTTGAAGTTTTGCCACTAAAATCAGGTACAGGGCAAGGAGATCTTTTCTCACCAATCCTTTTCAACAGTGTACTGGAAATCCTTGCTAATACAATATGGCAAGAACAGGAAATGAAAGGTATACAAATTGGTAAGGAAGATACAAAACTGTCTTTGCAGGTGAAGTCATCAGTGGTTTCTGGGTCACAGAGGAAGGATGAACAGGTGGAGCACAGATGATTTTTCAGGAGAGTGGAAGTGCTCTGTATCATAATATAATGATGGATACAGGTCATTATACATTTGTCCAAACCCAAAGAATGTAAATATAACAACAAGAGTGAACACTAAGGTAAACTACGAGTTTTAGGTCATTATATGTTGATGTAGGTTGTAACAAATGTCCCAGTCTGGTGAGGATACTGGTAACAGAGGAGGCCGTGCATGGGTGGCGGCAGGGAGTATATGGGAAATCTCTGTACTTTCATCTCAATTTTGCTGTGAACCTAAAACTGCTCTAAAAACTCAAATCTTAAGAAAAAGTTATTGTTAATTGTGTAAGGAGAGATAATGGTATTGTGAATACGAAAGTTAAAAATATCTGTATTAGAGATGTACATTGAAATACCGATGAAATGACATAATATTTAGAACATACATTTAAAATAATTCAAAAATAAAATAGAAAAAAGAAATGATAAGATGCAAGTACAGAAAATTCTGATAACTATTGAATATGAATGATGAGTAATAGGCGATTATTATACCACTCTCTATACTTCCATGTTACATTTTATCTAATGTTACATTTTTAACAAGATAATGGTACACAATAAAAACAGAGCCCAGAGTTACAGATCTCCCTGAAGGTTACCAATTTCATCCAGATCTATTTATCTTTTAAGAATTATTCTACATATCAATTATACTGATATATTACTATATATTCTACTTATGAGACCATGCCATCTACCCTGTTTTGTACTCTGCTTTTTCAGCTATCTTGGGAACTTGCTTAACATTACATATAGAGCTATATCATGCTTCTTAATGTCTGCCTATGATTTTATCTCACAATTTTAAGGAATGTTGTTTTATCCATTCATGTGCATAATAGAGAAAATGACTTCGGGGTTAAAAAAAAATCAGTGGAAACATTTTATTCCCACTCTCTCATGGTGCATGCCTGACCGAGACAGCAGAAAAGAGGGCTTTTAGCCAGAAGGGCATCACTAATGGGAAAGCTGGCACATTTTCATCCCTTCCTGGTCTTTGCTCACCCATACAGAACATCGAATGCCACATGTATATGGGTATGCCTGGGTATCTGATAAAACATGTTTTTTCTTCTAAAAATGAATGAAATAACATTACCCAGTAAGAAGATGGGAAAAATATTTTCAGAGGAGAAAATATGTTTTTTCTGAGGTGAAAAGGATATAACTCTAAATTAAAGATTAATTTAAAAGAATTTGTATTATTCAGAAAATTGTAGATACGAAATAACTTTCAGAATGAAATGCAAATTTTTCAGAGGTTTGAAGCCAAAATAAGAAAGATAAAGCTATTATTCTAGTTTAACTTCCTCTTTCCTTCTATGTTCTTCTAAGGTAACAATAATCATTGCTTAAATATTTTTAAATACTAAATTATGAAATATGAAACATTGTAATTGTTAAGATTATTTTCTAGAAAGAAGGCTAAACATTTAACTGTAAGGGCAATTTGTATTCTATAGTTTGAATATATTTACATTCAAATAGTTTGAATATATTTACATTCAATCAGGAAAATGATTAAATGACACCCAGGAATTCAACCAGAAATAATACATTATGAAAAATTTTGTTTTACTATTTCCTAGCAGACTGTTATATGGGGTAATAAAATTGACCTCACTATAAAGCAAAGAAAAGGAAATTTTACTTTTTCTATTAAGAGCCATATATAATGTTCCTTGTGATCCCATACCCACACACATAAAAATCAGAAAAAAATTCTATGTATCTCGTATTTTTCTACTATTTACACAGAAATTTAACAAGAATTATGTGAAGTAGAAAAATATAAAAATTTTAATATTTGTATAACTCTTAACCATTTTCTCTTCCCAATAAATCTCACTCCCCCAAAGAATAAGAAGTGCTTTGTGATCTTTATAGTGACATAATAATCACAGCTGAATCCATAATAGAATTTAACATTAGTATTGCCTTTTTTTTAATAATTTAAATACTTCCTGACTTGCTTCTGGAAGCCCTTGCCACTCCAGGGCACAGGTCCTTAGGGCATTATTTCTGTTTTTGTTTATTGTCTCTATCTGATTTTATTACTCAAACACCTAAAATAGAATAATGAAATTGTTTAGACAGGAGGCACCTCAAGATGTCCAAAATAAACTCTTTCGTCATGGTACTACTACTAATTACCATTTATTGAACAACTATTTAGTACCAGGCACTGTGCTGAGAACTTTTCCTATATTGCATCATTTAATGTGATAGATACACTGTAATTATCTCCAATTAATGGTAAGGAGAGAGTGGTTCATAAATGTTAATTATCTTGTTTAAGCTCACTGTAGGAACTAGTTAATTCTGTCTGCTCAGTATCCATTTGCATTTCTTCTCATACCTCAGTTTTCCTTTAGGGAACCTACATGTCATCTGTCATCCCTGCTCTCAGTCAATGTAATTGAGTTGAGGCTGACTCTGACCCCTGCCTCCAGGGACAGAAATCTGCCCAAGGCTAGGCAAACTAGAAAGATTTATTGATTCAAGAGTTGACTCCTGTCCTAAATTGGACCAGTTGAGTAAATCCCAGGGCCCATGATGGTGCTTTGGGAAAAGAGGTGCCCTCATTCTGGGGGGGTTGCTGAACTAGTAAGGTGTAAACCTGGAGCTCATGGTGACCCTCTTGCCACAATGCAGGGAAAAGTCAAAAGTAGTAAGACAAATTCCTAATGAGATGGATCATGCCTGAAGTCTGAGCTACTCCTGGATTTGGGGTTACATAGATGAACAAATTCTACCCTCAGAATGGGAGAAAATATTTGCAAATGAAGCAACAGATAAGGGATTAATCCCCAAAATATACAAACAGCTCATGCAGCTCAATACCAAAAAAACAAACAACTCAATCAAAAAATGGGCAGAACACCTAAACAGACATTTCTCCAAAGAAGATATACAGATGGCCAACAAACACATGAAAGGATGCTCAACATCCCTAATCATTAGAGAGATGCAAATCACAACTACAATGAGGTATCACCTCACACCAGTCAGAATGGCCATCATCAAAAAGTCTACAAACAATAAATGCTGGAGAGAATGTGGAGAAAAGGGAACCCTCTTGCACTGTTGGTGGGAATGTAAACTGATACAGCCACTATGGAGAATAGTATGGAGGTTCCTTAAGAAACTAAAAATAGAATTACCATATGATCCAGCAAACCCACTACTGGGCATATGCCCTGAGAAAACCATAATTCAAAAAGATACATGCACCCCAATGTTCACTGCAGCACTGTTTACAATAGCCAGATCATGGAAGCAACCTAAATGTCCATAGACAGATGAATGGATAAAGAAGATGTGGTACATATATACAATAGAATATTACTCAGCCATAAAAAGGCATGAAATTGGGTCATTTGTAGTGACATGGATGGACGCAGAGACTGTCATACAGAGTGAAGTAAGTCAGAAAGAGAAAAACAAACCTCGTACATTAACGCATATATGTGGAATCAAAAAAAAATGGTACAGATGAACCAGTTTACAAGGCAGAAATAGAGACACAGATGTAGAGAACAAACATATGGACACCAAGTGGGGGCAGTGAGTAGAATTGGGAGATTGGGGCTGACATATATACACTACTATATATAAAATAGGTAACTAATGAGAACCTACTGTATAGCACTGGGAACTCTACTCAGTGCTCTATAGTGACCTAAAGGGGAAGGAAATCCAAAAAAGAGGGGATATATGTATACATATAGCTGATTCACTTCACTGTACAGCAGAAACGAACACATTTTAAAGCAACTATACCCCAATAAAAAATAATAATAAAAAATTAATGAACACATTTTTTTTAAAGTGTGTTTGTGTGGTTCTGTCTTTTGGAATTAGTGATGAATGATTCAATCACTAAGCTGATACATGGCAGAGCCAGAAATTAAACCCAGGTTTCCCATTCTAAACCCTTTACAACACAATACTGGGATTTGATTTAATCTGTCATTACCTCTAAAGAACTGGAACAAATTGGAACGTGATTTAGCCACAGAAGGTGACCTAGAATCAGACCTGAAGTCAAAGATTTATACGGAATTAATTTAGTAAGGACATGCCACCAAGGGAAACTAATAAGGGAAGGGGACGCCAGAGCAGAAAAGGAGAAGAAGCCAAGAAAGGGTGAAGTTTCTGGCAAAGCCCCAGCCTCAATCTGATTTCTGAGAGGCTCTGAAGCGTAAATTACACTGTGTTTTGTCCTACCTTGGGCAGGGGACTGGGCTTCTGGATTAGGTTCCAGTCAGCAGCCACTGACAAATAGGTTACCCTGGGGGGAGGGAACACACATTCCCAGGTACTTCCCCTCTCTGCACATATTGGAGACAGAGCTCCAGGAACCCAAGGGCCATTCTCTGAAGGACTACTATAGGAAGTAAATTCGAATTAGAGGACTCTTTCCTGGTTCTCTGCAATGATCAGCTTCTCTGGAGTAGGATCCTAGTTAAGTCAAAACTACAGGAAGGTCTCGGTAAGGCAGTGTGAAATTGAGGTACGACTTGTTTCCTTGCCTTCTTATAACATTCCCTAATCCATGGACAGAAACTTCTCCAAGTCTATGACTTTCTCATATTTATTTTGGTGCCAGAGACCACTTCCCCATCCACAAAGCTGCAACCCCACCAAATATCCTTAACTTTACTCAGCATGAATTTTCTCACATTTACAGTGGGGAAAACAATAGAGCCCATAACAATAAATTGCATTAAAATTACATGATGAAATGCATTGTTACAAAACCTAGTACTGAGTTATTTGCATGTTGTAGAAAATACAGGCTGAATTGAGTCCTTGCAAAATTCCTATGTAGAAGCCCTAATCCCCAGCATCTCAGAATGTGACTTTACTTGGAGATAGAACTTTTAAAGAGGTAATTTAGTTAAAATGAAGCCCTTAAGGTGAGCCTTCATCAAATCCAACTGGTGTCCTTATAAGAGAGGAAATTTGGACACAAAAAAAGACACCAGAAATGCTGGTGCACAGAAGAAAGACCATGTGAGGACACAGTACAAAGGCCGCCATCTGCAAGCCAAGTAGAGAGACCTCAGAAGAAACCAAACCTGCCAACACCCTGATCTTGGACTTCTAGCTTCCAATAAGGTGAGAAACTAAATTTCTGTTGTTTAAGCCATCCAGTCTATGCTATTTTCTTATGGAAGCCCTGGCAAACTAATATACATGCCTATAAAGACTGTCCCTTCCTTAGTTTCTCATTCCAGTAATCCATCATTCCTGTGTATGCATGAGCAGAAGGCGGCATCAGGAAAAACAAGTGTGTCCTCCTCACAGTGTTTGGGCCTCTACCAAGCCGAGCATTTCAAAAACAAACCCTAGAAGAGAATGGAATAGGTTTTCCAGAAAGAAATATTAAATAGACTCTTCCATATTCTTTGACACTGTAATATCAGCATGAAGGAAATTATTCTCAAGGCTACAGCCCAGAGATCACAGTAATGTAAACATGAGGATCAGATGGAATAAAACCAGGGCCCAACAGGGACGTCAGCTCGATGCTTTGTGACCACCTAGAGGGCTGGGATAGGGAGGGTGGGAGGGAGACGCCAAGGGAGGAGATATGGGGATATATGTATATGTAGAGCTGATTCACTTTGTTATACAGCAGCAACTAACACACCATTGTAAAGCAATTATACTCCAATAAAGATGTTAAAAAAAGAAACAAAAAAACCAGGGCCCAGAGTCCAAGGGCATTCATGTTTTCAGAGCCTTAGTAAATGACGGGATGGAGTAAAGGTGAGATCTCCCTTTGGTCTCTTGGGTCTAATTTTGGTTCACCAGCTCTACAAAAGCAACTCAGGAACACTAGGTACTTAATAGAAGCTAAACAATCTCTCCACATCTTGTCTATGATTCTGAAAAATGAATCTAGAAAATCAAAGCCATAAATCTCTTTATAGCTGCCTTCCAAAGGAAACAATTTCTGAAATGATTTTGATTGGAATAGTAAGTCCAACAAATAAATCCAGAGATGCAACAAAGCCTTTCAAGATGGAAATAAAAAATGAGTTAAAATACTAGAGCAGAGGAAGCAGAAATATACGCTCCTCTTTTTGAAATCCTACTCAATGTTCCTGCAGAGAAGAGAATGCCTGGTAGTATACAAAAAGCCTCTTTATATACATGATCCCATTTGAACTTCACAGTAACACAGGATAAATAGAAAAAATAACTTAAGATCAGAGAACTCACCAAGTATTTTGCCTGAGATCAAAACAAAAAGTGAAGAGGAAAAAAATCAAATTTTATAGAATTTCTTATATTTAGGAATTTGATGCAACATTTAGAAAGATAAAGGTAAATTAGGTTCAGGTCAATAAAGAAGACTTGATTTAATGCACTCTTCTATCAAAAATATTGTCACTGTTCAATGGAACTTTAAGTTATATTCTTCATAATTCATGGACAATAATTAAATACAAGAAGCCAAAAGCAGGAATGGAATCAGGTTTCCTAAATATCGGTCACGCTATATAATATTCCAAGATAAAGAGCTGGAGCCAGCGCTTTAGATCCACAAGTGATCTAGTTTTGTACTCTCTTAGGAGACATAGAAAGATAAATTCTCCCAGCAGTTCTTTCTTGCCATCGTTCAGCCAGGAAAATCCAGCTATCTACACGTAGATGAGGGTCTATGTGAGTTGGGAGACTAGTGAGGAGACAGAAGCCATATCAACTGTGAGGTCTTTGGCTGTGTCAACTTGGCTGGGCTACAATCACCAGTTATTCAATCAAATACTAACCTAGGTGTGGCTGTGAATATATTTTGGAGGTGTGATTAAAGTCTATAATCAGTTGACTTTGAGTAACAGAGAATAAATCTGGGTAGACCTGTTTCAATATGTTGAAAGGCTTTCAGAGCAGAGCTGAGGCTTCCTTGGCAAAGAAGAAATCCTGCATGTGGATAGCACTTTCAGCCCATGGACAAGTGTTCCTGCCTGCCATTCCTGACAACATGCCCTGTGGATTTGATTTGCCCAGTCAGCATCCACATTCATGTAAACCAATTCCTTGTTTTTTATATATATATATAGTATCTCCTACTATTTCTTCTTTTTTGGTTGAACCTTGAGTCATATACCAGTTATCTGAACAGTAAAAAGTTAAAACAAATAATTAACTAGGTTAAAAGTTATTAACTAGGAAACTGAAAGGGTAAAATGAGAACTCTGAAATATGAACTTGCAAACGAAGGAAGCAGTTACCACCTCTAGTGCTCAGGGCACAAAGGACAGAGAGATGCTGGAATTATGACACTTTAGCAACTTAGAGGAGAGAGCTTGTGGCCTCGCTCTGAGGAGGTGAGGCTAGCTGACGTGCTTGTGTCTTTGAGTAGACACGGTAAGGCGGGTCCGGAGAATGGAGGAAAACTACACTGGTACAGCTGCTCCTTCAGGACGGCACTGCTAGTGCCAGGACGAACAATCAAGGTGAGGGTGACGCTCAGGGAAGCACCTGCAGGCAAGCAGGCAGCAAGCAAGGGGTGCGTCTGTTCTTTCTCCTGCAGCTTTCCAGGCTCATTCAAGTGCCTGCTAGCGTTGGAAACTAACAAGGATGGAGTTGGCAAAGCAAATGTGTGGTTTGCAGCTAATGCAAACTTTCAGAAAGATAAAGATGAATTAGATTCAGGTTGATTACAGTCCTATCAATCAAGACCTGATTTAATACACTGCTCTGTCCCAGAGGGAGGTTTGGCCCTGAGAGAAAATGGCTTAATAACTGGAACAGGGTTTTCATATTGCTCAGAATATATACATATATGAAAAGATGTATTCTCCCAAAGAAGAACTAAAAAAGCCTACGGGTGGGCATACCTGTAACATACCACTTTTTAAGTCTTCTATTCTATTAAATACAGCTAAATCGAAATTAACTTGTTGAGGAGGGGAATATTCCCCCCTACTCTTCTTGAGTTCTTGTGACTGGAAATAAAATCAACACAAGACATTAACGGGAGAAAAAGCAACAAATTTTAATTCATACACACAGAGGCCTCACAGAAATGAGACCTAAAAAGCAGCCAAAGGAGTCAGCTTTTATACTTTTTAGACAAAGAAACAGTACACTTGTAAGAAATTGACAGGATAAAGAAACTTTAATTCTAAATCTTCTTCACCCCAAATTCCCTATTTCTGGCAAAAAGGATGTCCTTCTACCTCTAGATGCAGGGAGTGTACCTTTCATATAGGAGATTTATTTCCTGCTTTCAGAGAGACAGAGGGGAAGGTCAAAATGTCCCTCTCACATTGGCCATTTATAAGTACCTTTAAATTCAAAACAATCCATATGCCAATGAGGCATACTTTGTGGTGGCCTGCCCTGGGCCCCAACAATCTACTGCCATATTTCATTCTTTAAAAAAACAGCCATTTAAATCATGTTCTACTTAAAACCTCACTTCATATACAAGACTTGGTAAACTGATTTTCACCCCATCAGACCACTTAAAAGTCAACAATAATCACACTGATTGCCAGAACACTTTTAAAAATACTCAACCAAACTAATTATACTCTTTAAATTAGGTCAGAAGTGGGGACAGAGTAGGAGTAAAAACTATCTTCTTACGAATTACGCAAAATCCCTACTGTGATTAAAAAAGTGCTAGTAGGAATTGAAAGTAACATGATAAAGTGGTAGATATTAGAAAGTAAGAAATGATAAGACTTGGAGACCAGCTCCCATAGAGAACGAGGTAAGGAGGAAAATCTGGATCACCCTGATGTTGTTTTGTTTTGTTTTGAGCAAAACTAGGCAAAAAGCAATAACAAAAAATCAACAGGTCATTGAGTCTGGTTCACAGATGATGCCTGCAGAAAAGCTCCCACATGCCTTCTGCTCTCGCCTTAGAAAACAGCCTGATTTCTTGAAAATGCCTCATTGTTTCATGTACCTGTGACTTTTCTCAAGTTCTGACTTCTTTCTAGAATGCCTTTCTTTCCTTATCTTTCCATGAACAACTTATTTAAACTTCCAGTCTTATTCAAACTTCTTCTCAGTAATACCTCCTCTGTCTCAGGGCTGCAACACTGCACAGCTCCAGGGAGATAATTCACAAGTGCTTCATATAAATAATGTCCCTTGGAGATGTGTAAATTGACAGCCTTCCTCTGACATTCCCAGGCAAAGTCTGGGTAGGACATGCTGCCTGTCTATCTATCTATCATCTATCATCTAATCTATCTATCTATCTATCTGATATCTATCTTCTATCTATCATTATTAGTTCCCTAGGGCTGCTATAAAAAAATACCACAAACTGAGTGACCTAAACAACAGAAATTTATTTTCTCACAGTCTTGGAGGTTAGAAGACAAAGATCAAGGTCCTGTCAGGGTTGGTTTCTAGTGAGACCTCTCTTCCTAGCTAGTAGATGGCCACCTTCTTCCTCTATTCTCACAAGCCCTCTTTTCTGTGCACTCATGGGGAGAGAGAGAGATCTCTGGTGTTCCCTCCTCTTCTTATAAGAACACAAGCCCTTTTGGATTAGGTCTCTGCCCTTGTGACCTCATTGAACCTTAATTGTCTCCCTGAAGAAACTATCTCCAAATACAGAAACATCAGAAGTTGGGGCTTCAATATATGGATTTTGGAGGAACACCAATCATTTCATAACGCTATCTATATTGGCACCCTTACTACTTCACATTTATATTCTCATGTCTGTATGTCTTATGTCTCATTCTCATACCCACTGAGCCTGATTTCCTTAAGGTAAAAGATCATATCCTATATATCCTTGTTGTCCATTAAAAATGGTCACAAATACTTTGACATTTCTATTGGGAGATGGGATTTATTTTCCCTCCTTTTGAATTTTGACAGGATCTGCAACTATTTGGACCAATATGTTAGAGAAGAAGTAGCATTGTTTCAGTTTCCAGATCTAGGCCTTAAGAAACTAGCAGCTTCCATTTCCTATCTTTTATAACAGTTGCTTTTAAATCCAAGCCCCCATAATGCGAGGAATCCCAATAGCACCACGAAGGAAACTACATGGTGAGAAATCAAGGCTGACTATGCTCTCAGCTGACAGCCAGCACCAACTTGCCAGCCATGTAAGTGCATCAACTTGGAAGTGACTCCTCCAGCTCTGCTGATACTATGTAGAAGAGACACATATTGCCCCTAGAAAATCCTGGTCAAATTACACATTTGTTAGTAAAATATATGATCACCGTTTTAAGCCACTAAGTTTCTGGCTGGCTTGCTACCAATAGATTACCCTCTGCCCTTTGTGCTCCTGTTCTCTGTGCTTAGCACAGGGTCAGAAGCATTCTGAAATTAACACTTAATATATAAAGAAATAATGGAGGGCTTCCCTGGTGGTGCAGTGGTTAAGAATCCGCCTGCGGGGCTTCCGGGAAGATGGCGGAAGAGTAAGACGCGGAGATCACCTTCCTCCCCACAGATACACCAGAAATACATCTACACGTGGAACAACTCCTACAGAACACCTACTGAACGCCGGCAGAAGACCTCAGACCTTCCAAAAGGTAAGAAATCCCGCACGTACCTGGGTAGGGCAAAAGAGAAAAGGAAAAACAGAGACAAAAGAATAGGGATGGGACCTGCACCAGTGGGACGGAGCTGTAAAGGAGGAAAGGTGTCCACACACTAGGAAGGCCTTTCGCGGGTGGAGACTGCGGGTGGCAGAGGGGGAAAGCTTCGGAGCAAAAAAAATAGAATCCTCCTGCCAATGCAGGGGACAGGGGTTCGAACCCTGTTCCGGGAAGATCCCACATGCCATGGAGCACCTAAGCCCATGCGCCACAACTACTGAGCCTGCACTCTAGAGCCCTCAAGCCACTACTACTGAGCTGGTGTGCCACATCTATTGAAGCCTGTGCACCTAGAGCCCGTGCTCCACAACAAGAGAAGCCACCACAGTGAGGAGCCTGTGCACTGCAACAAAGAGTAGCCACCACTCACCACAACTAGAGAAAACCCACACACAGCAGCGAAGACGCAACGCAGCCAGAAGTAGAAATAAATAAAATAAATAAATTTAAAAAAAGAAAAAGAAAGAAAGAATGGATATGCAGGGTCCCAGGCAAGATGAAATGAATGTTAAAGACATGCTTGATGTGTAGTTTTGCAGGCCTGAACTTCTTGCCAGGTGGGAAATAAGACACATATATCATTACACCTAGATAAGAACAAGTGACACAAAAATTAAACCAACAAAGTGTCACAGTGTACTAAAAAAGAAAAACAAGATGTTTGAGAAGTGTATACTTTAGGAATCTTTATTTTGCAAGCAATAGAATACCTGACTCAAACTAGCTCAAATGATATAGAAAATTTATTGAATAATATTGATGTAAAATCATGGAAAAGGGTAGGCTTCTAGTCGGTCATGGTCTAGTGGCTCAACAATGTCACTCAAGACCTAGTTTCTCCCCAAGTTTCTCTTGACTTCTTCTGGTGTGTCTGTTTAAGCCTAAGTCTGCATTCCTTGTAGTTATAAAATGGCAGCATCAGAACGTGGAGGAATTATATGCTTTCTTCCTATTTTCCAAGAGAAAAAGAGATCTCTACCAAAGAGTAATGAAGCTACTTTCCCAGAAACCCCCATCAAGCATCTGCTAGCATCTCAGACATATACCTATTCATCAGTCAATCTCTATGGCCAAAGGGATTGAGTGTGCTAGTTGGTTTAAGTCAGTCAGGAGGCACTCCTGGCGGAGGACTATGAACTCCATGAGGGAGGAGTGAGTATTTCAGCAAAATAAGGATACTATTGCCAGTATAAGAGAGGATGGATGCTGGATAGTCAAAATCCCCAAGTACCTATTTATGGATGTGATATTTGAGACAGACTTTGAAGAATAGGTGTGTATGCAGGAGGGGGTTTGCTGGTGAGGGGGCAACATAACCAGAGCTCAGTATCAGGGAGATACAATGAATATGAAGGAAACATCAAATGGTCTAGATTTATAGGAAGAACAAAGGGACGTTTAACTTGGGCAGCATGACTCATAGGAGGTTTATTTGCGGCTGTTTTAGATATCTTTGAGCTCCTTACAATGATGTAAAAAATACTGGGTTTATAGATACATGGGTATCCTCCTGGGAAAAAGTCCACAGATTGTTAAAGGTGTTAGTAACAAAGAACAAAACAAAACAAAAAGCAGCAGTGACTAGAACAGAGTATGGTAAAAAAATTTGGGGTGCTAATGTTGAAGTTCTTAATTGCCTGGCAGGGTACAATGTTTATACTTAATTGAAAGGCTAGCACAGGTCCTTTAGAAAGCAGATTAGGAGAATACACTGATTTGGATAGAAGATAATAAATTCACCATTAGTTATATTGATTTTAAGATAATGGTAGGACAGTGTCTAAACAGGAAATTGGAATGTGGAACTGAAGCCCAGGATAACCATTGAGGTTGAAGACACACTTGTGGAGCTTTAGAAACACAAGCCAACATAACCATTGGCATGTAGCTACTATCAAAACAACAGATTCCACCACATTCTTTTATTGTAGCTCATGTTATTTTTCCAGTGTGCAATTCTTGAGCTCTCGGCTAAACTTAAGTTCTTTCATCTAATGAGGGCAGTGTGCAGAGAAATGAAATTGGCTTAGCAGAATTCATTTTGCATTAGCAGTGTTTCCTTCATAAAAATTCAAGTTTAATTCCATACTGCTTTAAAAAATGATACAGTGTCAGTGAGGCGATGTTTCTCCCAGGAGATTCTTAGCTCCCCAACATGCAAACTGTGTCCTGATAATACCTAGTAATTTTATGAGATGTATGGTTTAGTAAATGCCTTTTTAAACCTATTAGGAAAAAGTAGATTTTATTTTGGGAAAAAACCCCTGCAGATTTGGCATTCCGTGTTTTCTTTCTAATCTGTGGTTAAATAAGATTTAAATTCTATTCAATCATTGCTAAGTAGTTTTGTGCAGTAATAAATCCTTCAACTGGATAGGCCATGATGCAGAGAAACCACTAGCACAGGTTAGAGTTGGAGGAAAAAGGAGTAGTACCATACACTATTCGGTGATATTTAATTGCAATCATTCAGGTGAAACTGGATATAATTGGTAGGTAATAAGCAGACTTGTTGTTAGGCATTTAGGATTTGTCTTTCAATAGTAATGAGCCTAAGTAAGTAATTTCAGAGTATTTCACTAATGAATACTTATGTATTATTGAGTATTTGCAGAATGACATATGACTTGGAAGGAAAAGGAGAAGTAGCAGTGTACTGAATAAATAAAATACGCTAAATAGAACAAATAAAAACCAAAAATTGTAAAAAGTTATCTTCATTAAGCACTATTTGGATATTATCCCAATGCCCAAATTTCATTTGCCCCATTCTTCACTTTTATATATCCTTATAATATTATATTTTATCCTTACAATAGAAAAAGGACTTAAAAAGCTGTGGTGCATATAAGATATTATAATCCTAATATGCATTGCCTTCCAGGAATGTCTGTGAAACCCCATTTACTTTTTTGCAGAGTCCAGATTAGCTCCCATTCTGTTAATATTCTAAATTATAGTGTTTAAGATTCATCTTTACCTTTACTAGCATCTACCTTCTAATGAAAATCTTTTTATAGAAGGATTCTTTAGTGGTTTTATAAAACTATTATCTCTCAATTCTTTCTTTCTCTCATTCTGTTTTTCATTTAGACAGTCATAGAAGGGCAGCAGTGCTTTGAACCATGGCTTGCAATATGTGTCTTTTGTATAGCAATCTTACAACAAGAAGACTATAGCAAGCAAAATGACATCAAGAACATTTATCAAATTGCGGTATTATTCACTTGGACTTAGGGAGACAGCTGCCCAAATAAGTATAGTAGAATATTTAGGGTGTTGTATGAGGCTGTGGCTAGCCTCGTAAGAATTGACTGCATCTTACGCAAGAGATTCTGTGTCTCCAAGAAAGCTACATTAGTTTAGAGCACACTTGGCTTCAGTCAATATTGGTTTAGACACTGGTTTTTTGCATCTCTAGACACAGCCACAAATGTGGAAGCTAGCTTAAGCTGCATTTCTAGAGTTTTAGAAGACCAAGTCTACCACTATTAGCCACAGATGGCATGTGCCTAGGTCAGATAATGACAGAAGAAAGAGGTTTTATACAGAATAAATAAACAGACTTTCAAAACTCCGTTTATGACTAAGCTTAAAAACTACTGACAGGGATTTCCATCAGTAAGCTAGCTTTTGTTTTGTGATGTGTAGGTTCCTTAGAATAATGATTTCTAAATGTCTACCTACAGACCCATTTTTTTTTCCCACAGCGTTTCCATTAGTCTGTAGTAAAATAAATCAAACACAGGCAGTGCGATATCTTTATTACATAATTAAATTTATTTCATTCAAAAGAAAGTTCTTCTCCTTCAAATGTAGGTCTTCCAAAAGTTTTTAGTATCAAAATGGTTTTGTATTATGAAATACCAGTAAAGATGTAGGGGTTTTTGTTTGTTTTTTATCATGTTTTTTAATGACAAAAATTGGCAACCAGACACTTATCCTCTTCTATTTTATTTGAAATTGTACATTTTATTTGAAATTGTATCCTCTTCTATTTTATTATAGAATCTTAGTGTCTGGAACCTGCTTAGTGTAGAGATCCCTACTAAGGCTTTTTTTTCTTTTGGCCGCACCATGTGGCTTGTGGGATCTTAGTTCCCCGACCAAGGATCAGAACCCGTGCCCCTGCAGTGGAAGCGTGGAGTCTTAACCACAGGACCACCAGGGAAGTCCCGCTGCCAAGCCTTTTGAGATCAGCTGGTCTCCTTGCTCCTTGCTGAAGGGCAGCCCCTTTTCAGAGCGTGTTCTCATGCAAACACCCTGTGATCTTACAGAATCTTGCAAACAATGGGAGCGACCCTCCCTCTAGGCATTACACCTGAAATTCTAGCATGGGCCATCAGAAGGGTGGCTTGACATCTAGGGTAGCATACTAAGGTGGAAGTTAACCTTGGCCAGAAAGAGGGGTAAGAGAAGAAATCTACCTCTGTCCTCACGCAAGGACAAAATTATCTTCTTATTACTTAATCCTTACATCCCATTTACAGAGAAACATAATAATAAGATTCAGAAGGCTCCTGTGGTTTGTTTATGGTCTCATAGCTAGTGGCAGACCCGGAATTCACAAATCAAAAATCTCTGACTTTTCTGAGTTCCAAATGACTTCAGTTTTTAAGAAAAGGAACTGTTTGGGGAAGATTTGGGGTTTATCTGCCAAGGCATACAGATTGCAAAGAATTCAAGTGTATTTTATGGGGATTACAAGGACAAGGTACCTGACAATATAAATATTACTTGTGAAATATGATCCTAACATGTAATTTCATGAAACGATCCTTGGTTTACCTACGCCCTGAAATGTTTTGCATTTATTTGCAGCTTGTTATTCTGCTAGAGATAAACACAGTCTAGTTTCTCTACTTAGTTCCACATGATTAACTGACTCCTCCACTTCACAGCCATTTTTTAATTAAAGGATATGCCTGCTCCCTTTTGGCTATGCTTCTCAACACTGAGAAAAGTCGTCTAAGTGAATCAAGGCCAGATTATACTGCATAACCAAGAGCTTTGCGATAGCACATTTTTCTAAGGATATTGTGTTTGGCAATTCTGTAGCCAACAGACCTGTGCTGACTTTTCTAAAAGAGAGGATGCAGACAGCTTATAAATTTATATGAAAAAGAAAACAGTTGGGAACACAGGGATTAGGTGGAATATCTTAAAGACATCCCTTCACCCTTCAAAATAACATCAGTGCCGTGAAACAGATTTTTGTGTGAACCATACCTGTCAAGAGGCTTAAACCTGAAAACTGATTTAGAATAAGATTTTGATCTATTCATTTATTTCCCATTGCTTTCTTCAATACCTTTGGCTTTCTTTCTCTTGCAGAACATTCCAGGCGTTATTAATTCGTGTTTTTAAGGTCTCTAGATTGTTATTACATTGTGGGCCATTACACCTCAAATCCGAATAGGCCTTTGCAGACACCATTGTTATTCTCAACAAAACTTGTCTGTCTAGATTTTATATTGGCTGCAGATATCTACAAAGATTAGCCTTAAGAATAAGCCCTTTTATTTAGATTTATACCTCTGTCTTGTGCACTTGTTTTATTTCATCTTCCCTAGGAGAACTTTTAAAGAGGAACAAGTACAATATATATGCTACTGAGCTCCGGTGAGTTCACCCATCCGGAGATTGTAGATTTGACGTTTTGTTTTGATTTTGAATCTGGAAGCTAGAAAGAGGGTAGTCATGTGGATGGTGTGGGAAACAGCGTGGGGAAGTGGCTGTTATAGGGGCCAATGCTGACCTCAGTTAGGATTAGTTCATTTATCTCAATGGAAAAACGTTGAATATTTGGAGAAATAAGAACCTTGAATACAGAGCTCTTAATACTGTCTAACTGTGCAAATTATTCTTTCTGGGGATAAAAAAAATGACACATTCTAAGGAGAGTTGATGATTGTGAAGCAAAATCCTAAATAACCAAAATGCTCTACAGTTTCATTGCTGTGTCCCCAGAGGGTCCTAAGAGCACAAGGGCTTCAGAAGGACCAAGCGGAAAAAGAGCTGTATATTTGAGGAAAATTGGGGATCCCAGCTGCCCTCACTTGGGAAGTAAATATTGTAATAAGATAACTCTAAGCTATTTTGTGATTCAGGCTCAGCTACCCTGGTCCCTGCTTTTCACAGCTCCTTGCATCTAGACCCAGCCTCAGGCCTCCTGATTCCTGGGCCAGTCCTAGAAGAGGGAGGGCATGAACAAGACCTCCCATGTTCCCTGTTTACTGGGAGGAGAAATTGCGTCAGTCTTCAATGTTGAGCTCTGAGGTCCTGACACAATTGTTGAAGTCCCACGTCTTCCTGAGTTTCTATGGCTGCCTCTCAATCAAAAAAAGATCTGGACTCCTGGGAAGAATGCAGTGTTCCTGTCTTTGCATGTGGTCCAGGGTCTGGGTCTATTGCCTTGAGGTCTACTCTGTACACTATGTGTTTTAAAAGGAGCTGAGATGCGATCTTAATTACCTCTTCACCTTCCTGGGATGCAAATTAACACAGCATTATTTTTTTTTTACTCTATAATGTATGCCACTTAAATGCTTTTTTACATTCTCCCAGAGAGCACTTCATTGTCTGTGCACTTCGCATCTGAATCTAAAATGAAAATTCCTGTCTCTAAGAAATATGAACATACTGATACTCTTGATTTATAAGAAGTAATAGGCAACCTTCTAGGACTGCAGGATTGTTAAAGCCTGACCACAAATCCAATGGGCTCTACAAGTATTGATACCGAGAAAACAATTATGAATAACCTACGCTCATATGCTATGTACAGGACTAGAAAAATGGCAAACATGTTCTTGCTATAATGGCACATTTTTCTTTTCCAAGTACTCAGAGTCATATGAATAGATTATATTCTTTTCTGCACAGCTGGATTTCTTTATATCCTCTGTAACTGAAAAATCCTATGAAGAAAGTAAAGAATTCTTTCCATTTCTCCGATCATTTGTTGAATTAAAAACTGACAGAATTGTGAAGGTTACATATAAATTCCATATTCTTTTTGTCCATGAAGCTGTACAGTGGTTGCACCTGAAGAGAAATAATAAGAAAACAAAATGACCTGTTTATTGTCTGTGATCTCTACAAGTATGAGCACATCAGCTGAGATGATGAATCAGAACTCCGTCCCGGGGAGGAGGGGCGGGGGGTGCCTTCACTTTGGATAGAGAGTAGGGTCTTCAGTCACGTGGTCCACCCTGGGCCTGATCAGCCAGGCACTCATATTATTGCCATGCTACTTAAGTGGCTGACGTAAGTGAGGTCAAGGGTTTAACTCACGACTTTAAAACCCAATTTCTCTCCTTCACACATAGCCAGACTCGCTGAATCCATCACATTTCTTTCACATCTGATGCCAGCGGTTGTCTGCTCTACTTAACTTCTAGGCTTTTGTACCTTGTCATTATATTTAACATCCTCTAGTCTTTTCTCGAGCCTCCTCTTTCCTGCATTCTGGCATTTGCACACTGAAGTTTATAAGAGAACCCCACCAGGGCTCTGAATAAATGGGCCATGCTTTTAAAGTATGATGTGCATTTGGTAGGAGGAGTCTGAACCATACTTCTCCTACACTGACTTACAAAAATGAAAGAAAGGACATTGTCACAGATGAAATCTGTGAATCAATCTCTCTCTCTCCCTCCTACTTAGAAAGAAAAAAGGGGGGTGGGGTGAGGGAGACCAATATAGTGAGAGGAAGAATTTTTCTTAAGTATATCACAATAGAAAAAGTGGAAATGAACCATTTATACCCCAGTAACAGCTGCTCCAAAAGAGTTGGTATATCTATATCATTTCCCGAATAATAACAAAAATATTGACTACTTGCACAATATTGATAGGATTTTTTTTTTTTTTTTTTTTTTTTTTGTACGCGGGCCTCTCACCGTTGTGGCCTCTCCCTTTGCGGAGCACAGGCTCCAGACGCGTAGGCTCAGCGGCCATGGCTCACGGGCCCAGCCGCTCCACAGCATGTGGGATCTTCCTGGACCGGGGCACGAACCCGCGTCCCCTGCATCGGCAGGCGGACTCTCAACCACTGCGCCACCAGGGAAGCCCTTGGTAGGATTTTTAATGTCAAGCAACACCAGTGCAGAGTGAAATCCAGAGGTAAGCAGCTATTAGTCAACCAAGATTACCCTCTGGATGGTCCATTCTCCCAAAGACTCCTCTTCATTAGTAGATATGGTTTCAGAGTCCAATTATTCCTGAAATTCTCTGCCTGTGCAAATACCTGTTTATCCTCAACCATAGGTTTATTCAGTAAAGTGTTGTATATGTTGCTGAAACTCGGCCTCTGTTCACCAGTGCTAAATAGAAATGCGGAGATAGAGTTTTGGGTGAAGTAGCGAAGAGAAGCTTTTATTGCTCAGGCAAAGGGGGCCACAGTGGGCTAATGCCCTCAAGACTGTGTGACCCACGCTGGAAGGGGGAAGTGAAGAGTCTTATAGTGTTCAAGGAGTAGCGCATGATCAGCTCGTGGACATTCTTCTGATTGGTTGGTTGTGAGGTGATTGGGAGTCAGCATCACCAACCTTCTGGTTCCAACCGGTCTGGGGTCTACATGCTTGTGGGCAGCATGCAGTTAACTTCTTCTGCCTAGAGCGGGTTTCAGGATCTGCAGAACAGCTCAAAGGACATGGCTCAGAATATTATCTACAGTCCTTGAGGAAGAACTAAAAGTCCTTGACTTTGTTTAATGACTAAAGTATTATTCCTTTGTCTTGCTTGACTGTTTTCCTCCCTTTCTGCATGTTCTCACTTCTCTGATAAAATTTATTCTTTGACTACAGCTTTTCTAGAGACGAAAGGCAGGTGGAGGACATGGGTGGAGGTCTATTCTGGGAAGGCCTTATAGGGTCCTGCTCGGTTACATGTACACATGATCAATGTCACAAAAGTAGCAGAATTTGGCTCCAAGTAGCAGTATTGTTCTCAAGAGAGGAATGTGCTCTTAAGACAGTTCATTAAGAACAATGCAGTCCAAGTACTCTTTCAGACTTGAGTCCACCTATTCAACCATGACAACCAGCTAAGCTGGTAGTCAAGGAAGAAAAGAGAAAGAGTCTAGTCTATAAGAGTCTTAACTCTGCTAACTTGTTTTTCACAGCCTGGGCTATGCCACTGGCATTCCTCAGAGGAATTAGCAATGTAATTGCCACTTAATTACAGGGCTCTATCATAGATCAATTTTTACTTTAGAGAATTATGCTGGGAAATGTGCCTTTGGAGTCTTATTTCACTCTACACATCGAGGAAGTTTCTCTCTGCTATCTTAAAGTAAATACTTCATAGGAAAGATAGACTCAGGCTGTTTGACAACATCAGAAAAGCCAGAGCTGTCTAGATGCCCTTAAAATGATGTCTCTAGAAATGGAAACATTCACAGAACAATGGGGCTGGGAGAAATTTATAGGAAGCTGCTCACCATGAAAGGGAGGAGAGGAAAGTCTTAATGCCCGAATTCTATGAACAAGGAAGGAAAGACAGGCATGTTTTCTTGGGGAAAGGGAGGAGAGGTGTCAGTTCCTTACCTCCTCCCACTTCAGATCCCAGATTGTACTATTATCCAGAATGCATCTGAATCAACTCAGGGACAATGTCTCATAGTAGATTTGGACAAGATTTCCGTAATGAAAGGAAGTGTAGTTAAAGCCAGCCTCACCACATACTTGTTCTGTAACCTTGGGCAAATTTCATAACATTCCTCATCTGTAGAATGGGAATAATACTAGTATTCAGTTACAACATAAAAGTTTGTTGTAAGAATGAAAGGAAAGAATGTGCATGAAGCTTAGAGTCTCCCTCAGGCTCTTACTTTTTTGGCTGATATTGTTTAGTAGAAATAAACATAAATTAACTTGTCTTAATGACCTGTTCTGGCTTAGTATTATAACTATCAATTATATTACTGAACTATAATTGTCATTCTTTTGCTCCTTTTCAACAGTAATTTCTGCTAGCAGTTTGACTTTTTTTTAATTAGTCCTCTCTCTGCTGATTTGTTTAGGAAATCAGAATTGTGAATTGATAAAATTTGATTTTAACTTGACAATTCACCTTACAGAGAAAAGCCAGGCTTCTGGTACATGTGTGGAAGGACAACTGAGGAAATTAACATTTATTGAATGCCCTCAACAACCACTACGTGTCTACATGGTAGATGGTAAAATTTTCATTCATAGAGAAAAAATCGTAGACTCAGGGAGGAAAGATACCATTTTTAATATATTGATAATTGTCTAAACTTTTCAAAGATATAAAAATGTCACAGATCACCTCATAAAAATAGTCGTAAGTATTGTGTTTGTTGACTGAGAAAATAACTGAGAACAAATGCGTAGCATATAAATTACAATTGGAACAAAATTAAAATGAAAGTAGGTTATTTATTTTTATTCAGCTTATAAATTATCATATGTAGATTAGTCCACACCTTGGCTTCTTGCAGCAACTCTACGGACCTCTAGGATTTCTTAACCAACAGTTTAAAGAACCACACACTGTATAATCCCTTTTCATTGATTATATAATATGCTGCACAGCAGTTTTGCAGGCAGAAGACCTCAGATTTCCCAAAAGGCAAGAAACCCCCCTCGTACCTGGATAGGGCAAAAGAAAAACCAGAGACAAAAGAATAGGGACGAGACTTGCACCTCTGGGAGGGATCTGGAGGAAAAGTTTCCACACACTAGGAAGACACTTCACTGGCGGAGACAGGGGGGGGGGGGGGAGCGAAAAAAAGCCTGGACCTGCCGAAGAGGCAAGAGACCATTGTTTCAGGGTGCACGAGGAGAGGCGATTCAGAGCGCCGCCTAAACGAGCTCCACAGACAGGCGTGAGCCGTGGCTATCAGCATGGACCCCAAAGACGGGCATGAGACGCTAAGGCTACTGCTGCCGCCACCAAGAAGCCTGTGTGCGAGCACAGGTCACTATCCACTCCTTCCCTCCTGGGAGCCTGTGCAGCCCGCCACTGCCAGGGTCCCGGGATCCAGGGACAACTTCCCCGGGAGAACACACGGCGCGTCTCAGACTGGTGCAACGTCATGCCGGCCTCTGCCGCCTCAGGCTCGCCCTGCATCCGTACCCCTCCCTCCCCCCAGCCTGAGTGAGCCAGAGCCTCCGAAGCAGCTGCTCCTTTAACCCCGTCCTGTCTGAGCAAAGAACAGACGCCCTCCAGCGACCTACACGCAGAGGCGGGGCCAAAGCTGAACCCTGGGAGCAGTGCAAACAAAGAAGAGAAAGGGAAATCTCTCCCAGCAGCCTCAGGAGCAGCGGATTAAATCTCCACAATCAACCTGATGTACCCTGCGTCTGCGGAATACATGAATAGACAATGAATCATCCCAAAATCGAGGGGGTGGACTTTGGGAGCAACTGTAGACTTGGGAGTGGATTTCTGTAACTAATTTGTTTCTGCTTTTATGTTTATCTTAGTTTAGTATTTAGAGTTTATTATCATTGGTAGATTTGTTTATTGATTTGGTTGCCCTCTTCCTCCTTTTTTTTAATATATAGATATATTTTTTTTCCTTTTTCTCTTTTTGTGAGTGTATATGTGTATGCTTCTTTGTGTGATTTTGTCTGTGTAGCTTTGCTTTTACCATTTGTCCTACAGTTATGTCTGTCCGTTTTTTGTTTTCTGTTTTTTTTTAAGTATAGTTTCTAGCGCTTGTTATCATTGGTGGATTTGTTTTTTGGTTCGGTTGCACCCTTCTTTCTTTCTTTCTCTTATTATTACTTTTTAATTTTTTATTTTAATAATTTTTTTTATTTTTTATTTTAATAACTTTTATATATTTATTTTCTTTCTTTCTTTCTTTCTTTCTCTTTCTTTTTTTCCTCCCTTTTCTTCTGAGCTGTGTGGCTGACAGCATCTTGGTGCTTCAGCTGACTGTGAGGCCTGTGCCTCTGAGGTGGGGGAGCCAAGTTCAGGACATGGGTCCGCCAGAGACCTCCCAGCTCCACATACTATCAAATGGCAAAAGCTCTCCTAGAGACCTCCATCTCACTGCTAAGACCAAGTTCCACTCAACAACCAGCAAGCTACAGAGCTGGACACCCTATGCCAAAGAACTAACAAGACAAGAACACAACCCCACCCATTAGCAGAGAGGCTACCTAAAATCATAATAAAGCCACAGACACCCCAAAACATGCCACCAGACACAGTCCTGCCCACCAGAAAGACAAGATCCAGCCTCATCCACCAGAACACAGACACTAGTCCCCTCTACCAGGAAGCTACACAACCCACTGAAGCAACCCGAGCCACTGGGGGCAGACACCAAAAACAACGGGAACTATGAACCTGCAGCCAGTGAAAAAGAGACCCTCAAACACAGTAACTTAAGCAAAATGAGAAGACAGCAGATGAAGGAGCAAGGTAAAAACCCACCAGGCCAAAGAAATGAAGAAGGAATAGGCAGTCTAGCTGAAAAAGAATTCAGAGTAATGGTAGTAAAGATGATCCAAAATCCTGGAAATAGAATGGGCAAAATATAAGAAATGTTTAACAAGAACTTAGAAGAACTAAAGAGCAAACAAACAATGATGAACAACACAATAAATGAAATTAAAAATACTCTAGATGGGATCAATAGCAGAGTAACAGAGGCAGAAGAATGGATAAGTGACCTGGAAGATAAAAGAGTGGAAATAACTACTGCAGAGCAGAATAAAGAAAAAAGAATGAAAAGAACTGAGGACAGTCTCAGAGACCTCTGGGACAACATAAACCACACCAACATTTGAACTATTGGGGTTCCAGAAGAAGAAGAGAAAAAGAAAGGGACTGAGAAAATATTTGAAGAGATTATAGTTGAAAACTTCCCTAATATGGGAAAGGAAATAGTTAACCAAGTCCAGGAAGCACAGAAAGTCCCATCCAGGATAAATCCAAGGAGAAACACGCCAAGACACATTTTAATCAAACTGTCAAAAATTAAATACAAAGAAGAAATATTAAAAGCAGCAAGAGAAAAACAACAAATGACATACAAGGGAATCCGCACAAGGTTAACATCTGATGTTTCAGCAGAAACTCTGCAAGCCAGAAGGGAGTGGCAGGACATATTTAAAGTGATGAAAAAGAAAAACCTACAACCAAGATTACTCTGCCCAGCAAGGACCTCATTCAGATTCAACAGAGAAATTAAAAACTTTGCAGACAAGCAAAAGCTAAGAGAATTCAGCACCACCAAACCAGCTTTACAACAAATGCTAAAGGAACTTCTCTAGGCAGGAAATACAAGGGAAGGAAAACACCTACAATAACAAACCCAAAACAATTAAGACAAAGGTAATAGGAACACACATATCAATAACTACCTTAACTGTAAATGGATTAAATGCTACAACCAAAAGACATAGACTGGCTGAATGGATACAAAAACAAGACCACTATATGTGCTGTCTACAAGAGACCCACTTCAGACTTACAGACACATACAGACTGAAAGTGAGAGGATGGAAAAAGATATTCCATACAAATGGAAACCAAAAGAAAGCTGGAGTAACAATACTCATATCAGACAAAATGGACTTTAAAATAAAGACTATTACAAGAAACAAAGAAGAACACTACATAATGATCAAGGGATCAATCCAAGAAGATATAACAATCGTAAATATTTATGCACCCAACATAGGAGCACCTCAATATATAAGCCAATGCAAACAGCCATAAAAGGGAAAATTGACAGTAACACAATCACAGTAGGGAACTTTAACACCCCACTTTCACCAATGGACACATCAACAAAAATGAAAATACATAGGAAACACAAGCTTTAAATGATACGTTAAACAAGATGGACTTAATTGATATTTATAAGACATTCCATCCAAAAACAACACGATACACTTTCTTCTCAAGTGTTCATGGAATATTCTCCAGGATAGATCATACCTTGGGTCACAAATCAAGCCTTGGTAAATTTAAGAAAACTGAAACCATATCAAGTATCTTTTCCACCTGCAATGCTGTGACACTAGGTATGAATTATAGGAAAAAATCTGTAAAAAATATAAACACATGGAGGGTAAACAATACACTACTTAATAACCAAGAGATCACTGAAGAAATCAAAGAGGGAATTAAAAAATACCTAGAAAGAAAGGACAATGAAAACACGATGAACCAAAACCTATGGGATTCAGCGAAAGAAGTTCTAAGAGGGAAGTTTATAGCAATACAATCCTACCTCAGGAAACAAGAAACATCTCAAATAAACAACCTAACTTTACACCTAAAGCAATTAGAGAAAGAAGAACAAAAACACCCCAAAGTTAGCAGAAGGAAAGTAATCATAAAGATCAAATCAGAAATAAATGAAAAAGAAATGAAGGATATGATAGCAAAGATCAATAAAGCTAAAAGCTGGTTCTTTGAGAAGATAACTAAAATTGATAAACCATTAGCCAGGCTCATCAAGAAAAAAAGAAGACTCAAATCAATAGAATTAGAAATGAAAAAGGAGTAGTAACAACTGACACCACAGAAATACAAAGGATCATGAGAGATTACTACAAGCAACTATATGCCAATAAAATGGGACAACCTGGAAGAAATGGACAAATTCTTAGAAAAGCACAAACTTTCGAGACTGAACCAGGAAGAAATAGAAAATATGAACAGACCAATCACAAGCACTGAAATTGATACTGATTAAAAATCTTCCAATAAACAAAAGCCCAGGACCAGATGGCTTCACAGGCGAATTCTATCAAACATTTAGAGAAGAGCTAACACTTATCCTTTTCAAACTCTTCCAAAATATAGCAGAGGGAGGAACACTCCCAAACTCATTCTATGAGGCTACCATCACCCTGACACCAAAACCAGACAAAGATGTCACAAAGAAAGAAAACTATAGGCCAATATCACTGATGAACATAGACGCAAAAATCTTCAACAAAATGCTAGCAAACAGAATCCAGCAGCACATTAAAAGGATTGTACACCATGATCAAGTGGGGTTTATCCCAGGAATGCAAGGAGTCTTCAATATATGCAAATCAATCATGTGATACACCATATTAACAAATTGAAGGAGAAAAACCATATAATCATTTCAATAGATGCAGAGAAAGCTTCGGACAAAATTCAACACCCATTTATGATAAAAACCCTCCAGAAAGTAGGCATAGAGGGAACATAAAGACCTAAATGTAAGGCCAGACACTATAAAACTCTTAGAGGAAAACATAGGCAGAGCAGTCTATGATATAAATCGCGGCAAGATCCTTTTTGGCCTACCTCCTAGAGTACTGGAAATAAAAACAAAAATAAACAAATGGGACCTAATGAAGCTTCAAAGCTTGTGCACAGCAAAGGAAACCATAAGCAAGACGAAAAGACAACCCTCAGAATGGGAGAAAATATTTGCAAATGTAGCAACTGACAAAGGATTAATCTCCAAAATTTACAATCAGTACATGCAGCTCAATAACAAAAAAACAAACAACCCAATCCAAAAATGGGCAGAAGACCTAAACAGACATTTCTCTAAAGAAGGCATACAGATTGCCAACACACACATGAAAGGATGCTCAACGTCACTAATCATTAGAGAAATGTAAGTCAAAACTGTAATGAGGTATCACCTCACACCAGTAAGAATGGTCATCATCAAAAATTCTAGAAACAATAAATGCTGGAGAGGGTGTGGAGAAAAGGGAACCCTCTTGCCCTGTTGGTGGGAATGTAAATTGATACAGCCACTATGGAGAACAGTATGGAGGTTCCTTAAAAAACTAAAAATAGAAATAACATACGACACAGTAATCCCACTACTGGGCATATACCCTGAGAAAACCATAATTCAAAGAGTCATGTACCACAATGTTCATTGCAGTTCTATTTACAATAGCCAGGACATGGAAGCAACCTAAGTGTCCATCAACAGATGAGTGGATGGAAGATGTGGCACTTATATATAATGGAATATTACTCAGCCATAAGAAGAAATGAAATTGAGTTATCTGTAGTGAGGTGGATGGACATAGATTCTGTCATACAGAGTGAAATGTCAGAAAGAGAAAAACAAATACCGTATGCTAACATATATATATGGAATCTAAAAAAAAAAAAAGGTTCTGAAAAACCTAGGGGAACGACAGGAATAAAAACGTAGATGTAGAGAATGGACTTGAGGACACAGGGAGGGGGAAGGGTAAGCTGGGATGAAGTGAGAGACTTTTATATACTACCAAATGTACAATAGATAGCTAGTGAGAAGCAGCTGCATAGCACAGGGAGATCAGCTTGGTGCTTTGTGACCATGTGGAGGATTGGGATAAGGAGAGTGGGAGGGAGGAGATATGGGGATATATGTATATGTATAGCTGATTCACTTTGTTATAAAGCAGAAACTAACACACCATCGTAAAGCAATTATACTCCAATAAAGATGTTAAAAAAAAAGACTATTTTTAGAACAGTTTTAGACTTGCTGAAAAATTGGGAAGATTGTACACAAAGTTCTCATGTACCTCATACCCAGTTTTCTCTATTTTTAACATCTTACATTTGTATGGAACATTTATTACAATTAATGAACAAATATTCACACATAATTATTAACTAAAGTCCGTACTTTATTCAGATTTCCTTATTTTTTACCTAATGTCCTTTTTCTGTTCCAGGATACTACGTTACCTTTAGTCATCCTGTCGCTACCTAATTTTTTTAATACACAGAATATATTTGTAATAATTTATTTTAGTGTCCTTGTCTGCTAATTCTATCATATGCTTCAGCTCTTGGTAGATTTTTATTAATTTGTTAAATGCATGCATTACCCTATGAAACAGGTTACTATTATTATTCCCATAGGCATAGGGACATCAAGTAACTTGCCCAAAGGCATACCACAATAAGTGATGGAGCCATGACATGAACCCAGGCAGTCTGGCTCCATAGAAGTGAATACAGACCAAAAATCTGTTAGTTCAAATCTTCTTAAATTTCTTAATGAGTCTCTGAGATTTCAGTTCTTGTCATTCAGAGCTTCAGAATTCTTGGGCCTCTATAAAGAAATGGAGACAAATGAGCCCTTGGCCATGGTATCTGACATTTAAAGCAGTCTGGGGTCTTGTATGAGCCTGACATTCTGCTGTGTGATTTCTGCCTCTGGTCTTACCTGTCAAGTGAGAGGAATGGACTAGTTTGTGAAAAACGTCACATCCAGCTATAACCTTTGGTAGCCAATGATAAGATGAAATGCATAAGATGAAATGCAATTCTCTTGTTTTGGGCACTTTCAGGCAAGATCAGCTCAGGCTACTTAGAGACTTGTGTTGGTCTTCATCCCTAAAGAATTTTGAACAAATTGTTGAATTTATCTTAGCTCAGTTTGTTTGTTTATAACATGAGGTAACCATAGGACCTACTTTACTTGGTTGTTGTAAGAATGAAAGCAAATACAGATAAAATGGCTAACATACTAGTTTCCTTTTGTCCATCATCTTTATACATGGAGTAGTCAAAAGACAGACCTCTTCTAATCCTCCACATCCTATGACTTCATCAAAACAAGATCCAAACTGGTAGAAATTTCTCTAAAAAAATGTGTCATAATAAAACCATAGGAAGTTCAATGCTGCAGTCTTCAGGAACCACAGGTCTACAAGTGGCTCATTAATTTATACGCCAAGGACCTTCTACAGTATCCAGAGTCAAAATAAAGTACTAACAGAAATATCCCATTTAAATACATTAGTCTCCTTAGCCTTCATTCTGTTTATTGGAAATCCCTTCAGGTGTGCTTCCTTCCAGGGCTATCCCTGAAAACTCCTTTAGGTTATAGGAGCTACCCTATAACTATGGTGCAAACGGTCCTCAGTCTCTGGGGACCCCAGATGTTACATCCCCAAAGTCCTCCCCACATCTTTATTATAGGTGTGGGAGGAGTCTGCATCTTGGGAAATTTCTTCAGAATTCTTGACCATGAATTCTGAAGGTTGCTGCCTTAATACATCTGCTTCATATGAAAAACATGGATTCTGTTATAACGTAAGTTATCTGATATTCATCATTTGAAATAAAACTATTGCTTTTGTTTTAATATCTGGCTGATAGAGGTCGGATTTTCTTCAAAGGCTTGTAACAAAAGAAAAGATCTTTTTGACTTTGCCCTGATGCTGAGATGGCAGCCCTACCCCCATCTTCTCTGAAAACCGATTTGAACGCATACAGATGAGTTGGCTGAGCACTACAGAAAGTTAGGTCATACCTGATACATTTCTTTCCCTCTGGGATGTCAAAAGAAAGGAATTTCAAAAGATGAATCCGTTGTAAACAAACCTACTCCCCAAGAATTTGAGAGAAGAAAAATCTTGCTTTTTACTATCAAAGAATGCTGATGTTACTTTAAGAACATATATGTGAACTTACTATACAAAGTTAGTGACTGTAATTTTGCAGTATAAATTGTTTAATTTTGTTCAATAATCAGGATTAGGAGAGGAGAAAAAGAAGAATGTGGGGACCAAGGGAAGTCCATATAATGAAACTAGGTATTCACTTCCATTCAGAATCAAAATTGTTAAAGTTACTACTGTGTCATTTCTTCACCCTACATAAAGCAGCAATAGAATAGCCCATCTTCTTGAAATAATCAGGCTCTGCATGCATTAGTACATATAGATTTCAAATAGCAATCAGATTTATTGAAGTTGTAATTATGTTCCAGCAGCGATTGTATAACATTTGAAGAAGAGCTACTGGTTTAAATGACAGGCAGAATGTGGAAGGGAAAGAATCAATCTAACACTGGAATTTTGCACCTAATTCATCAGAAGTAACATTTTCATAAGAAACGGTAATGAAAATTGTAGCAGAGAAAATGGGTAGCGTGAAACATTATCATTTTAAAGCCTTTTCACGGTTGCACATAAAAAAAGAAAAAGAAAAAAATTGGGGGGCAGAGCAGATGGCTTGATGCACACTACCCGTGATTTGTGTACACACAGTTTAAAATGACAGTCTTTATTGTCCCCTGAACATCGCTTCTGATGACAGAAGCAAAGTCAGCAGGCTTAAAAACAGGCAGACGTGTTAATATAATTTTATAAATGGAGATTGCACTTCATCTGTTAGAAAAAACTCAAGGTCATTCCTTACCATATGTCATAAAGATACTGGCTTTACTGATAGATGAAAAATACAATCTGGAAAGAGCTATGAGACATCAGCCACCGACTTCTAAAATAGATGTATAAAAGAAGGAAGTACTGAGGGACATTTATCTTTAAAAAAAATATTCTGGCTACCATTAGAATGAATCAGCCCCAGCAAACTCCTTTCAATTTGGAATGACAAAAACAGAAAAATAAAATAAAATACAGTTTAAAAACTTAGAAAACAAAACCAAAAAAGCATATAGCACAAGATAGCTTGCAGAGTAAGTGCCTGATTTCTTTAAAGAAATAATTCAATAGAAGATTTTGAGAGTAGTTAGAGGGAAATCCAGGTATAAAGCTGAAGTAAGAACTTTTTTTAAATTAATAAGACTGAAACTATGCTGAAAAAAAGTTAATCCAAGTCTGCCTATAAATTGGAAGCACTCTTTTGGCAGGGGTGTTGAGTGGGGAAGAGGGGTCAAAGTGAAGGATATAAAGGTGTGAGTATGTAAAATTCCAAATAGGGAATATAAAACGTATTCAGTAAAGATATGAGTAACCCCAAATTACATTTTTCTTCCATATTGTGTTCAGTTAAAAGAAAGAACCAGAGAATTCTAGAATAAAAGGGAAAAAGAGAAAAGAAAGCTGGGGAGAGAAAGAAAAACAGGGAAGAGAAAAGACAGTAGATTTTCACATGTGGATGAATAGTGGACTGTTGGACACCGAAGAAGCTGAAGTCATATCATAGATGGTGCTGGAATATCAAAACACAGTATGTCCTTTGCCTGGTTACCAAATGGGGCAATTGGAAAATAAATGACAGAACTTTTTCACACCTTGCCTATTCTCATTCCCATCCAGTATATGTCCACAGCTAACAAGAGCACCTAGGTGTTTTAAGTGTAAGAGCTAAGAACTCCTGGGGCTGTGCTGCAACCTGCAAAGCTGGAATGGATTTAGGCTTGGGGCCCCAGAACCCAAGTGAAAAATAACGCATATGCAATCTGGATGTCTCCCTCCTTCAGATAATGCTGCAGAGATAGAGTCAGGGATGGGCTCTGGGAATCCATGAGCCTCTTAAAATTGCATGCAAATTTTTGCTTTGCATTCTTCATATGCATTTTTCTAAAAAGGGAGAGCATGCTTGCATCACTTTTTCACAAAGCTCAATCAAAACAAAAATGTTAAGAACCACTGTGGTGTAAAACAAACTGAACTTTGTACACAGAGCAGGGGAGAAGGTAAGACGATGGCTGTGCACAGACTATAATGCTAAATTTATTAACTGCCTACCTATGTCAGGTGCTGTTACAATCCTATATTTATTCCTCAATTTGTAAATGATAAAAGTGAGGTGTGAGATAAATAAAAAGAAGGAAAAAAAAGAAGAAAAAAAGCTATGTCAAGTGTCACACAACTGGTTGATTCTCCAGATTCTCAATTTAGCCTCCATTGTAATTGTTGATGTCCCACAGGGCTTTTCCCTAAAGCCTGTCTTATTTCCCAACTTCTTTGAGCATTCTCTTCCTCCAATTGCTATGGGTATGTTGATACTTACCAAATCTATATGTTGAGGATACAACTTCCTCTGAAGCTCCAGGCCAGTAAATACAACTGCATGTGAGACTTCTTCTCTTGTCAGAGAACCTCAAAGTCTGTCTGCTTTTCATTCATAATGAGATCATTTTCCTCTAATCTTCCCTTTCAAAGCATCTGGAATCATCATTATCAACTATCTAATGGCACAGACAGAAAACTTTTAAATAGAACTATTAAAAGTAGAACTACCTTTGATTCCTTATTGTATCTTAACACACAATCCATACACTTATCCTGTTTCTTTGGCTTCCTATATGTTTTTCTAGTTCTGTAAAAGTGCCATTGGAATCTTGATAGGGATTACATTGAAACTATAGATGGCTTTGGGTAGTATGGACATTTTAACAATATTAATTTTTCTGATCCATGAACAGAGTATTTCTTTTCACTTATTTGTGTCTTCTTTAATTTCTTTCATTAATTTCTTATAGTTTTCAGCATACAGTTCTTTCACCTCCTTGGTTAAATTTATTGCTAAGTATTTTATTGTTTTTGATGCTATCATAAATGGGGTCATTATTTCTTTTCCAGATAGTTCTTTGTTAGTGTATAGAAACACTACTAATTTTTGTATATTGATTTTTGTATCCTGCGACTTTACTGAACTAGTTGATTAGATCCAACAGTGTTTTGGTGGAGTCTTTTGGGGTTTCTATATATAAGATCACGTCATCTGAAAATAGAGACAGAATGCCTTTAATTTTTTTCTTACCTAATTGCTCTGACTAGAATTTCCACTACTATGTTGAGCAGGACTGGGGAGGGTATGCCCCCTTGTCTTGTTTCTGGTCTGAAAGAAAATCTTTCAGCCTTTCACCACCGAGTACGATGTTAGCTGTATGTTGTCATATATGGCCTTAATTACGTTGAAGTACGTTCCTTCTTATATCCAATTTGTTGACAATATGTATCATGAATGATGTTGAATTTCGTCAAATGCCATTTCTGCATCTATTGAGGTGATAATAAGATTTTTATCTCTCATTCTAGTAATGTGATATATCACATTTATTGATTTGCTTATGTCGAAACATCATTGAATCCCAGGGATAAATCCCACTTGATCATGATGTAAGATCCTTTTAATGTGCTGTTTAATTTGGTTTACTAGTATTTTGTTGAGAATTTTTGCATCTATATTCTTCAGGGATATTGACCTATAGCTTTCTTTCCTTGTAGTGCTTTTTTTTGTGGCTTTCGTATCAGGATAATGCTGGCCTTGTAAAATGTATTTGGGGGGTGTTTCCTCTTCTTTAATATTTGGAAGAGTTTGAGAAAGAAAGGCATTAATTAATCTTTAAATGTTTGGTAAAATTCATCAGTGAAACCATTTGGTCCTGGGTTTTCCTTTGTTGGGAACTTTCGATTACTCATTAAATCTTCTTATTCATTATTAGTCTGTTCAGACGTTCTACTCCTTCATGATTCTGTCTTGGTAGTCTGTGTGGTTCTAGTTATTTACCCATTTTTTTCTAGGTTTTCCAATTTGTTGTTGTATAATTCTTCATAGTAGTCTCTTCTAATCCTTCAAATTTCTGTGGTATCAGTTATAATGTCTCTTCTTTCATTTAAAATTATATTTATTTAGGTTCTTTCCCTTTTTTTTCCTTGGTGAGTCTAGCTAAAGGTTTGTCATTTTTGTGTTTGGGCTGTGCAGCTCCCTGGGTGCTCTGGTTAGGCCACCTCATTGAGCTGGACTAGTGGCTGTGCTCAACTGTAGACAAGACTTCAAATTTGCTTCCCTGCCAAACACAGAGCCAAAGAACAGGCTCTACAAGTCAGTACAGCTCAGAATCAGGCAGAACTACCCACTGGACTCCTTGGTCAGACAGGGCCACAAGCTTGGCTCTGCAGAGCCACTGGCTGGGACCTCTACTAGGTCACAGCTGAGAGGAGGAATGTAGCCTGCCAAGATCTGAGTGTTGGTTGCTGTAACTCACTCCCCCACTTCTCCAGCTGAATCTAATCACCAGTGGTCAAGTCCCACCAATTCCTCCTGTGATCCCTGTGAGACAAGATTCCAGTGGACCTCCCATGTAGTGTTCCTCAATACTGGGGGATCTGGATGTACACCTTGGGCTCTCATTTTCCCACTAGAGAAACCTTAGGCCCAAGGAGGCCCTCTTGGTACAGCTCTTGCTGGCCTGGAGGGAGCGGCAATCTGGTTAGAGCGTAGCCATTCCTCTTACCCTTCTAATGCAGTCCTTCTGAGTCTCTGTGATCCAGGGGGTTGCTTCAGCCACACTCCCATGTTCTGGGATTTTTACATGGTGTCTTGATTTATGAATAGTTGCTAGTTGGTCTTCTTGTGAAAGGGAAGTGAAGTCAGAGGTGCCTATGTCACCATTCTAATGACCGACTTATATCTCTTATTCAAATTTGATCACGTGATCTCCTCCATATGTATCCTTGGCCTGATGAGCCTTCTGGAGATTACCATTTCCCATAGGATAGCATCCAAATTTTCTGTTTCCAAGGTCCTTCGTAATCTAGTTCCTGCTCCAGACTTATCTTATGTAACTCTCCAAATTGCAATTTAAATTCCAGTCTCAGTGAAGTACTTGCATTTTCTTGAATGATCCATGCTCAATCTCATACTTTTGCTGTTTCCTCCACCAGTAACACTTACACTGCTCTTTCCTCTGACTATCTTCTACAAATGCTTCAGATATGGGCTTTAGTCATACGTTCAAGGAAGATTTTCTGGCCCCTCTGGAATGAGTTGGATGTTTCTATTGTGTGCTCACATAATACCCTGTGCTTCCTCCATCATAGCACTTATATAATGGTCTTATTCTCCCACTAGGCAGTAACATCATTGAGCAGCAAAGCTATGTCTGTCTTGGTCATTCTTGTATTCTCAATGCTAACATAGTATCTGGCAAATATTAGGTACCCCATTAATCCTGTTGAATGAATAAATCTAAACTGACCCTGCAAATGGATCCCCTTTACACCATCCTGACTGATGCTAATCTGGTTAGGGTTGCCAGATAAAATACAGTTTACCCAGTTAACATTGAATTTCAGATAAACAATAAAAAAAATTTAGTATAAATGTGTCCTATGCAATATTTGGGACATGCTTATACTAAAAAATATTTGGTGTTTTATTTGAAATTCAAAGTTAACTGAGTTACCAGTACTTATATTTGCTAAATATGGCTACCCCATTAACTTTGGCATCTGTCTGGTCCTTTGTTAGGGACTTTGAAGGTCTTTTTATTTCATACTAATAAGGCATTTCTTACAGGCTTTGAAGGTACCTGTGTTTGTCAATAAACTTCATCATGAACTTCCTGTACTACTGAGGTTCTTCCCCTGACTCATCTTTACCTTTATTACTGACCCAACTTCTGGGTTTCCTCTTAGCTCATAGGACCCACTGGCTTTTCCACTACTGGCTATGGCCTAATGTCTGCACCCTGATGATGTTTGGTCATTCACTCGTGTCTAGTATTAAACAGTTAGTAAGTCCATTGTCCTAGACTCTGCTTCTACTATACCCATCCTGGAGAATTATGGCTAAACATAGAGATGAGAGCTCACAGAACTCCTTGTTAACATTTGTGGGTAGTTCTAATTGTTAGGGAATCAGTCTTTGTGTTGAACTGAAACTGTCTTCCTTGAAGCTTTCACCTATTTGAGTTTCAGTAGAAGTTTGCTTCTTGAGTGTAGAAAATGTCTTATTCACTTTGGTATCTCCAGCATCTATGACAGTGACTGGCACATAGAAGTTTCTCATAAATGCTGAATAAAAATGAATATTATTGCTTTTGGAGCTACTGTGTAAAGTGAATCTCTTATCTACAGTCAGTTTTTCAAATATGTGAACAATGTTATAGAGGTCTACATCAATCTTGTCTGTTATAGACTAGGCAATCCCAGTTTCTTAAATCATTTTTCATTTGAGAAGCAGTGTACCTGGCATAGAAAAAGCACATGATAAATGTTTGTCTATTAAGAATTTATCCATATTTAATTTACAAGGGCAAATACTGATGATATGAGAATTTAATGTTAGATATAGCTTTACATGACATAAACAATACTATTGGGTTTACATTTAAAAAATAATGGTCAAAGTGATCATTGTATCCCCTAAAAATGAATACTATGCCAACCTTTCAGTGAAAAGGAGACTTAACAGAATATATATTGCCTAGATCTTTTGAAAATGTATGTGTGTGTACATATGGCCAAGTACGCACATAATTTGAGATTTTTAAATTTTGAAATACCGTACTCTTAATTTTTGTGCTATATTCTGTAAAAACCTTTAACAATTCTCCAATCTTATTACTTGTCAATTCCTATGCTTACATAAATTGTCTAAATATAATTGGCATCAACTTTTAATATGTTATAGGATAGAGTAATCCAGGATTTTTTCAATGAAACACATTTTTCCATTTTTATTGCAATAATTAGCAAAGGGAATGATTGTTCCATCCACTGCAAAGCGATCTATAGAGAACAAAATAGAGGAGGAGAAACCAATGATTCAATCTAGAAGGAAAATCATACTAGAAAATGGTAAGGGACATATCTAGGTGCTAGTTACACCTTAATTATGTTATTAAAAGGGGGTAATTTTCAACGTTTCTTCAAAGTTGTATATCGTCCTTCAGCTCGCCTACTAAACTGAAAACTACATTTGATCATTTTAAGCAAGGAGAAAAACTAAGATTTTTTTTTATTATTAAAAAAAATTTTAAAAATCAGAACTATTGCAACTCATGCACAAATACGTGCAACTTAACCTGCCCTTCATTTAGACCATGCACTAGTTTCTAAGATGGCATTTTGACTCTACTTTCTCTATTTACATTTGAATTAGGTTGTGTAATAGCCTGTCATCTCTATGATCTAAGCATTATGAGTGGAGTAGGAGTTGGAAGAATCTTACTCTACATTAAAATTTGCACGTGGCCACACTTCCAAATCATGGGTAGATTAGTTGCTGCAGAAAGTTTGCACATAATTAAATGGATGGGAAATAAAGGGGATTCCTCTCAGCAAGATTCCCTAAAGGAGGTGTGTCTTAAACATTAAAACAGGGAAAAGTGATGAAGAAAGTCGCTTGCATCTTGTCCTTAATCAAGGGGTTCTCCATTAAAAACAAGAGCTTCTGAGTCTTGTTTCAGAAAGTATATATACATGTGTGTGTGTGTATTTATACAGAAAGAGAGAAGGAGAGGGAGGTTTTGTAAGCCACCATGTTGGTTTCAACCCATATGATAGCTCAGAGTAACAATGAGATTCTGCAGTACATAAAATTGTTTTTGTTTTTGTCTGTCCAGGCTGCTATAACAAAGTGCCATAGACTGGGTGGCTTATAAACAACAAAAATCTATTTCTCACAGTTTAGTTCTGGAGGCTGGGAAGTCCAAGACCAAGGGGTTGGCCGATTCAGTGTCTGTTGAGATCCTTCTTCCTGGTTCTGAGATGTCCGTCTTTTCCACGTGTCCTCACACAGTAGACATGGATGAGAGAGCTCTCTGGGGTCTCTTTTATGAGGGCACTAATCCCATCTGTGGAGGTTCTGCCCTCATGACCTAATCGCTTCCCAAAGCCCTCTCCTTCCAATACACCACGTTGGGGGCAAGGATTTCAATATATGAATTGTGGTGAGGGGCACAAATATTCAGCTCATAACAGTTTTATCCCCAACAAACACCACGACAGCCACTGTGTGTCAGAATGTTGGGATTCCCTGTGTTCTAACTGCAGATCACGTGTTTATCTTCCCTAAGGAAGTAAGCAGTGGTCTTCCCCTCTCCATCACCCTCACATCACCTCTTCTCCACTTGCTATCCATTTTCCTAAATAGCAGATTTGAAGGGAATCCCTGGAGTAGGTTAAAATACGTTGCCAGAGGAAATAATGCTTCTATTTTAAAAGAAAAAGCAAGAAAAGGAAGATTCTGCTGGCTCCATGATACGCCTTCCTCCAAGCTGCTGTTTAGAAGACAAATCTATTGCCACCTCCAAGCTTTTCTGGGAGACTGCTGTGGAAGAAAACCCTCTGTACTGAAGCTTTTTCTCTTCTAGAGATACATCATGTGAAGAGTGGTCACTCTCCCATAAGACAAAAAAGATGAGGGCCCACACCAGAACACTCATGAGGAGAGACATTCAGAGGCCAGTAAGAATGAAGGCCTGTGCCATTTGTCACAAATGATGGTGAGATTTAAATTGCCTTCCTTCTTACCTGCCTCTCTGCTGTCAGAAGCCAGGGAGCCTGAAATACTTGGGGTTTTCTTTATTTGAATTGTAACATTTGTTCAAACTGTATCCCTAAACCCCTGACTGAGCTACTAAAAATAACGACTCCTAAGACAAATAATGAGTAATACTCTGAACAGAGCTATGGGAGAGGGAGGAGAACGTTTGCAGCTGAGATCTGAAGAAGAATCAGTGAGGGTTAGAGAGCACAAACGACTTCAGAGCCGATGTAAGAAACACTCTGCTGTCCAACTGTCTCCCATTTTGTCTGTTTCCACCGACAAAATGAACAAGCTTCAGAAACATTTGAAGATATTGAAGAGATTCTCTGAGAGTTGCCCTTGGATGGCTTAAAATTAAGAAAGAGTCATGTGAAATGATTCTTAAAATAGAAGAATAATATCCAGGGGAATTGTACAAGACCACATAGATTAAACCACAGTTGATCTTGTAAACAGGAAAAACATGTTAATTGCAAAAGGTTTAGTTCCCATTTGAACAGTTTGATGATGTCAGTACCTTAACAAACAAAGAAAAAAGTTTGCCCTGGGACTTCGTTTCACACCTTCTGAGAAGCAGGAGCCGTCTAAATATTCCCCAGCCTAGGTTCTTCCGAGTACAAAGCCGTGAAACAAAGCCCTCAGCTTTTCATCACATTGGGACAGTTGAAAAACTATCGTATCTCCCTTACGTTCATTGTGGGTAATTCTAAATTAAACTCTAAACAAAGAACACTAACCATCACTAATCAGGCATAACCCAAATCAATTAAAATAGACGGGATTATTTTGGCAGTTGGCATGATTTATTAAGAGCCTGAAGCTGGAGGTGCTTTGGTGTCAACTGGTAAAATCTAGGGGAACTAATTCAGATGATACTGTATTAAATGATTTTTGGAGTTAATGTACTTCAGATGATTTTGCAAATTAAACTCATAAAGTTAATTCTCATAAAGCTAATTTAATTTTGATAGTTCAGGAAAAAAACAGCCATTTTCATCAAAGTGAATAACATTTACTTTGAGGGCAGTTGTCTTTGGATTTTAAAACAGAAAAATACCTCCAGCCCTCACTCCATAAATCCATTGAGATCTATCCTTAACACCTTCCAACAAAAAATCTACTCCAATGATTGTGGCAGCCATCCCAGAACATCCTGCAAGGATTTATTATTTATCTTTAAATTTTATTAAGATTTAAATTTAATAAAATTGTAGGAACTTTTCTCTGCCCTCCACTTCAAATGATACTACATGAAAAACCTGTCCAACATTGTTGTTATTACTATTTTTAGACAGGGAGAGACCCAGATTTCCCCAAACACTAAAGATTGATTTTTAAATCAATGATCTACTGGTAAGGGATGGATGGGATGCTCTTTTCTCAAAACATCAAGTGAGGATTTCAAAGAACATCACAGAATAATAAATCACTGACAGAATTTGATAACCTCATCCAAGTCTAGTCACCTTTACAGCCTCATTTCAACAGTAGAATTAGGGTCACAAATAAGTTCAGGAAGCATTATGTAAAAAGTTAAGTTTGGGGAAATGACTATTTTCTACCCAGCCCACATTGACCTTCTCAGGAGTTCTGGTAAATAGAGAGGGGAGGGGTTAACTCTGACCCCCATCTAGTACACTTGTCCAAAGCAATGATATTAAATCCTGTTTAATGGTGAATCAGTGAGAA
>NW_020173666.1:2794499-2825048 GCF_003031525.2 Neophocaena asiaeorientalis asiaeorientalis
CCAGCTCTACCTAGATTATAGCCCATGAGGTAAAAGTTGTCTTGTTTCACCCAATCTCCAGACCACATTGAGATTTAGAGTCTGGCTCCAAACAGAGTTAGACCTGTGGTGGGAGACAAGGACAAAGTTAAAAGGTCAAGAGTTTATCAAAATATATCCAGATATTCTAGCAAGAAAATGCGGATCTCCAGGGCAGATCTCAGGGAGTAGGAACCCTGAGACATGCCATTGGCTTCTTAGAGAACTGGATCTTCAGGGGCAAGAATAGGTTCGTTTTTTACAAATCACAATAAAGTCAGAATCTATGATCCATTGTGCCAAAATGGATCAGGTCAAAAAAAAAAAAAAATCAGCTGGAGAGAAATGGAAATTCCAGTCTCTAATTTCAGCAGCTCTTTATAAGTGGCTAACAAATTTATTTTACTTAACAAACATCTTTAAGCACCTGAGTTGTGTACTGTGGTAAAATCAGTTCTAGTTAGGCAGAGAAGCAGAGGGAGAGAGGGCATGAAATAATAATTTAATTCTATCAATATATATCAAGTGCCTTCTTAGGGAGATGCTGGGATAAATACTCTACTTGTGACCTGAGCCCCCTGGGTATGAAATGATTTCCCTTCTCATAGGAACACAGGAAGTTAACAGGTCCTGTCCTTGTGTCCTTCCTATCAGCAGTGAGGGAAGAAAAAGGAGTGTCTGCAAAGCTGTAGAAAGATTTTTTGTTGAGAAATCATGCTTGCTGGTGTTTTATACTTCTACAGATATGAGGGAAAAGCTTGTCCCTTTGTAGCTCGAATAAGGCAATCGGAAATTATAATTGGATGCTACCATGGAAGCCCAGATCCTACCGCGGGGGCTATAAATAGAAGTGACGAGAACACCCTCTCCCTGCTGGAACTACTAGTGGGCTTCCCTGTGAGGTTTGGCTACAGACTGGGAACATAGCAACAGCTTTATCCAAGGCAGCTCCACCCACCCTGAGGTGTCGAAGCACATGTGAGCTTTGAAGAATCTCCCCCGTGGCAGGGGGCTGACAGCATTGCCAGGGCCTGCTGTGGAGTATTTAGCATCGTAGTTAGTGGGGAATAAAGAGAATGTATAGGTCTTTGGTTTTTCTTTTAATGTCTTGCCATTCCTGTCTCATCGAGATCCTAAAGAACCTAAGAACGTCTCACATAGGCAACTTACAAAAGTGAAGCACCTTCTAGGATTAGAGGTTTACAAAAAATGAATGACAGTCCTTGTCCTTAAAGCACTCTCTGCAGGGGCAAGAGTCATAAACGTCTAAAAATGAGGCCAGGTACACATGAGTTGAAAAGCTAGTAATAGTAATAATACAAAGCCAAATCTGGTCATTGTTGCAAAAACAAAAAAGGAAAAAAGAAAAAGAAACCCACTATTTGGTAAAAGAGAGAAGGGAGAGATTACTTCTAAGACATCCGAGGAACAATTAATGATCACTGTTTTGAAATTAAAAGTTTCTTCAATATCTAGATATTACCAAGAGACGCACAAAAACTAGGGATGAAGTTCTAAGAGGGAAATAAAAGCAAGTAAAATAGATAGGTAATTATAGCATACCGAATAACTGAGTAAGCCATTCTACCAGTCAATGCTTTCGTTCTATCATCTATAAACCCAACGTAAGATGAAAATCAATCTGGGAATAATCACTTCCTTCCTATTTAATGGAGAATCTTATGAGGATGGCTGAAGTGATCCCAATATGATGTTTTATGCTCTTCAACAGAAAAAGCAATGAAAAGGCATTATATTATTGTAAACAGGTGCTTACCAACATAAAAAATTATGGTCTACTACCTAGTCTGTGTTTCTGAGATAGGAAAAGAGGTTATTTTGATGTATCATGTTTCATATGAACAGGTTTGCATTATGTGATATTCTAGGATCTTTAGACGTTTAAAACACACTTTATAGAAGACATCATATTTAAGGCTATTTTCTTAATTTCAACAAAGTTATGAGAAGATATTTCACTATCAGAGGACATTAGGTTGGGTGCTGGAGGCACAACAATAATGAAAGTATTTCTTATCCTCAAGAAGCCAACAGAAATGAGGTAAAGTCACAAGCCAGTTAATGCACTGAGTTTCTGTAATAGACACACATACAAATGAATATGATGACAGAGGAGAAAGAGCAACTACATGGATCATAGGATTCAGAAAAGAGTTTACCAAGAAGACTGTCTTGGAACTGGATCTTACAGACAGAGTTTGGGATAGACAGGTTATGGGGCAAGGGCAGACCAAACGTATAAAAGTACATGTAAAAGTTCAGAGCTATCAAAGAAGACACAGAAAGGTAAAACAGTCCATGTGGCTGGTGCTTAGGTGGAGTTCAGTCGGGTAGTAGTGGCTAAATAAGAGACCAGTGGTCTAAGGGTGGAACATTTGACAGGACAAATGGCCCTGTCTTTTCAATACATTAGGGTCAAGAAAAGAAAGGACTGGCCTGCATTTAAAAAAAGAATCAAGGGACAAAACACCAGATCTTGGAATGGATTTGGCTTTGAAAAAACAATTGTATAAACTCTTGAAGGACAATTGAGCAAATCTGATTATGAACTGGGTATTAGATGCAAAGAATCTACTTTTGGTTCTGTTTAAAGATATTCTTTTTTTTTTTTAAAGATTTATACTGAAATATTTGGGGGTGGAACATCTTGCGGTCTGTAATTCACTTGAAAATACTTAAGCATGTAAAAATAAAGTAAAAAGTAACCTGTCAAAAAAAAAAAGATACCAGTGGTCTGATTGCATGAATACTCTTTTTATTTAAGTTAGTCCTTTCAGGGCACCCAGGTTATTTATTTATTTATTTATTTTCTGAGAGTATCTGCATATGGAGCCTTTTTATCCAGGATTTCTCAACTGCTCTTGCCTTTATGATAGACTGAAATGGTCCTACATATTTCACTCTCTAAGAATCAAAGTGCACGCATTTATCCCCCTTGTACGTAGTTCACCTGCCTGCATAGTGTATCCACATGCCTAATTTCGAGGTGATTAATTTAAGTCAAGGGTTATAAATCACTGACTGCTAATTACCTGCACCACTTCCCAGGGACTTTGTAACTCATATTCACAACAGGCGCTTTGTTTAACAGTTTAGCTTATATGAGAAACTAGCCACAACAAAGAGATGGGATACTTCATCTTTAGATTTGAAAGTTTACACTTAATTTTGATAGAACAGAATGTTACTGAGGTCACAGGGTATCTGAGTCTCTCTGCTCCTGAGCTGTCAATGGCACACTTATCTGGTATTCGCTGGCTCGCAAATGCAGTCCCCAAAGGGACTTTGTGTCAACATACTTGTAAATTAACAAGTTATAGAATTGCAGGACTGAAGATAATTCGGTAAATGTTTATTGAGTGCACACCATTTTCCAGGCACTGCTCTGGGAGATGCAGATACAGCAGTGAGCCAAACGAAGTCCTAGCTTTCAGAGGCTCACATTCTAGATAGAAGAGGCTGCCAAGATGCACATACGGACAGACCTAAAACCGGAGGGGGAATACCCAGTGATGAAGGTATGAGTGCAAGAACTAAGGTCATGTGCTGTGGGTTGTTTAAAGGCTTGAGAGGAAGAGCAAGGAGGCTGACTTGACCGAAGCAACGTCAGAGAGGGGGCGGGTGCTGGAGGCGATATGGGAGCTACAGCAGGACCCAGGTCATAGAGAGCCTTGTGGGTTTCATTAAGGACTTTGGATTTTGCACTAAGTGAGACGACGGGCCACTGGAGGGTCATGAGCAGAGAAAAGGCATGATCTGATTTATGTTTCCTAATGATCACCCTGGCTAGTATGGTAAGTAAAGACTATGGGGCTGCTGCACTATTTCAGGGACATTTGGGTGGCTTTGTCTAGGGTGGTTATGTTGGTGATGTGAAGGAGGTGAAAGATGGATGGCTGGATCGTGGATCTTTATTAAAGTCACCAGAACTTGAAGGCAGGGCTCTCATCTGCTTTCTTCTCTTCTGTATCTGCAGCTTCCAGAACAGTAACAGATACATGGCAGGTAAATGTTAGTAAATATTTTTAAAATACTGAGTGAAGGTAATGACTGGAGGATTATATGCGGGGAGTGAGAGAGGAACGGAGTCAAGGATGGCTCCAGGATTTGGGGCCTGAACAACAGGAAAATGGAGATGACACTTGCTGAGACGGTCAAACATTTGGGAAGAACAAATTGTGGTGGGAATTGAGAGTTTGGTTTAGGCCATGGCAGGTAGGTGGGGGGATATAAAAGAGTGGAGTTCAGAGCACATGTCAGGTGTGAACATTTGAGAGTCAACAAAATACAGACAATATATAAAACCATAAGACTGGATGATGTTACCTAGAGGGTTGTGTAGGTAAAGAAGAAAACCAGGATCCCTGAGGAACACCACCATATCATGGTTATTGAGGGTGATGGAGAATCATAAAAGTCTGAGAGAATGACTGAAGAGCAAGGAGGGGAACCAGAGAGAGATGGCCCAGTAGGAAGAGATGAGAGTGTGTCAGTGAGGAAAGCTCCTTTGCTGTGCAAATGCAGAGAGGGCCAATGAGATGAGAACCCAGAGCTTCCCAGTAGACTAATTACGGGAAGATCACTGTTATCCTTACAACAGAGAATAAGAGAAGTACAAGTGGAAGAACTAAGGATAGACTGCTTTTGTAATTTTTTTTCTGTAAATGGGGGAACAAAAGGAAAGAAAGAAGGTGGTAACTGGAGGAGGGTGTGGGGTGGAAGGAATGGTCCAGTAGTGAGGAAAAACCTGATGATCGAAGGACACGCTAGATAAAATTCAAGGTCAGCTAAGGTAATATTTCATGAGTAATACAAATTAAACATTGAAGTAATAATCTTTTGAATCTCATAATCTTTTTCTACTTACTTATGTTCTTACTCAACAAAATTGACTTCAAATACATTTGAGGATTTGTTACCTCCAGCAATACCCCTAATTCGAAAGTGTGTTCTTTATTCCTGTCCTGCCCCTAGAGAATGGACTTGAGGACACGGGGAGGGGAAAGCTGGGACAAAGTGAGAGAGTGGCATGGACATATATACACTACCAAACGTAAAATAGCTAGCTAGTGGGAAGCAGCCGCATAGCACAGGGAGATCAGCTCGGTGCTTTGTGACCACCTAGAGGGGTGGGATAGGGAGGGTGGGAGGGAGACGTAAGAGGGAGGGGATATGGGGATGTATGTATATGTGTAGCTGATTCACTTTGTTATACAGCAGCAACTAGCACACCATTGTAAAGCAATTATACTCCAATAAAGATGTGAAAAGAACAGTGTGTTCTTGCCTGTGTGACATAAAACAAACAGCATTATCATGTCCTTCTTCTCCTTCTTCTCTCTTTCCTCCCTCTTCCTCTTCATTCTTAGGTAGGGCAGGTCAAAAGTGAGTAATCCAGCTGAGTTCATTTGATGAGAATATTGCTCACCAACCTTTTGCTCATTCCTGTTTCAGCACTTGTGCATTTCTGGATATGCTGCCCCCTTGGCTGGGGAAATGACCTCTTCTCTTGACCTCCGCCTCCAGGCCCTTTCACTCCGAGAGGCAGAGGAGGCTCTCCTCTGTTACTACTCCTTGACAGGAAGAAACCTCATAATTATCACCCAGAATCGAAAGCCGGGGTGGTGTCTAAACTGTTACAGAGTCTTACAGAAGTTAGCATGAAGGATGAATTATTTAAAGCCAAGTAAATTGCTAGAAAAAATTAAAAATTCATGCTATTATTATTTATGAAACATGGTCAGCAGAGATACCTAAGCATATTAATTGGGATGGCTCTATAAAATAAACTTACCATGCAAAAAAGGCAATAAGCCTTAGCATATTTGGGAAATTAAAATCTAATGAGAAAGCATCTTCAATTTAATTCATTTAATTGAACTTTACTTTGCACAAGACACCATGAGGGGGTGTGTGAGATATATAATTGAATAAGAAATAGTTCCCACCATTGAAAAAGAATAAAAAAAACAAAACAAGTATATAATTATTTACAGCAACCTGCAACACACACACAGACACAAAAGGACCACAAATTAGTTATTCTCTTAAACATGTCAAGCGTTTTCATATCTAGTATTTCTGCACAGTCATCGCAACTCCCTAGTCACCCTTCTGCAGCTCTCTGTCTTTGGAACGCTACTCATCCTTCCTAACTCAGCTCCCTGGAGACCTTTGGATCTCTACATTAAGAATTAACCTTTTCTCCCCCCTTTTTGCAACTGTTTATCATTTTCCTGCTCATAAGTACATGTCTGTTCACCCCATCAGACTGTGAATACCTTGAAGACAGTCATGATGTTTTATTCTTCTGTGATTCCCCTCAGTGTCTAGCCCAGGGCCTTGCTCATAATTAGAATGCAATATATTTTGGTGAACTAAATTATTTCATTGATCATCAGCCTGAGAAAGCTTAATCAAGACAAGAAGCCTAAATAATTGCTGGAGTCCTGATAACATTGGCTAGAATTTATTAGACGTAGTCTATACCAGCAACTATGTTAAGAGCTACATATACAGTATGTCTAATCCTTACTTTAATCCTTTTAAGACCCCTTGGAGATGTATTTTATTAAGCTTCTTCTAAAGATGGGAAAAATGAGGGTAGTAAAAGTTACCTAACATGATCAAGATCTCACATATGCAAGCGGAAGATCTGAATATGGCCTAGGTCTAAATCAATCTGGACTTGAATCTAGTTTTATCTGACTCAAAGTCTGTGCTTTACCCATGATTCAAGTTGCCTGTCATTGTGAGAGACAGCAGGAGCTCATCATCTATTGAGCACCTACAGTGTGTCAGGCATTGAGCAATGGCTCAACCTCTTTTACTTCATTAGATGTTCACAAAACTTCTAGAGGATAAACTCAAAGAAGTTTAAAGAGTGTAAGTAAAGTGTTCAAGATCGCTAGAAGTGGCAGAGCTGAGGTTTCTATCCTAGGCTAACTAGGGCACTTTAATAATAAACCTTTAGACATTAAGGCTGAAGCCTTTCCCACCTCCCTTCCCATAATAGCTCAAGGCTTCCCTTCTCTGGATGTGAAACAGGAGGAAAGGGAGCAGGGCACAACCTTTAAAAGAATGACATAGCGATAGAACCTGACAAAAACTTGTTAGAACCAACTAGGTCCAAGATAGCAGAAGATTCGACTTCCAGTGGACCTTGAGCCTCATCATATGCTCATTGTAATACATTAGCATATGCTAAACGACACACCCACCAGCGCCATGACAGCTCTGAGGCCAACCACAAAAGGTCAAAAAGTGGGCAGTGGCCCAGTTCCTGGAAATCCCCCCACTTCCCAAAATAGTTGGAATAATCCTCTCACTCACTGTGAAGTTACCCAGCCCATAAAAACTAACCACCCCATATTTCAGGGCCTCTCGCCTTCTGAGATGGCCCACACTCTGTCTGTGGAATGTGTTTCTCTCTAAATAAATCCACTTCTTGCCTATCACTTTGTCTCTCACTGAACTCTGTGAGGAGATATCAAGAACCTGAGCTTCATCAAGTCCTGAGACCAGGTGTGTGATCTCAATTAAAAGACCATGGGTTCAAGTCCCAATCTGCGTTGCACGGTTTCAGATGCAGGGGAAGAAAGGGTTTTGGTCAATAACAATGTGTTTTGGAGGGTTTTCCCCTCGTGACGAATCAATTTTCTGACACCAGCTGGGTGCCCTATAATTTAACTCAATCCTGACACTATCCACCAGGAGATAGCATCAAATCCCACAGGTTAAGGGCTCAGTCCCACAAGACTGCCCCAAAACCCAACTTCAGATGCCAATCAAAAGCCCAGATTGTCACCTGGGCTTCTGACTGATTGTCTAGTTCCAACAACTCCCTCCTCCAGTTCAATTAATTTGTGAGAGCAACTCACAGAACCCAGCGAAACATTTTACCTACTAGATTACTGGTTTATTATAAAAAGATACAACTCGGGAACAGCCAGATGGAAGAGATGCATAGGGCAAGGCATGGGGAAAAAGGCAGGGTTTCTGTGCTCTCTCTGGGTTCAACACTCTCCCCAAGTGTCCACATGTTCACCAACCCCGAAGGTCTCCCAACCCTGTGCTTTTGGGTATTTATGGAGGCTTCATTACATAGACATAATTGATTAAATCATTGGCCATTGGTGACTGAGCTCAGTCTCCAGCATCTCTCCCTCCCAAGAGGTCAGGGCTGGAACGGAAAGTTCCAACCCTCTAATCCCCTGGTTGGCTCCCCTGGCAACCAGCCTTCAACCTTAGGCTTTTTTTTTTTGCGGTACGCAGGCCTGTCACTGTTGTGGCCTCTCCCGTTGCGGAGCACAGGCTCCGGACACGCAGGCTCAGCGGCCATGGCTCACGGGCCCAGCCGCTCCATGGCATGTGGGATCCTCCCGGCCCGGGGCACGAACCCACGTCCCCTGCCTCGGCAGGCGGACTCTCAACCACTGCGCCACCAAGGAAGCCCAACCTTAGGCATTTTTAAAAGCCACCTCATTAATATAACAATAGACACTTTTACTGCTCTTCTCACTTAAGAAATTCCAAACGTTTTGGGATCTCTGTGCCAGAAACTGGGGAGAAGACCAAATGTACATTTCTTATTATAAATCTCAATATCACAGGAAGCCTGTCTCCTGGGGACTTCCAGGCACTCAGTGGGGGAGCTTTTGGTGAATTCAACCTAGAGGATGTTTTCCCTCTTGAGTTACACAACTCTACTTCCTCCCTACCCCAAGTCATAAAGAAACTGAAACTTTCTCCCCTCTGTTCTTTCCCCCAAATTTCTACCTCTCTCTAAACTGCTCTCCTGCTCATAGATATTTTTTCCTTTTTGCTGGTTTTTCAAATTGTACTCTTGCAAGATTTTTCCAGTCAAGTTTCCAGATTCTGCCCTACCCATTGTATGTTTTTCTTTACAGGGGACAAGTGGGGAAACTGGCGTGGGGAGGGGGGTGAGTCAGAGTGAGGAATCATTGCCTTCAATCGACACAGGGAATGCTGTGTCCAATAGTGACCCTAAGAGTAGAATGTGGGGACTGATTTTGACGCCTCAGATCAGGAAAAGTTGCACGGAGGAGTAAAAATTTGATCAGGACAACAAAAAAGGAGTGTGATTTCAAACTGGGTGACAGGCAGAACATGCCTAAAGGGTAGAGTGAGCCTGAAGTGGTGAGATTATACAGGGAGAGGAATAGGGATGAGTCACTATTTGCTAGTTGTGAAGGCTGATGGCAGAAGGAATAGCATGATATGAGTAAAGGCTAAGAGAGAAGTGAGCTGATTGATATTGAAGAGGAAAGAGCACTGAGAGCCTAAATGCTCCTGTTTGAGAAGATAATATTTGCACCCTCTCTGCTTTCCAAACAAGGAATTAAACACGTGTTTCGCTCAATAACAATCCCTAGCATCACAAGTGGGTGTTTAAAGAACACGAATACTTTATGTAGCTTATAGTCATTTACTGGGCCAAATTATGAAGTCATACATTGACAGAGAATCACACTCAGGCTAAGGAAGCTCCACATTTTAAAAATAATTCTTGATTTTTTGATGATGGCCATTCTGACTGGTGTGAGATGATATCTCATTGTAGTTTTGATTTGCATTTCTAAAATATTAAGACACAGTCAAATCAGAAGTTTAGAACAAGTTCATTCCAGGAGTCCACAGCTCAAACTTTGAATAAATGAGCTGCCCAGTGACCTTCCAGCCGGCTACATTTTCAGAAATCCTATTGCTTGTCGTTTATATGAAAGATGCCCTTCTTTAAACCTATTCTTTATCATTCACTTTGTTTCTGCTTCAGAAACAGTTTGCGCTTATTTCTTTTTTAATTTTTAATGATTTTCTGTAGTAGGATTTCTTCTTTGCGTTCGATAGGATTCACTTGAATCAACATTGCAGAAAACCCATAAAGTGAGGGTGTTTATGTATCTTGCAACCATTCAGACAACACTTGTCTGCATGTTGAAGGCTTAGCAGCATTTTTCACAAGTTTTGCCTCACACAAAGAATATTATCTTTTCTTTCCTCTTGATCTGCTCTGTAGTTCTCTATATTTTAGTTCATTTTTTTTCCCGTGGTGACTCAGAAATAATATTCGACACTCTCTGTTCCATGGCTTCCTATCATTCCTTCCTTTCTATTGCAGGATTTCTATCACTTTTCTGATAGTTCTGTGGGTGAAGTACCTCCCTCTGAAGAACTACAAGCCCTTCTATCAGAGTCCTTGGTTTAATTACCTCCTATGTAATTTTATATTGAAATGTCTCTTTGATTCACTAGGCTGTGAGTCTCCTGAGAGCAGGAACTGATCTTTTATTTTTATGTCCTCTAGAACAATGGCTGTCACATAAGAGGTGTTCAATAAACACTAATTAATATTCATGAATCTGGAGTGAAAGGACTTCGATTGAGTTGTCTCCCTGACATTTACTCCCCTTGTGATATGGACGAAGCGTTTCCCTTTTTCAACTTGTTTCCTCACAGTCTCTTGTAGTTATTTTAATTGAGATGAAGCCATGTAAAGTGCTTTACATAACTGTAAAGTATGTATGCATGCATGTCACTGTGTTAACTCTAGGTTTAGTATTGAAATAGTACAGGGAATAGCGCAAACCAGTGGTTCTCAACCCAGGGTGAATTTGCCTTCATGGGGACACTTGGCAACGTCTGGAGGGATATTTGGTTCTCACATCTGGGTGAGGGAGGGGTATTGCCTACTGGCACCTAGTGATTAGGGACCAGGGTTGCTGCTAAATATCATATAATGCACTGAAAAGCCCCACAATAAAGAATTATCAGGTATAAATTGTCAATAGGGCCAAATTTGAGAAACCCTGGTTCAAACTTGAAAACATATCATATGTAAAACACTTTTCTTAATATATCTGTCGCTAGACAATTGCCTGAGTTTTAGCTTTTGTATACATAAATAGGGCTCATCAAATTAATGTATTTATAACTATTGGTATAACTCCCTATCTTTTATAATACAAATGTGTTTGCTTACTCTCTGTTTAGTCTTCTAGAAATAGTAATCTACACATGGGAGAAACTTCTGATTTCCTCTTTTTTTAGGCACACAGTGGGCTTATACTTTCCTAACCCCCTTATATGTAGACAGGCCTTCCTGACTAGTTTTAAACAAAGCCTTGTGAATAGAAGTTACATGTGTCCCTTCAGAGCCGAAGCATTTAATAGCTGATGCAAGACTACCCTGTTCTCTTCTGCTCTGATTTGATGAAGATGGAAGCAGCCTGGATTCCAGAGCCTCACGTGGTAGACAGCTGCCTAGAAACTCACCCAGATCCATATCAGATTTTATATGAGCAAAAATAAACCTTTTCTATGTTAAGCCACCATCATTTGAGGCTTGTTGTTAAAGAAATTTAACTTAGAGTCACTTGACCACTACACTAATGAAAATGAGAACAATGTTGGTTGCATCGAGCACTTTATACTCAACTGGAACAATTACTGGTATAGAACTTGACCTCAGTAAATATTTTAATGCATAATTGTTGGAAGAAAGGAAAATCATTGACCCAGTATCTTGCTTTTCAGAGTACCTTTGTCCAATTATGACAACTGTGCTGGTTCTGGACTCATGGTTTTGTTTTCAAAGGTCAGAGTCTAGAAATTTTGACTAAGGTATTTTGTGGTATGTAATCCTTCAACCACTAACACATATTTGAATAATGTGTAGCAAATCTTGAAAGCCCCTTGATATCCTCACTGACTCAAAATGCCATAAATGCAGACACTGGACAACACACTGCTGAGACGTCATGGTCTTTTGCTACAAGGAAACTCCTAGGTTAATTAGTTATGAGTGCCAGGACTGTTTTCTGTCACTGTTCAGCCGGACTGAATTTGCAAAGCTTGCCCTCTTGCGGCCAAGCAGTTCCAATTGTTATGGATGACAGAGGATTGTTTACTTGCCCCTTTAAGCTGCTAACTGATGAGGGCAGGAGTCTGCAGTACTGCATAGTGAGGAGTAGGGACTCTGGAATCAGATGTCTGGGACCTACCACCTCTTACCTGTGTCGTTTAGGGCCCATACTCTCATCTGTAAAATGTGGACAGTAAAAGTACCAATATTACAGAGCTATCCAGCTCAACAGATGTTACAGGTTTTAAAATAATACTTGCCAGAGAACAAACGTTCAAGTAAAGTGAACTTACGTTATCTACAGTGACTTTGAACTAGTATTTGCAGTTTCCTCAAAGTGCTATGTACATTAACTAGACAAGCAATTGCTACCTAGTGCAATTGCAAAGGGGCACCATGCTTTACCAACTGAATATTTCAAAAGGTATTCGAAACAGATAAAATAGTTTACAAACATGACATAATCTGTGTTGAAATGTGCCTTTCAAGCCATATCTTTGTTATAAAATTCTCTGTCAAACCATGAAGACGTTCCCATGAAGACATGAGAATGCAAGATTTGTATATTCACATCTTCTCAAATGAATTGTTCAGAGAAAAGAGGCATTTGTTAAATTTTTTTTCTCCTATCTTTTCCATTTCCTTTTAAAATTTCCAGGCAATTGAATAAACATTGGAATGACTAATTTGGACATGAAAATCATATTGCAGATTAAAAAAGCAGATAAATTGGTTCAAAAATGGCCTTTGGTGGATTCCAAGAGGATATTCAATTCAATGTAAGAATCAGTCATAAAGTTGATGACTGTGCATTTCCTGGCGATCATGTCAACTAACTTTCTGAAGAAATAGTTAAAAGTGCATCCTGGCCCCAAAGAACTGTAGGGCTCTCAAAGAGTCTGGAATATAAAATACCATCTCCTACAAACTGAGAAGAGATTATAATTGCATTTGGCTCTGTGATCTCATGAATATTAGATTATCCTGCACGATGTAGAAACAGAAGGCAATAAAGAGAATTGTCCAAACTGGCTAGAATTTCATTTATATTTTGCCAAGCTGTTCTACATTAGCCATTGAAAATTATATGAAATGAACATGGAATTAAAATTATAATTATTACATAGTAATACATAACCTATGGAAAAATATTGCAAAATTTGATTGCCTGATACACCTAAAATATTTAACACATTTATAATTACTTAAAATTATATTAATAGTAAGGGCACTTTGTGCTTTTGTTCTTAATCATATTATATTACTATAGACATTTAAGAAAAATGAGAGGTTGCTAATCTAAACAGAAGTGCACACAAAAAACACACTTACACATGCAAAGCAAAGAACTTGACAAGCAGGGAACACAGTACTAGGTATTCAATAGCTTCTTAAAGTAAGATTTATTTTTAGCATACTTTGTACATTTATAAAATGTACTGCATATTTATGAATATTATCTATATATCACTTTGTGCAGAAAGCAGGACATATATTTTTAACTCCATTTAAAGCTGAGAAAATGGAGACTTAGAGGTTGTGATCTTTTGAGATCACATAAGAAATGGTGGAGCCAGAAATTCCTCTAAATCCTATGCTCTTTATTTATTAAAAGATCACAAATTTTGTCAATGGATAAAGCTAGAATGTGAGCCCAGGTCTTGGAATAGGGTCTGGTGGTCATTCAATATTCACTCATCAAATTTTTTTTATTGAAGTATAGTTGATTTACAATGTTCTGTTTCTTGTGTACAGCAAATATATTCAGTTATATAGATATATTCCTTTTCATATTCTTTTCCATTATGGTTTGTCACAGGATATTGAATACAGGTCCCCGTGCTGTACAGTGGGACCTTGTTGTTTATCTATTTTATATATAGTAGTTTGATTCTGTTAATTCCAAACTCTTAATTTATCCCTCCTCTACCCCCTTTCCCCTTTGGAAAGCATAACTTTGTTCTCTATGTTTGTGAGTCTGTTTCTGCTTTGTAAATAAGTTCATTTGTACCATATTTTAGATTCCACATATAACTGATATCATATGGTGCTTGTCTTTCTCTTTCTGACTTAATTCACTTAGTATGATAATCTCAGGGTCCATCCATGTTGCTGATATGCCCAGGAGAGGGATTGATGAATCATATGGCAACTCTATGTTTAGTTTCTTAAGGAACTGTTTTCCATAGTGGCTGGACCAATTTACATTCCCACCAACAGTGCAGGAGGGTTCCCTTTCCTCCACACCCTCTCCAGTGTTTATTATTTGTAGACTTTTTGATGATGGCCATTCTGACTGGTGTGAGGTGATACCCCATTGTAGTTTTGATCTGCATTTCTCTCATAATTATCGATATTGAACATCTTTTCACGTGCCTATTGGCCATCTGTATGTCTTCTTTGGAGAAATGTCCATTTAGGTATTCTGCCCATTTCTTGATTGTATTGTTTTTGTTGTTGTTATTTTATTTATTTATTTTTTTGCGGTACGCAGGCCTCTCACTGTTGTGGCCTCTCCTGTTGCGGAGCACAGGCTCCGGAAGCGCAGGCTCAGCCGCCATGTGGGATCTTCCCGGACCAGGGCATGAACCCGTGTCCCCTGTATCAGCAGGCGGACTCTGAACCACTGAGCCACCAGGGAAGCCCCTGTTGTTGTTATTATTGAGTTGTATGAGCTGTTTGTATATGTTGGAAGTTAAGCCCTTGTGGGTCACATCATTTGCAAATATTTCCTCCCATTCCATAGGTCACCTTTTCGTTTTGCTTGTGGTTTCCTTTACTGTGCAAAATCTTGCAAGTTGGATTAGGTCCTATTTATTTATTTTTGCCTTTATTTCTATTGCCTTGGGAGATGGACCCAAAGAAAACATTTCTATGATTTATGTCAGAGAATGTTTGCTTACATTTTCTTCTAGGAGTTTTATCTTATGTCTTATATTTAAGCCTGTTTTGAGTTTATTTTTGTGTATGATGTGAGGGAGTGTTCTAACTTCATTGATTTACATGTTGCTGTTCAGCCTTCCCAACAACACTTGCAGAAGAGACTTTTTCTCTATTGTATATTCCTGCCTCCTTTATTGAAGATTAATTGACCACAGGTGTGTGGGTTTATTTCTGGGCACTCTATTCTGTCCCATTGACCCATATCACTCATCAATTTTTTAATGAGTACCTGCTACATAGATACTGAGTGTTGATGCTCTTATAGTGAAGAAGACCAAGACCCTGCTTAGCCTTCATAATGCAGAGTGAGACACAGAGTTCTTAATGTACATGTAATGCAGACTAGCATAGTACAGGGTGCTATAGCAAGGAAAAAATGGGCATCCATCCTAAGAAGTAGAAAGAGCAGATGATAAGCTGAGAACTGAAAACTTTTAGGTGCTAGAAAAGGAATAGAGGGAAAAGGGGAAATTCAGAGCAAATGCCCCAAGATAAAAGAAAGCATGGCATCGTAGGAAACAGAATGAATTTCAGTAATGAGTGATAGTGATAGTATGAGTGGGAGTAGGGTTGTTGACAAGCAAGAAGTGCCATCTTACAAAGTTTATACTTCAAATTGAGTTTTATGTGGAGCCATTGATGGTTTTTAAACAGGGTTGAGATATGACTGACTTGATTTGAATTTTAGAAGTATCATTCTGTTCTGATTAAACATGGCAAATTAAAACACATGTGTTTCTCTCTATTTGCTCCTAAAATTCCAGTAACATGACAACAGATGAATTTTAAAAGCTTAAAAACCCAAAAGATCAAATAGATGGAGAAAAGAGACAACAGGAAATGAGAAATGACTACAAAGATTTCGGAGGTGGAAAGCATACAAAGAGTGGTAACTGACATAACACAGATGAGAACACAGAAATCTAGGCACTTGCAAGGGAAGGGCCTATAAGGAACAACATAATTCATAGTGCAAACTTGGAAAAACTCAGGAACTGGAGATAAAGATTCCCTTGAGGACAATGGTAGAACTCTAAGGTAGACTCTGAACAGTTAAAGTTAGCTTAATGTCACTTAAGTTCAATTCTTTAGTACAGGATGCTATTTCTCTAATAGCTCCTTTAATGGGATGATCTCTGCAATCCTGTACAGCAGATTATTACCCATCCCCATGCCTATAGAATGCATAAGGCTTATAATCAGGAGAAATTATACTGGAAAGGATACCATGCATGATGTAATAAATGAGGGGTGTCATCCTGAAAAGAGGGAGAGTGGGTGCATCTCTCCAGGCTGAACATGGAGACTTCCATTCTCTCTAACTAGCAACCAGCCTTATATTTCCCAGAAAGGAGACTGGAAAATTAAGCTCTGGAAAGCTTGAGCACACAAAGAGAGAGGCTCTACAGATACTGACATGGAAAGAGGCAATAAGATAGCTGGGCCTCCCATCAAATAATCCTACAGTGAACCCCACCAGTCAATAATCCCTACCCATGTTCACAGAATTCCATTTAATGACAGTGTCTCACTCTTAAATTAATGAAGTATTATTAGACATTTAAATATTGCCTCCAATATGTAAGACAGAGACATAATAAAGAGGAAAAAGAACTCCAAAAGAAATTTAGAAAGCAGAACAAAAATTTTTAAAAGAGAGGGAGAGAAAGAGAAAGAAAAAAAACCAGTCAACACGTATGCATACGTGTTGCTGATTCACTTTGCTATACAGTAGAAACTAACACAATACTGTAAAGCGACTATACTCCAATAAAAATTGTTTTAAAAAGCCAATCAATTTTTCAGGTAGTTATGAGAATTTTTTCTGTTTGTTTAAAAAGAAAATAGTACTTTTATAAAATGGAACAAAAAGCAAAGAAGAGTTCTTGGAAATAAAATATATGATTGCAAAAATAAGAGAAATCAAGAGAAAATCATTCAGAAAGAAGAGCCTTCCCCAAAAATGAAATATAGTGTAAGTGTGATAAATTAGATTATATTTTCAGAAAATATTTCTTCCTTTTCCCCCATAGAGTAGAGCATATTTTCCCACTCCATTGATGTTGGGCTAGGACCACAAGACCAAAAGAGTGTGTATAGAAGTGAGTGTGTTGTTTCCAAACCACAGTCTTAAGAGGCACATGAGTTTCTATTTGCTTTATTGAACATCTGTCATTTGAGAAGTCACTGGTCTAAGGAAGATAAGGAGTACATGGAGCAGATGACCCTGATCTGCCAAGTCCAGCTGACTCTGGTCAAACTTTATGGAGCCCCAGCCAACTATGGACTAATGAACAAGAAAATGAATGCTTGTTTTTGCATAACACTGAGCTCTAGAGAAGTTTGTTATGCAACATTATTGTAGTAAGAACTAATGTGAAATAAAAATCAAAAGAAACAAAAAACATTCCATCCCAGATTTTAAATGACCAGATAACAGAAGTTTCACAATGAGAGAAAAAGAAGTTAAAGAGGGAGAATTTAGAAAAGAAATAATACAAGAAAATTTCCCAGAACTGAGTGACAAAAATTTGCATATTGAAAGGGTCCAATGATTACAAAAGGATCTACCCCAAGGCAAATCTTATGAAATTTCAGAATATCGAGAATAAAGAGGAGAATAAAACCTTCCATACAAAATAAATAGGTTACATATGAAAACATGTTGATCAGAATGGCATTGGACTTGATAAAGAAATGCCGAAATTAAGAATTCAATAAACAAATGGCTTTGAAATTAAAATTGAGAGAGTAAAAATTCTAATATAGAATCATATAACTATTCAAACATTAAATCAAATGTAAGGGTAGAGTAATAGCATTTTTAGGCATGTTAGGACTTAAATATTTATTTTCAAAGCAACTTTTCTCAGAAAGTTATTAAAGAATATGCTCCAGTTAAGATGAGGTAGACTTGGGATCCAAGATGTCAGAGCTCCAACATATAGGAGAAATGAAGAAAAAAATCCAGAATAACAGCAAAGGGAAGTTCCAGAACAGCTGTGCAGCCAGTCTAAAAACTCTCAGTCCAAATTAGAGTAAAGCTCCAGGATGAATATCTTCATGGAAAATCATGGAGCCAATAGTTTACCTGATACTATTGTATGAGAGATTTTACAGGTCTTTTTGAGCGTTTGGAGGAGATATCAAAATAAGGACATAGAACATAAAGAAAAAAATGAGACATTATAAGTCACAGGAAGAAACCAAGATCCTTTTGAAAGGACTGGGGTTTCCTTTAGTATATTTGCACACATATTTTTTACTTCATATTTGAATTATGCATAACACATGACTTAGTTTGAATTTCTTCAAAGCTAATTTAAAGATAATGTTTCAAGTGTGAGTAGTTTATTCGGAAAGTAAAGGAGACACTGGCAAGGGAAAGGGGAGGTGAGAGGAAAGGAAAGAAGCTCACAAAACAAGGGAAACCAAAAAGTAACAGCAAACTGTCTTCTGCACCCCATAAGGCTTCATACCATCAAAATAACTTTAAAACCTACTTGTTTCACTCAACATTATACTTTTGAAGAATTCTCCATGTATTCATGTTTCATTTATTTTATGTCTTGTGAGTTATCCCACTATGTAAATACATGAACCATAGCTTATTTATGTATTCTTTTTGTTGTTTCTATTTTTTCCATATTACAATGATGCATTGTACATGACTTCTTGTGAACATTTATAAAAGGTAGAGTTTTGTTTTGTTTTCCGTTTTTGTTTTTAGCATAAATATTGGATTATTAGGTGTGATGGTTAATTTTATGAGTCAACTTGCCTAGGCTACAGTACCCAGATATTTGTCAAACATGTGTGGATGCTGCTTTGACGGTATTTTTTAGATGAGATAAGCATTTAAATCAGTAGCCTTTGAGTAAAGCAGGTTACCCTCCATAATGTAGTTGGGCCTCATTTAAACAGTTAAAAGCCTTAAGAAAAAGACTGACCTCCCCTGAGGAAGAGGGAATTCCATCAGCAGACTGCCTTCAGACTTAAGCTGCAGTGTCACCTCTTCCCTAGGTCTCCATCCTGCCAGCCTTCCTTACACATTTTGGACTTGCCAACCTCTATAAACGCGAAGTAAGGCAATTTCTTAAAATTAAAGAATCCCTCTCTCTCTCTCTTTATATTTATAGTGTATATGAGCCATAATTGCTCCACATCTTTGCCAACAATTGGTATTGTAAGCAGTTTTTAATTTTAGTCAATCTAGAAAGTGTGAAAAGATTTCACATTGATTTATGGTTTAAATTATCATTTCCCTGGTGACAAATGAGGCTGGTCATATTTGCATATGTTTGTTGGCTATTTGAATCCTCTTTTGTGAAATATCTTTTCAAGTCTTTTTCTCTCTTTCCTCTGTTTTGTCATATGTGTTTTCATAATAAGTTTTATAAATTATATGTTTCAAAATTGAGCTTTTTAAAATTTTATAGCACATATATTTCCCTATTCTGTTAACTTACCTTGTACTCTCCTATTGGCTTTTTTTAAAAATAAATTTATTTATTTATTTTTATTTTTGGCTGCGTTGGGTCTTTTTTGCTGCACGCAGGCTTTTCTCTAGTTGCAGTGAGCAGGGGCTGCTCTTTGTTGCGGTACATGGGCTTCTCATTGGGTGGCTTCTCTTGTTGCAGAGCACGGGCTCTAGGCATGCAGGCTTCAGTAGTTGTGGCACGCGGGCTCAGTAGTTGTGGGTTGCAGGCTCTAGAGCGCAGGCTTAGCAGTTGTGGCCCACGGGCTTAGTTGCTCCGCGACATGTGGGATCTTCCCAGACCAGGGCTCAAACCCTTGTCCCCTGCATTGGCAGGCGGATTCTTAACCACTGTGCCACCAGGGAAGCCCTCCTATTGGTTTTTTTAAGGACAATTTTCTAAGTTTTACGTAGTTTTAGCATATTTTCCTTTGTCATGACAGTTTTTGTGACTGCTTTAAAAATCCTAACTTATTCTAAAATCATAAAGATATTTTCCTATGTCATGTTCTATAACAGTGCTGTCTGAAATAGAACTTCCATATGATCCAGAAATCCCACTTCTGGGTATATTTCCAAAGGAAATGAAAACAGGATATCACAGAGATACCTGCATTCCCATATTTAGCGCAGTGTTATTCAAACAGCCACAATGTGAAAACAACCTAAGTGTCCATCAGGGGATGAATGGATAAAGAAGATGTGGCATATATATACAACAGAATATTATTCAGCCATGAGAAAGAAGGAAATCCTATCATTTGTGACAACATGGATGGACCTTGAGGGCATTATGCTAAGTGAAATGAGTCAGAGACCAAGAAAGACTGCGTGGTGTTACCTATATGTGGAATCTAAAAAGGCCAAACTCATAAAAACAGAATATAATGATGCTTGCCAGGGGCTGAGGGTGGAGGAAATGGGAGATGTCAAGATGGACAAGTTCTGGGGATCTAATTGTAAGGTCGGATCTTAACAAACGGCACCGCGAAACAGAGGAAAGCTTCAAGTGAGCTTTATTAGGGAGCGCTCCCGGGCGAGGTTCACGGGTCCGAGAGATAGGGGCCAGAGAAGTTGCACCCGGGCGAGGGTTGGGCAAGATTTTATAGGGGAAGAAGGGAAAGGGTGTGGTGAATCTGGGAGGGCGCAGGGTATTCCTTATTTGGTGGTCTTTTCGGGTATCCTGGGGGACCGTTGGTCCCGCCCCTCGAAAGGCGGGAAGGCTGGGCCGGGTTCAAAGTCCCCAGGTCAGTTCCTGGAACTGGGTGGTCCGGAATGTCTCCAGGGCAGTTTCTGGAACTGGGTGGTCTGGAGAATTTCCGTCTGATGCAACCTGTGAATCTGATTGTGTTCTCCTGCCTCGGGCCAGTTGGCCTTACACTAATGTACAGCATGGTGACTATAATTAACAATACTGTATTATATATTTGAAAGTTGCTGAGAGTAAATCAGATGTTCTCACCACAAAAAAGAAATGGTAATTAAGGGATGTGGTGGAGGTGTTAGTTAAGGCAATGGTAGTAATCATTATGCAGTGTATATAAGGGTATCAAATCAGCTCAGTATACACCTTAAACTTACGCAATGTTATATGTCGATTTTATCTCAATAAAGCTGGAAGAAAATAAAGAAATTTCTGCAATGATAGAATGTGTGTTAACCAATACAGTAGCCACTAGGCCACATGTGGCTATTAAGCACTTAAAATATAGCTGGTGAGACTAAGGAAATACTTGTAATTTTTTATTTAATTTTAATTAATTTAAATTGAAATTTACATGTGGCCAGTGGCTGCCATACTAGATAGAAATCATTCAGTTATGTTCTCAGACTATAATAGGATTAAACTAGAAATCAGTAACAGAAAAATTGTTGGGAAATCCCAAAATATTTGGAAATTAATATACTTCTAAATAATACATGGGTCAAAGAAGAAATATCAAGATACATTTTTAAATATTTTGAACTAAATAAAAGAAAACACAATTTATCAAACGGTAGGATGCAGTGAAAGCAGTGCTTAGAGGTAAATGTACAGGATTAAATTCATATGTTTGAATAGAGGGAAGATCTAAAACCTAATCTACCTTAGCAAACTAGATACAGTAAATTAAGCCTAAAGCTAGAAGAAAAATAATAAAAACTAGAGCAGAAATCAATGAAATTAAAAATAGGAAGTCAATAGAGAAAAATGAATAAAACCAAAAGCTAGTTCTTTGGGGAAAAAAATCAGCAAAATCCATACATCTATCCTCACTAACCAAGGAAAAAATAAACAAATGACTGATACAATAAGTGAAAGAGGAATCATTGCTACAGAACCCATAAAAAGAAAAATAAAGGAATACTATGAACAATTCTATGGCCACGGATTTGATAATTTAGGTGAAATGTTCCTTAACAGACCCAAACTAGCAAAACTCACATAAGGTGAATTAGATAACCTGACTATCCACGTGTCTATTAGGGAAATGAATCGATAGTTAATAAACTTCCAAAAGGTAAAGCACTAGATCCATAGTTTCACTGGTAAATTCTACTAAATATTTAAGGAAGAAATAATACCAAGCTTCCACAATCTCTTACAGAAAATAGAAGCAGAGGGATAGTTTCTATCCCATTCTATAAGTCCAGAATTATCCTAATATCCATTCCTGATAAAATGATATAAATAATTGAACAGATAAATAAATGGGAGAAAAGACAAATCTACCATGCAGAAGAATTCCAAATAATTTATGTCGTGATTCTGCCCTCAGGGAGGTGGAGCACATCTCCCCACTCCTTCAGTGCTGGTTATTCACAGCAATTTCATTCCAAAGAGAACAATATGGAAAGGGAGATGAGTGGCTGGGGGCAAGCCTTTGCAGGGAAGAAATCTGAAAAACATGACCTCAGCCAAGTGATCAAGATTAACATCAACAGTGGTAAGTCATGATACAATGTACCCTTGACTTATGAGATTGGCACTGGACCTTTGTGGTCTTCCTATCCCCAAAACACATAACTCAAAATTTAGTCATGAAGAACACATCAGACAGTGCCAATTAAGGCACATTCTACAAAATATAGCTGACACTTAACATCAGTGGGGGTGGGTCGTCAACCCTCCTCACAGTGGAAAGTCCAAGTATAACTTATGGTCGGCCTTCTGCATCCACCATTCCAATTAACTGCAAATCATGTAGTGCTGCAGTATTTACCACTGGAAAAAAATCTGCGTGTAAGTGGAACTGCACAGTTCAAACCCCTGTTGTTCGAAGGTCAACTGTACCTAGCCAGTTCTCCTCAAAATCGTTAAGGCCATCAGAAACACGGAAAGTCTAAGAAGCTGTCACAGCCAAAAGGAGCCTAAGGAGACATGTTCACTAAATGTAATGTGGTATCCTGAATGAGATCCTGGAACAGAAAAAGGCATTAAGTCAAAACGAAGGGTATCTGAATAAAATATAGACTTTAGTTAATTGTATCAATATCAGTTCATTAATTGTGACAAATGTACCATGATAATGTAAGATATTAGCAACAGGGGAAAGCAGGTGAGGTATATAGGAACTCTCTGTACTATCTTTGAACTTTTCTAGAAATCTAATACTATTCTGAAATGAAAAGTTTATTAAAAAAAACTTAATGAAGGGACTTCCCTGGTGGCACAGTGGTTAAGAATTCTCCTGCCAATGCAGGGGATAAGGGTTCCATCCCTGGTCTGGGAAGATCCCACATGCTGCAGAGCAACTAAGCATGTGCGCCACAACTACTGAGCCCATGAGCTGCAACTACTGAAGCCCACGCGCCTAGAGCCCATGCTCCACAAGAGAAGCCACTGCAATGAGAAGCCTGCGCACTGCAACGAAGACCCAACGCAGCAAACACACACACAAAAAAAAAACTTAATGCGGATATGTTGAAAACTTCCTCTCAAAAGCTGGGTTGCCTACTCTCTCCAATTTTATTCAAAATTTTATTGGCAGTCCTAGCCAGTGAAATAAAATACAAAAAACAAGATGTATAAGGGTTGAAAAGTAAGAAAAAAACAATATGTTTCTACACATAGAAAATGCAATTCTATAAAATTTTAGAATTATCAGGGTCATTGAATCTAAACTCATTCTACACAAATCAACTTTATTTTTATAAACCAACTACACACAATTCAAGACCTCTTCATATGATGGAAAGGTGTTAAGACTTACATAAATGATAGATATACCATGTCAATATTTTTGAAGGCTCGATGTTTTCAATTTTCCTCAAATTGATCTACAGACTCAATGCAACTCCAACACAAGTACCAGCAGGTGTGTTTGTGAACACTGAGATGCTGATTCTAAGATGTATATGGAAATGCAAAGAAACAAGAATGGCTATAACAAACTTGAAAAAGAATTACAGAATGAGAGGTTTGATTTGCCAGAAAAGAGGGCTTATAATAAAGCTACAGTAATTAAGGTAGTTAAGAATTGGTGAAAGCACAGACACATAGACTAATGGAAGAGAAGAGAGCGTAGAAACAAGCCCAATCTTATATAAGCGCTCAAATTAAGACTAAGGTGGCACTGAAGAGGAATGAGAAAGGGTGGTCTTTTCAATAAACAGTCCTGGGACCATTGGTTATCCACATGGTAAACAAATACAACTTGGCACCTACTTTCAGTATTTCCTTTAGGGTAGGCCTGCTGATTGGTGTAGCTTTTATTCTTCATTCAATGATTACTCACTAAATGGCATTTTCCTATTTTACTCATAAAATTTATAACTATCTGAAATTATTTTATTTATTTAATTGCTCTTTAATTACCTATCTTGTTTCCAGTATAGTATAAGGCCCTTGAGAGGAAGAACCTTCTCTATTCTGCTCATATCATTGTACTTGGAGTATCTAGAACATTTCCTGGCACCATCAGAAGCTTTTTAATAAAGAAATGAATGTGTAAGTCTGCCAGGGAAATTCAGTGAAAAGAGCAGGTAATCCCTTGATCTGGCACTTGAATGAAGAGGAGTTTAGTTGGGAGAGCCTGGGGCGGGGTCAAGGGTTGGAATATATTCCAGATGGAGAGTGTAGCATGCACAGAATGTGAATAAATGTGAGAGGGTATCACAGGGTGACTTTCTAAATGGGCCATCCCTATAGGCAGTAAATGGACATGTTTGTTTAGAACATTTTTATTTATTCAGTCACAAGTCTCAGATTACTTGTATTATTTCCCCTTCATTTTATGTATGAAAAACAACTTGTTTCCCCACGAAAATAGCTCAGGATCCTAAGACTTATTCATTCTACCCACCCAACCCTCAACTTTTTCCAATCTAGGGCTGCACAAGCAGACGCTGTTCTGCTTACTTACATTACTTGGCATTATTTAAATCAGTAGTTCTTTAAGTCAAGTGTGTGTGCCATGCTCACCTAGGTCTTTTGTTTTTGTTTTTTGTCGTTGTCTAATACAGCTTTCTGGGCTCTCCTTTTGATAAAAGATTAAAAGAGAACGTCTGGGTAGGTTAGATAGCTAGCTCCCCAGGTGTCTTAGCTCTGGCTGATATAACAGTACCATCAGCTGAGCGGCTTAAACAATTTATTTCTCACAGTTCTGAAATTGGAGAAGTCCAAGATCAAGCAGCCAGCTTCAGTGTCTGGTGAGACCCACTTCCTGGTTCATAGGCCACTGTCTTCTTGCTGTGTCCTCTTTTCCAAGGGCACTAATCTCATTCATGAGAGCTCTTCCTTCATGACCTCTGAAAGGCCCACTTCTTAATCCTGTCATATTGGGGGCTGGGATTTAAACATTCAAATTTGGGGGACAGAAACATTCAGTCCATAACATCAAGTGAGTCAGATACAAAGCAAATGTGGGAACTACTGAATTCTAATCTAAACCCTTATTGAACAAAGTGTGGTCCACTCACAGCATTCACATCACCTGGGAATTTATCTGAAATTCTAAATCTCAGCCTCCAGGCCCCATACACTTAATTTGCACATTTACAAGACCCTAGATGATTCATATGAACTTTTAAGTTTGAGAAGTAAACCTGCAGCATTAGCATCACCTAGGAACTTGTTTGAAATGCAAATTATCTGGCTCCACCCCAGATCTACTGAATCAGAACCTCTCTGGATATGGGCCTACTGTGCAATCTGTTGTAACAAACCCTTAACACTCAATTTTGAGAACCACCAGATCCAAGCCGTTATCCTTCCTTTAGCTGGGACAATTTCTACTTTTAAATCATTTACCACATGTGATTTTTAGCACCACAATTCTATTTTTAATGCCAGTGGAAACCTAGGAGGGTTAAAGAAAAAAAATAAAAGCCATAAAAATTTATGGTAATACATATGTATGGGACAATATGCTGCACTTCTGGCAGTAATTGGAAGATTTCCTCTTTCCCCAAGCTGGAGATGTACTGGATGGGCTCTAGCTGAGTGAGCATAAAAGCCATAAGCTATTTATTTGGCCATAAAACGTCCTTAGAGACATATATATCCACGATTTTTCAGTAGCTATTCTATTGAAGGTTTTACTCCCACCTTGACTTCTAAATTTTAAAACTTCTTCACTTCTGAAAAAACATTTTTCAATGATTGTCAGAGTGAGGACAGGGTGAGCAGCCACTTTAGTTTATTTAAGGAAGCTACCAGAGGCTATCAACTCCAGGTGTTTCTAAACCTTATGCAGGGCAGCCCTCCATTTTATAAACACGGCAGGAAACGTAAGCCCTCCTGTCTTTCTTCTTTTAAATAAAAGTCCTCAATACTGTATTTCAGTCCATTCCTAGGATCTGTCTCAGAGTCTCTACCACCGGAACACTTAAAAAGGCTTTTGTGGTTTGCTGAGGAAGTAAAACAAGATCGTTTTGGAGACCTTGTGTCTTCTTCCTCAGACTCACTCGTTCGTTTATACAAAAGCGTTTTCAGTCCTTTGTCGAGTTCAGAGTCATCCGTCCACTCTTTTTACTTCTAAAGTGGGCCGCTGGAGATCAAAGACAATGATCTCCAGGTGTTAAACTCCCTCATGGCCGAGCCAGGGAAGGAGGCTGATTCCCAGGCCCGCGCCTTCCAGGCTGGGGTCGGCCCCCAGGACAACCACCTGGCACCCCTCCCCGCTCTGCCCCGGGGGCGTTCACCGCCGGCCTCGGAGGCCTGACCTTGAACCGCCTGGGCTCACCGAGGCTCTGGGAACGCTAGCCGTCGGCCCCGGGTTCTCGACTCCCCCGCGGCCAGCAGGGGGCGGCCGAGCTCAGCGCCGCCCCGAGGAGGGGACGCCCGAGGAGAGGAAGTGCCCCGAGTTCTGGGCCGGCCCGCCGGGAGCGCAGGCAGCAGCGTGCAGAGGCCTCCTCACCCAGGTCTCCCTAGCCACGCCAGCCCCCGGCCCTTCCCCCGCCCCGCGCGGGCTGCGAGCGGCGGCGGGTTCCGGGTCCTGTGACCGGTCAGGCGCTGCGGCAGCGCGGCGGGGAGAGCAGCCGGCCTCGGGGAAGTTTCGACGGCCGGCGGGGGCTCCCAGGGCGTCCGGGGAGGGCGCGGCCGGGCGGGGGCCCCGGCGCGTAGCCCGAGCTTGCCGAGAGCGGCCGGCCGGCTGAGCGAGACCGGGGCGCTCATGGCGGGCGGCGGAGCCGGGGACCCGGGCCGGGGGGCGGCCGCCGCCACGGTGCCCGAGACCCGCGAGCACCTTTTCAAGGTGCTGGTCATCGGCGAACTTGGCGTGGGCAAGACCAGCATCATCAAGCGCTACGTCCACCAGCTCTTCTCCCAGCACTACCGGGCCACCATCGGGGTGGACTTCGCTCTCAAGGTCCTCAACTGGGACAGCAGGACGCTGGTGCGCCTGCAGCTGTGGGACATCGCGGGTAAGTGTGTGGCCCGATCCGCGGACGCGCGGGGACCCCACGGCGGGCAAGAGGCGCCCGCCGGGTTTCCAGCCGTCGGGAGCCAGGGCCGCTAGTCTGCTTTCGGTCTCCCTTCTTCTTTCTCTGTCCTCTGCCCGAACTCGCCTGCCCGTGTCAGTTTAGAAGAAAGGGACTAAACTACTTAGAAAGATGGAAAGGGATGTGGTCGCGTGGACTCCAGGGGAATCAGGACAGTGGAACAGGCAGTAGTAGTCGAATAATTTAAAAGCAGGACAAGGTAAATAAATGCATAAATGAGTAACCCTGGTTAGATGCCTCAGCTGTGTGTGGAGAGCTGTCTTATTTTTAAGAGATGGAGGGGAGGCCCTGTGCTCTGGCGCTCTCACCTGACCAGAGGTGAGAAGGCCATGGGGGCTTTTCCCGAAGTTTTAACTCTGAATCTTTTTCAAGTTTATTTATTTTATTTTTTTAACATCTTTATTGGAGTATAATTGCTTTACAATGGTGTGTTAGTTGCTGCTGTATAACAAAGTGAATCAGCTATACATATACATATGTCCCCATATCTCTTCCCTCTTGCGTCTCCCTCCCACCCTCCCTATCCCACCCCTCTAGGTGGTCACAAAGCACCCAGCTGATCTCCCTGTGCTATGCGGCTGCTTCTCACTAGCTATCTATTTTACTTTTGGTAGTGTATATATGTCCATGCCACTCTCTCACTTCGTCCCAGCTTACCCTTCCCCCTCCCCGTGTCCTCAAGTCCATTCTCTAGTAGGTCTGTGTCTTTATTCCCATCTTATCCCCAGGTTTAACTCTGAATCTTGACAAGGAAGAGCGAAGGGAGGGGGCTGGCTCCTCTCATTTGCTTTAACGTTTCACAGGTGAGAACTGAGGTTCAGAGTGGTTGAACGACTTACCCAAAGTGATGCTCCTGGTTAGTGACACAACCAAGACTAGAAACCAGGTTCCTTTTCGGAAGGTTTTTCATCACCCACCTTGGGTCTGAGACACTTCCTTGTGGGCAAAACCCCATTCTTCATATAACGTGCTCTCATCCCTGGGGCAGGCCACCCAGGCGAAGATTTGGGAAAGTTTCTCTTGAAAGCTTATGTTCCTCTTCCCTCCCTAAACCAGCACCTAGCCCCACGCCTGCCTCCCCAACCGCAATATATTATTTCCCTGGCATTTGCTCTCAGTTGTCATTTGGGAGCGTAATATCCCTGCTTGAAGGGTACATACCCTCCTTGCTCTAATGTATGAAAACTTGAACTCTGACTGGTGTGGTGGGTGGGATGTGCACATTGAAAAAGACGTTAACTTTGGGAAAATTTAAATATGGAAGTGGTACCAAGAGTTACCCTGTTCAGTCATCATCCATGTTCAGGTCAGTCTGCATTAGAGCAGTCGGATGGGAGCATATGTTCAGGGTTGGAGAGACCGTCCTTCATCCTCCGCTTGCATAACAGAAGCCTGTAGGTGTGGGCACCCAACTGGTAGCAGAGTCAGGGACACAGGTCTGTCTGCTGGGTAGTGCTCTTGTCATCAACAGCTTATTACATACGAGAAGGTATTGAAGAATTATAACTTACATACTCATTTATTTAAGAACAGGCTTCTCTACTTCGGATATGAGAATAAATAGATGTATGTCACCTCAGAGAAAGGGATAATCAGCCTTGGGCTCAGCTCTTTGTTGTTATTTTTGTTGGTTACAGAAAACCAAAAGTTCGTTTGAAAAGTCATCTTTTGAAGCCAGAGGCTTCTTTCGAAACACTTCCTGCTTTTTCATAGAGCACTTATGAATAATAGTATTGCTTCTCGGCAAAGTCATGGATTCTAAAGGTTGCCTTACCATGTGATAGTCATTCTGCAGGAATCTTCAGTGTAGCCGTGAATTTCCATGAAGATGATTTTAAATCCCTGCCTCGGAGGATTGTTGACTTTGCCTTATTCTTCATGTAAAATAATGTGGTATTTAGCGATTAAATTATGCTTGGGTCCTACTGCAGGTAAATAAAAGATTTTTACGGCACAGCTGTGTTTTTAAGCTTCAAGGAAAAAAGCTTATATTTGGAGACTTGGGAAAGCAAAAGCATGAGTAGGAGTTTTCTTCCTGGGTATTGCCTCTTTTTTCATCCTTCTTGAAGAGATCTATTTTGCCAGAAAGGGGACATAGTCAGTCTTTACCAGACTCTGGTATATAGAGGCCTAGATGGAATATCCTTGCACGTTTGCCTAAATCCAAAGCTTGAGCTTTTCCAGGAAGGAAAGCAGACCTTTAAGATCTCCAAAAGGGATTCCATCCAGCAAGTACACACCAGCAATTATCAAGATTAGAGGTAAACTTATGAGATAATTGGAAATTATTAGGCTCATCTTTTAAATAAGGTTTTCAGTGTTAATATGTAAGGAAACTAAGAGCAAAAATATTGTGGCTTTAACTTAAGGTTTAGGGAGCTACATCATTAACTAGGTTTGGTTTGAATATTTGAGCTACTAGTGAATCCTAGCTCATACCATTTGAATTAAGTAGTAATGGTGTAATGAAGGCAAATTGAAGGTCACTCCAAAAAGTTCCCCATGGCTAAACATATTTGCCTTATGTAGTAACAAAGTTGAATCATGTTTAATTCTCAAAGGAGGGAAATAGTCCTTGATGGCAAAATAGTAGGTGGAGCTGGCCACTTGATATGACTAACTTGAGGTGTGGTGTTATTACTATGTAACTTTTTTGCTGTTGCTTTAGAGATGGGAAAGGTGCTAAAGAAATTATGTCAAGTCTCTATACTTGAAAGCTTTGGCAAGTGTGAGAGGCAGGAGTTATCCAAATGTTTTCTGTAAATGTGGCCAGGCAGTTTAAGCTAAACTCTTCAAATTCAGAACCGTAGTGACTCTTGGGTACAGGCCTTACAAACCCTTATTACATCAAATGAATGTAGCTTTAAAATATAGATGCAATTTAATATAACTTTTGTGTTAGGCAATTGCTGTCTTTTACTTCATATCTGCTTTAAGACTGCTGCTCAATACATACTGGAATATACTAAAATAGTGAAGTCTTTGATAAGATTTTGAAGAGAGGTTACCTAATGCATACTGAATTAGGATGCAGCATCTGACCTTCCTTTTAACATGTATTATAGATGAATTAGTATTTGGCCCACTACTTATTATAAGCCTGTTAGCAACTGTAGAATTTTCCAGGTAGGTTGAATGGCTGGTCGAGGCTAAATCTCTCTTTTTTCTTAAGTTTGTCCATTTAGATCTAATCTAATATAATTCACTCTTCATGTATTCACTGTTTTTGTAGAGGAGGCAGAATTTTATCTCTGCCCTCCTAGAGCTTTCAACTGGGCCTGAG
>NW_020173666.1:2831483-2921954 GCF_003031525.2 Neophocaena asiaeorientalis asiaeorientalis
TTTATTTATTTTATTTTTTTAACATCTTTATTGGAGTATAATTGCTTTACAATGGTGTGTTAGTTGCTGCTGTATAACAAAGTGAATCAGCTATACATATACATATGTCCCCATATCTCTTCCCTCTTGCGTCTCCCTCCCACCCTCCCTATCCCACCCCTCTAGGTGGTCACAAAGCACCCAGCTGATCTCCCTGTGCTATGCGGCTGCTTCTCACTAGCTATCTATTTTACTTTTGGTAGTGTATATATGTCCATGCCACTCTCTCACTTCGTCCCAGCTTACCCTTCCCCCTCCCCGTGTCCTCAAGTCCATTCTCTAGTAGGTCTGTGTCTTTATTCCCATCTTATCCCCAGGTTTAACTCTGAATCTTGACAAGGAAGAGCGAAGGGAGGGGGCTGGCTCCTCTCATTTGCTTTAACGTTTCACAGGTGAGAACTGAGGTTCAGAGTGGTTGAACGACTTACCCAAAGTGATGCTCCTGGTTAGTGACACAACCAAGACTAGAAACCAGGTTCCTTTTCGGAAGGTTTTTCATCACCCACCTTGGGTCTGAGACACTTCCTTGTGGGCAAAACCCCATTCTTCATATAACGTGCTCTCATCCCTGGGGCAGGCCACCCAGGCGAAGATTTGGGAAAGTTTCTCTTGAAAGCTTATGTTCCTCTTCCCTCCCTAAACCAGCACCTAGCCCCACGCCTGCCTCCCCAACCGCAATATATTATTTCCCTGGCATTTGCTCTCAGTTGTCATTTGGGAGCGTAATATCCCTGCTTGAAGGGTACATACCCTCCTTGCTCTAATGTATGAAAACTTGAACTCTGACTGGTGTGGTGGGTGGGATGTGCACATTGAAAAAGACGTTAACTTTGGGAAAATTTAAATATGGAAGTGGTACCAAGAGTTACCCTGTTCAGTCATCATCCATGTTCAGGTCAGTCTGCATTAGAGCAGTCGGATGGGAGCATATGTTCAGGGTTGGAGAGACCGTCCTTCATCCTCCGCTTGCATAACAGAAGCCTGTAGGTGTGGGCACCCAACTGGTAGCAGAGTCAGGGACACAGGTCTGTCTGCTGGGTAGTGCTCTTGTCATCAACAGCTTATTACATACGAGAAGGTATTGAAGAATTATAACTTACATACTCATTTATTTAAGAACAGGCTTCTCTACTTCGGATATGAGAATAAATAGATGTATGTCACCTCAGAGAAAGGGATAATCAGCCTTGGGCTCAGCTCTTTGTTGTTATTTTTGTTGGTTACAGAAAACCAAAAGTTCGTTTGAAAAGTCATCTTTTGAAGCCAGAGGCTTCTTTCGAAACACTTCCTGCTTTTTCATAGAGCACTTATGAATAATAGTATTGCTTCTCGGCAAAGTCATGGATTCTAAAGGTTGCCTTACCATGTGATAGTCATTCTGCAGGAATCTTCAGTGTAGCCGTGAATTTCCATGAAGATGATTTTAAATCCCTGCCTCGGAGGATTGTTGACTTTGCCTTATTCTTCATGTAAAATAATGTGGTATTTAGCGATTAAATTATGCTTGGGTCCTACTGCAGGTAAATAAAAGATTTTTACGGCACAGCTGTGTTTTTAAGCTTCAAGGAAAAAAGCTTATATTTGGAGACTTGGGAAAGCAAAAGCATGAGTAGGAGTTTTCTTCCTGGGTATTGCCTCTTTTTTCATCCTTCTTGAAGAGATCTATTTTGCCAGAAAGGGGACATAGTCAGTCTTTACCAGACTCTGGTATATAGAGGCCTAGATGGAATATCCTTGCACGTTTGCCTAAATCCAAAGCTTGAGCTTTTCCAGGAAGGAAAGCAGACCTTTAAGATCTCCAAAAGGGATTCCATCCAGCAAGTACACACCAGCAATTATCAAGATTAGAGGTAAACTTATGAGATAATTGGAAATTATTAGGCTCATCTTTTAAATAAGGTTTTCAGTGTTAATATGTAAGGAAACTAAGAGCAAAAATATTGTGGCTTTAACTTAAGGTTTAGGGAGCTACATCATTAACTAGGTTTGGTTTGAATATTTGAGCTACTAGTGAATCCTAGCTCATACCATTTGAATTAAGTAGTAATGGTGTAATGAAGGCAAATTGAAGGTCACTCCAAAAAGTTCCCCATGGCTAAACATATTTGCCTTATGTAGTAACAAAGTTGAATCATGTTTAATTCTCAAAGGAGGGAAATAGTCCTTGATGGCAAAATAGTAGGTGGAGCTGGCCACTTGATATGACTAACTTGAGGTGTGGTGTTATTACTATGTAACTTTTTTGCTGTTGCTTTAGAGATGGGAAAGGTGCTAAAGAAATTATGTCAAGTCTCTATACTTGAAAGCTTTGGCAAGTGTGAGAGGCAGGAGTTATCCAAATGTTTTCTGTAAATGTGGCCAGGCAGTTTAAGCTAAACTCTTCAAATTCAGAACCGTAGTGACTCTTGGGTACAGGCCTTACAAACCCTTATTACATCAAATGAATGTAGCTTTAAAATATAGATGCAATTTAATATAACTTTTGTGTTAGGCAATTGCTGTCTTTTACTTCATATCTGCTTTAAGACTGCTGCTCAATACATACTGGAATATACTAAAATAGTGAAGTCTTTGATAAGATTTTGAAGAGAGGTTACCTAATGCATACTGAATTAGGATGCAGCATCTGACCTTCCTTTTAACATGTATTATAGATGAATTAGTATTTGGCCCACTACTTATTATAAGCCTGTTAGCAACTGTAGAATTTTCCAGGTAGGTTGAATGGCTGGTCGAGGCTAAATCTCTCTTTTTTCTTAAGTTTGTCCATTTAGATCTAATCTAATATAATTCACTCTTCATGTATTCACTGTTTTTGTAGAGGAGGCAGAATTTTATCTCTGCCCTCCTAGAGCTTTCAACTGGGCCTGAGAATTAATGTAAGACAGATTAATAGCAGAAATTTATTTAATATAAGCTTTACGTGACACAGGAGCCTTTATAAGGAAAGGAAGACCCCAAAAAGTTCAACCTAGTATAAATGCTTTTATACTAGGTTGAACAAAGAGAGGCAATTGTAGAAAAATAACCAAACTCTATGGGAGGCTAAAGGAAGATAAGAGTTATTTTAACAAGATCTGTTTCTATAGAATTCTCTCAGCTTGACTCCCCATCTCTGGTGATGAGAATGTTTCCTTCCTTCCGGTATAGGGAGGACATCTTTCACGTGGGAGTTTTATCTCCCCATTTAAGGAAGAAGAAGGGGAGATTAGAGCACCCTTCGTGCACTTGCTGTTTTTCAAGTGCCTTTAGTTCAAATAATTCTTATGCCAAAGTGGCATTTTGTGGGGTGGGCTATTCTGCCACCCTTCACTTTTAAGGATCAAAATTTCTTTATACATATCTGAGTAATACACCTTTGGGCCAATGAACAAATCAGGACCAACGTATTCTGAATTCATGTAAATATTGTTTACCAAAGCATAAAATGCATGCTTGGAAGACGTTATAAATTATATAAACCACAGTTAGATTCACTTTTGTTTTTTGATTCACATCTGAAAATAGAATGTCGATCATGTCTTTCTTGTTCTCTCTTGCATATTGCCAATTACTATATCTAGTGATCTCTTCTTGTCTTCTTTGATAACCCTCCAACTCTTCATGAGCAAGAGTCTGGAATATTATCTCTGATGCTTTCTTGACCTTCAGAGTATCTGTCAGTCAGGGAGTATTAATATTCAAGGTTTTTTTTCTAAATATGAAGAAGTGGTGCTTTGAGGAATTAGTCTCTTATTTGTAGTCTTTGTCTTAGTACTACAGTAACTGTCTTAGGGCTTATTGGGGGCCGATTGCTTAATAACTCATTTAAAGGAATTAAAGAAAATCCTTATTACATCTGACCCGTACAATCTTGCCATCTTCAGCCTTACTCTGGCTCAATTTCTGTGCTGAATTACAAGCAAAGCCTACTGTCCCATTTTACATCTTCAAATCTTCCTCAGTTCGTGAGTCCTGACACACCTTTGGGTGCCCCAGTATGGAGTGTGCTTTCACAATTGCCCAGGCAACAGGAGTTTCAACATAACAACATATTTGTGTTATCGCACATGAAAATTCCCCTGATAATGATATGCCTGTTGCCTTTCCTCCTTTTGAGTATGTTACCATTCTTAGTTGCCTCAATTAGTCCAAGTAAGCTAAAAGGTGCTGAGGTTAGAGGTAGGGACAGCCAAGTGCTGATAAGAAGTACTTGGCTGCCAGCCATTTGCCTAATCATTCTATTTGAGCTGCATTATAGGCTTTCAGAGACCCCATGGTGTAAATACAGGGAGGTTTGGTAAGTTGACCAAGAAAACACAGGTAATCCACGGCATGGCACCGTACAGAGACAGGACTCATGTCTCTGTCAAATAGCACAGTGGATTTTTGGTTCACTGGATTCAAAACAGTAGCGTTAACTGTTCTCTAAATTTGCAAATGTTCTGGTCATCCCTGTTTTAGAGCATATGACTCATATTTGAATAATTACCGTCTCTTTATGTCATCAATCCAGAATTTCCAGTTCTTATACTTAATTATGAAGCATACTGCTTCCAAAGCAGACACTTTTTGATTGGCTGCATCACTTTATTTTGTACATTTTGAAAGACTGTTTCCAAACTGTGGACTTCTCTGAAGTTAACAAAGCTCTTTTATTGGTATATGGTTGCAGAGCACACCCTGGAAAAGCAAGGTAACAATTACAGATATTTGTCAGGTCTACTCTGATCTCATGGATTGAGCCTGAATGCCATGTGTTATTCCAGGGCTGCAATGTTATTTTCAGATATATTTTAGGAGAAATTTGATCGGTCATGTATATGTTATCCTGACCTTCCAACTTTCTTAAGCTTTTGATATATAAATTTTAATGATTCTTATTCCCTTTTAAATTGTACTCAAGATTTTGTTTTTATTCAAGTGTGATGAGACCAACACATCAGGAGACAATTGCCATTGAAAGAAATAGTTTGTTACTCATAGTTCCCAAGAGGAGGGACCATGCCACACCATGCAGGACCGTGTAGGGAAGCACCAGGGTCATTCAGGAGGCAGAAGGAGCTCGGAGAAAGCAAAGCAAGGGCTGAGCCTTTACTGTGGTTTTTGCAGGAAGGAAAGGACAAGGCAGTGTAGGCAGGCTGAGCAAGCTTAGGATTGGATAGTTAGAGAGACTGAGTTTGTTCTGGGCTATAGGGATGCTCCCTAGTTGTCTAGTACCCGGCCATGGGGTGATTCAGGGCAAGAGGATAATGTCCTGGACTGCAGGAGCCTGGAAAAAGAAAGTGGGTAGAGGATAAGGACTCAGGATTGGTTGGTTTGCATATCGAAGACATGCTCTCAGCAAGTTGTTTGCTCTCTCTAAGAACTAGCTAACCCTAAGAGGGGCAGTCCCTCCCCTGGTCCGCAAGGCCCCAAGATGTGAAAGCATCCTAAAATATAGAAAATAAAAAACCTGATTAATACATATTTCTAAGCACTTATTAAAATAGATTGAGAGATGAGAGAAAGTACTCTTCCAAAGAAGAAAACTTTGAAGGCCTTTGACTTGGAGGCCAAGAATAGCATATCCTCAAAATAGTGAGGATTTCACATTTAATCAACACTTAAGTAATAGAGAGTGGGCTAAGTTGACAAGTTTAAGTTGTATTATGGTTGTAGAGATCTTCTCTTGGATGGTGAAAAAAGTGCTGACATATGTGGGGAGATTTCTGAAGGGTGAGACAAACGATCAAGAAAAAGTTGCTTTAGAATTCTACTCAATTACATTTTCAAAAGAGCTTTTTGCACTTTTTGCAATCGATGCCAGAAACATATGATTTCTTCACTCTTATTTTGAGAGAGACAAACTGCATAAAAATAAATGGATAGCAGGACTTTAGTTTAAGGCTCTCTGTTGGTCTTTCCAATTGACAGATGATCTTACGTTCTCTTCTTCCCCCTTCTTTTCACTCACTTCTACCCAGATATTTTCCTTAAGCATCTCCCGTAGTGAGTTTTGATTGCTTTGAAGTTAAGCTGAATATATTGGGGTTTTTAGTGTGATTAGATGGTACCTCCTCCGTCAGACTCATCTGAGGTGCCTAAAATGCAGATGCCTTAGCATCAGCTCTAAGCAGAATTGGCTTCGTCTGTCAGACATCCCCAAACATCATGGTTTAACAAGAGAGAAGTCTCTCACCTACTAAGTCTGTAGTTGAGCAGTCCATGGCTGGTGAACAGAACCATTCATTCTTCCTGGACCAAAGCTGACATTTCACCACTCAGCTGTTCCCTGGCCATATTCTTTGTCTTTGTGGTCCAGTCAGACACACATGCCTTGCTGCAAGGGCAGCTAGAAAACCAGGGCTTTTTCTGTTTGTTTTTAAATTGGACACATTGCTTTCCCAAATAAAATTCTGTGAAGGGATATCAGAGAGGCAACTAGCGATCCTCCATGCTTACCAAATCAGAATTCCTAGAGGTAGGGCCTGGAAATGTGTAATTTGCCAAGCACCATGGGTAGTCTGATTTATACTGAAGTTGAGAGCAGTTGTTCTGTCTTGGCTCTGCTGCATGCTGCCAACAGACTTGCCCTCCCACTGCGCTCCAGGGAGCAAGCCTGCTGTTCCCCGGGCTCCTTCACACTCACCTTCCCTGACCCTTAAGTTCCTGTCTGTTTCATATCACCTGCTCCTCAAGAGGTGATGTAAGGAGACGAGAAATTACAGGACAGAGGTGGTACATGTCTTGCTCTCATTTAATGCTTAAGAAAGGAAAAAGCCAATACCTCAAACTTCTAAAACTATTATGACTTTGGACACAAACCAAAAAGATATTTTGATTTTTTTTTCCTTCCTTTAAATTGATTAAAGTCAGGTGTTATTTTCATAGTCACCACAGAAGATGTAAATAGTTGAATAAAAACAGACCTTACACTGGGACCTAAATACCACAGAAGGCTGCTCATTTCAAATTAGCAAAAAGAAAAATCCAGACTCTGAACTGGCGTGTATTTGGGAATAGGTAATTTTGAAGACTACTTAGTGATACTGCTACCATCTCAAAAGGAGTTTGTGTTCCTTTTAGTTTAGGTATTTAAAATTTTTTTCTTTATTCAGTTTTGTTACTCTTTTGCTTGACAGAATGTGGTATGAGCAAAAATGGTGCTTTGTACTACATGATTTAAATGGCAGCTTTGCCTCTTCCCCTGTAAAGCTTATTTTTCCAAGTGGAAAATCCCAGAGTTAGGAAATTTTGGTATTTGACCCTCTCACATAATAACAGTTAACATTTATTAAAAGCTGTTTTATAGTCACTGTCATTCGGTTTACTTTTATTCTCATTTATACTTATGATAATCTGGAGAAATGAGAATGATTCTCAGTTTACAATTGAGTAAACTGAGACTCAGAAAGATTAAGGGATTTTCCTGAGGTCTGTACACCTGTAACTTGGCGGAGTTAGGGCATGGATCCAGATATTTTTCATTCCAGAGGTTTCATTGTCATGTTATATTATCTCCCTCTCATCTACACATGATAAAAAGGAAAACCAGACAAATGAATGGTATTGTGTAAAATCATGTGACTCCCTTTACCTTCTTCATGGTACAATATTAAAATATGAAATTCAGTACATATCAAATCCAAACTCATATGGTGCTAATTTGATGCATTAGCTTTTAGACTTGTTTTATCTGTGGAGAATACAGCCACTTGTTGTATGGAAAATTGCATAAGCCAGTGGGGGGGAAATGGACAACTAGCAATATGGTCTCTTTTTAGTTACATTGTTTTATTGGTCAGTATTATGGTAGTTCTTTAATGTAAGAAAGTGTTTTTTTCTTCTAACAATACCTATAGTTTTAGCATGTTAAATATTTAAGTGTAATGCTGGGGCACGTTTATAAGGGCTTTATAAAGTAGTAGTATAATGAGTCATTAACTAGATGCCCTAAAAAATAACAAAAACCTATGTGACTACAAATTGTAACCTCTTACATATAAAACCCAAGACCCATTATGACATCACATTATTACCTGTATCAAGCTGTAAAAATTTTTAGTGGATAGATAATTATCCTTCTAGAACCAATGACTAGACTTTTAAATTTTGACTGGGTCTTGATCTATTACCCACCACCCACACAAGCTTGTTAGAAGCGCTTCATCTCTGAAATGCACACTGAATTTTAAGGATTTGTTTTTAAAGGACTTTATATGCACTGACTAGAAACTATACATTTTCTCCCAATCACCTTGAGCAAGAATATGTAGCTCAATAATTCTTAGTAGGTGGGAAAACATAAGCATTTGTACTTGAAAAGCTAAGCACTAATTGTCCTGTTGCTCAGATTTATTTTTCATTGTGTAATTTATATTTTGAGTTTCAAATAACATTAAGAGACATTTAGATTATTTATCAAATGGGGGCATGAACATAAAATATTGAGACAAACGTTTAAAAAAATAAAACCAGGGATTAAAATCATAAGAGAAAGCATCTCTGGCATGTGTTTCTGATAGCAGTTCAAAATGCAGTACTTTTCTTTTCAAATCAGAGAGGAAATACTTCCCTTTTGAAAATTTGCATGCGCTATAAAGAGGTAAGGTACACTATTTTGTGGGGTTTTTTTCCTTGATTGGAATATGTATTCCTGGAAATGTATTAAATTATCTCAACTCCTTTTCAAAGCCATTAGTGTTGGATACTCCAAATACTAGATAAGCATTTTAATCCTTTTGCCAGCATATATACCTTACAGGTCATCCATTTCAGTATGTACAAAGTCGTGCATTTTTAAATGTCTTCGAGCCTAGATGACTAGCACTGTGCTCTTTTTTTCCCTTTCTCATTGCCAAGCTATCTAGCTATAATCAGGGTTCCTTCTTCTAGAGAAGGAAGTAACACATCCTTTTAAAGGATAACGCATTTCAGAGCCATTTGGAATATTCAGGCAATGTGTCCACAGCAGTATGGATGAAAAACCCTGTCCCTAGAATCAGCATAACTAATGCAGTCAGCAGTGGGGCACTTCCTTATCTGCTGTGGTAAAGCACTAGGGGACATAGAGCAAGGCTGTAACTTTTGTAGCAGGGCTGTGCTGTCCTTACGGAAGGTCACTCCCAGGCTCATTGTACCTTGAATCTATTTGGAAACGCAGGGCCATGTGGAGCAATATATACTCCAGAAAATACTTGGGTAACAGATCAGACAGTACATTTGATAACAAGTCAACCTAAGAAATTTGAGTAATGTCATCTCCCTGGGATTTTATTTTCTCATCTATAAAATAAGAGAGGTTGGACTAGATGATCTGGAGTGCCATCTTCCAGTTACAGTATTGTCCGTTACAGTGTTTTGTCGGGAAAGCGTAAAGTGGTCCCTCCCATTCCTGTAAGAGAAGATTACAGCTCTGGTCACAAAAGGTGGTGTTGCTTAGCATTCTCCCCACCCTGTCTGAACTACTTCTGCAGACCTAGTGAGAGGGAGGTCTCCCAGGTTCTGCTGAGTTTCCATATTGCTATACGCTTTAACTCTATACACACACGCCATGAAACAAAACACGTGCAGCTGTCTTTACATTTAATAACTCTAGACTTCTCCTTCTACCCAGTCCGCTCCCGTCACAGGGCACAATCCAGGAGCATTCAGCATGGCAGAAATCTCCTGCTTTTATATATGTATTTCCGGAAAGTAGAATCCTAGAATAATAAAGATTTCTCAGGCAAAACTTAAAATGGTTGATTGGCTGCCCCCTCAGAGTATTTTTTATTTTCTTTTCTAAAATTAAAAAAAAAATCTAAGAGTTTATGTAATTCTAATGCAATTCTAGTTTGGATGTGAAAGTCTTTCCCATTAGTTTGATCCTTAGCCCTTCTTTGAACCTAGGAAGGGCTGACTTCTGATGTGCTGTGAAAGGGGGAGTAGGAGAATTCGCGTTTCTCCTGAGGATGACTCAGAGCTACTGGGAAACTGCCTCGAGCAGTTAACTTGGCTTTGACTAGGCTGGCCATCCCCATGGGCGTGCAACCTGAAAGTCACAGCATGGAAATAAAGTTTATGAAGATACTGTATTTCCATGATGAGTTAGCATTTGAATGGCATTTCTTGATAATGTATCTTTCAAGAAAGACTCACTTACCTCAATGAATAACATCCCCTTGTTTGATACCATAATATGCTCTTTGTATCCCTGATTATACCCAACACATCATGGTATCATTTCGTCTGTTTCCTCAAATAGACTGTGAGATCCTGAAGGTCATATTCACTGTTTCATTATTTTCATCAGTGTCTAGCACAGTGCCTGGTACATAAGGAGGAACCTAATACATATTTTTTAGTTGAGATCAGATCTAGATAGAAGAGAGAAAAATATATTTGGGAGTTGTACCAGCCAAGATAGACTAGGTTATGTTGGGGGGGGTCAACAACATTAAAATGATGATTTCTCGTGCTTTTTACTTGTCCACAGTGGGGAACAGAGGTGGGAGGGATGGTGAGGAACGTGAGGAGGATTTTTCACTGGAGCCACTTGAAGACCCAGGCTAACAGAGGCCCTACCATCTCAAAATTGGGGTTCAGCCTTGCTGCTGCAGGACAAGGGACACTTCTGTTCACATTTCATCGCCCAGGACTAGTCCACGGACACAACTGATCTAGTGGGGTCAGAACAGTGTGCTCCTCCGTGTGTTTAGAAGTGGAGGAGGATGGAATATTCATGAACATCAGTTTTGTTTTCCACTGGAATCCTTTGTTTTAGACAATAATAAAGGAATAGCTAAAATTACCCAAAGATACAGGATGCAACTCATACTCTAGTAGCAAAGTTTACTTTACTTTCCAGTTTAACAACTGAAAGAGCTTAGCAAATCTGTGCATTTAAACCTTTAAAACAGCATAGTTAAATCTAGGTTTCACCTTGTTAGGTTTCTGGAGAAAAACCTTTAATTTTATGTTAAGATTATTATTTTAAATGAAGTCATCTTATCTTCTCCACTCCCTACTTAATTTTTTACTTGTTTTTACCAGTTTGAGAATATCTCTGAAGCATTAATGGATTACTGTTGAATTTTAAAAAAGAGATTATGAACTCAGTAGAATAGGAAATATATTTTATTATTCTTTTGGAGAATAAGCCAAGTGCATGGACTTGGCCTTGTGGTGCTAGGCCATGATCCCCATTGCTTTCTAGATTTGGTGATTGCAGAATCTTTAGAAAATCATTTTAGCATTAAATTTATGATATAGAAACCTAAAACATCAGAAGTGAGAGCTGGGTGGGACTTTGATGACCCCTAAAGATCTCTAAAGACAATTGGCTGATTTAGGCAGAGAAAGTTATTTCCTGGGGTAACTTGACTGTTGGGCGCTTGCTATCCGATTCTCTAGTACAGTTGTGCTTTCCTCAAGTTCATTTTCCTCTGCAGGCTCTTTTCACCACTGCAAGGCACAACACATAACTAGCTAACAGTTTAAGGCTTTGCCATGTGTAATCAGCACGATTTACAAAAGGATACTCAGGCTTTCATCGTGCAATACATTTATTGAGCACTTAATGATAATTCTTAGCTAATAGTTATTCAGTGTTTACTATGATGTGGCTTTTTACACTCTGAACTTGAAGTATAACCTACATGCAGAGACCTTAAGTGTATACCTTCATGAATTTTTATATACCACTTCCAGTTCAAGGTATAGACTGTTCCTAACCCCCTAGAACAGAAATCATTAAATTTTTTTCTGTAAACTTCCTGATAGCAATCATTCTAGGTTTTGTGAGCCATTTACTCTCTGTTGCAACTATGCAACTCTGCCATTATAGAGTGAAAACAGGCATATAATACATGAACGGATGAGGATGGCTATTCTCTAGAATTTTATTTAGCTGGATTTGGCCATGAGCTATAGTTTGCCTAAATACATCCAGGCAGGCAGTTTACATTTAACCCTTCCTTTAACCATATGAGGTAGGTATTATTTTTTATAACTTTGTTGTTGTATAGTTAACATACAGTACACTGTACAATTTTATAAGTTTTGACATATGTATACCCTTTTGAAACATCACTGTAATCAAGATTGCAAATATTTTCATCACCTGAAAGCTATTTGCTCTAATAGCTCTTTTGTAATCCATCCTCCTGCCTTGCCCAAGGCAATCATTGATCTGCTTTCTCTTACTGCATCACTATAGTTTCTGATTTTTTAGAATTTGATATAAAGGGACTCATAGTATTACCTATTCTCTCCTTGGTCTGGCTTTTTTGACTCAGCATAATTATTTTGAGATTCATCCATGCTGTTACTTGTATCCATAGTTCCTTTCCTTTCTATTGTTGAGTTGTATCCCATTGTATGGGTATACCATAGTCTATTCATTAGTATGTAAATAGACATTTGGGTTGCTTCCAGTTTGGGGCTATTAAAAATAAAGCTGCTGTGAGCATTCATGAACATGCCTTTTTATAGACGTGTGTTTTTTCATTTTGTTTGCAAATACCTAGGAATGGAATGGGTTTGTTGTATGGTAGGTATATGTTTACATTTTTAAGAAAGTATCAAATTGTTTCCCAACTATTTTAAAGTATTATTCTTACCAGCAGTATATGAGAGCTCCAGTTGTTCCACATCTTCACCAACACTTGGTATAGTTAGACTTTTTAATTATAGCCATTGTTGTGGGAATAAAGGATCAGCTCATTGTGGTTTAAATTTGCGTTTCCCCAATGGTTAATAATTTTGAGCATAATTTCTTATGCTTATTTATCATCATATAAATTCTTCGGTAAACTGTTCCAATCTTTTGCTTACTTTATTAAATTTTTTTAATCTTACTTTGGAGTTTTGAGAGCTCTTTATATTCTGAGTACGAATTTTTAAAATCAGATATAGGATCTGTATTTTTTTTCTCCCAGTTTGTGCCTTCACTTTTCATTTGCTTAACAGTGTAATTGGCACTGTTTTGATTTGTCACATATGGTGATGTTAGAAAGCACACGCTCTGCTGCTGAGGGAGCTTCGAATCCTGGCTCTGAAACCTAAGGAAATGGGATATTCTAAGCCACAAGGTCCTCCTCAAAAATGCCTTGCCACATACATTTCTGGTTTTCTTATGTTTTAACAAGAAAGTTAATATGAATACAGACTTGAATATGCTTTACCATGGTTGGTAAAAAGAAATATTTGAAGGGATTTATAGGTGATTCTATGAACAAAACAAAAGCCACTAGAGCTTAATAGCTCTTTATAACTTCTGGATTTCTGTACGTTTACTAGTTTGGCACCCCACCCTCTATTCTAAATTAAAGGGGAAAACCATAAAATAGTGGGTTTGCATGTCTGCCTTCTTAGAGGAGAGCAGTCTTGCATTTTGAATCGAAAGCGGGTTTGGCTGGAGATGTGAAGGAAAGAGGAGTTAAGAACATGAGTTCCTTTATCTCATGTTCAGTCCTAATCTTTTTGACTAGCATTTTACCCACCACACTTATCTCCTTCCTGCAAGTCTTATTTTCTTCTATTCTTGTCTCTTCCCCCCACTCCCAACTTTCTTTTTTCCTTTAGTACCTCTCTTCTCTTGGACCAAGAAGAGTGGAGGGGGAAATGATGGACTCTGTAGCTTTACGAACTGTCATCTCGGGTGTTTATGGAGAACGTGGGGTACATGCACAGAACATAAAACTGGGTAACTGTGTACTCGGACCACATGATCAGCCGCTTCTGCTTTGTGGTTTGTGGTTCTGTGTGTATGTCCTCAATCCTACCAGTTTATGGTGCTATGGAATGACAGATATGTGTTTATAGCATTATTCTTAGGGTCAAAAGGATTATAACTAAATATCGCTTCTGTCCGAAGTATAAGTTTTTAACCTCTTATTATACTTATTTCTAGGACAGGAGCGGTTTGGCAACATGACCCGAGTATATTACAAAGAAGCTGTTGGTGCTTTCATTGTCTTTGATATATCGAGAGGTTCCACGTTTGAAGCCGTTTTAAAATGGAAAAATGATCTGGATAGTAAAGTCCATCTTCCAAACGGCAACCCTATTCCTGCTGTCCTCTTAGCTAACAAATGTGACCAGAAAAAAGACAGTGGCCAGAATACTCCCCAGATGGACCAGTTTTGCAAAGAACATGGCTTCACTGGATGGTTTGAAACCTCTGCAAAGGTGAGGTCTGCTGTGCGTTTGTTATCTGCTCTGCTGTTAATTCGTAAATCTGACCTGTAACTTTCAAGTATTTAGATGGATTTACCTGAGTGGTTTTTGGAAACCTAGTAAAAGGTGAAGCGTAGCATGGATATGTTATAGCTTCTTTCACTCAGCAGCAGGAATGCTTTCAGAATTGGCTAGTGGAGAGGTGAATAGAAGGGCAGATTTTACATTAAAATAAAAATGACTATTATTAGAGCAAAGAACAAATGACATTTTCTATGAGTTTGAGTCCTTAAATGAAGTACTTTTCATGTACCTGGAATTTGTGGGGTATGAAGTATATTGTCAAGCACAACTATTTTTGAGTTTTATAGAAGGCTTAGTAAAACTTAGGGACATAGTTGTCCCTAGTGAAGATGTAAGTCATGTGCAGGACTAACAGACATTGAAAAGGTCAGAGAGAAGATGTATTCAGATGATGTTTGAAGAGTTTTAGATCAAATGTGTAGGAAAATTTGAACAAGAGGAAATTATCAACATTTGTGACATACTTCTTCATGAATAGTAGAGTGAGAATTTTTTCTTTCAGCCATTATGGGAAGCTGGATAAAATGTTTTTTGAAGAAAAACAAAAACACGTTGGCTGTTGAAAATCTTAACAGTCTAAATATACACGAAAGCAAAGGTGACAATACCAAGCACAAAATATTGTGCTGGAGCAGGCTTATGTGCACTGGAAGTTTCACTTTAGAGGTCCAATAACAATCAGACATGAGAGGGTGATGAATTCTTAGCAAAATTCTGTGATGGCAAACTCAAAACCATGAATTTGATATAATCTTAACACAGTTCCAGCTTTTAGTATGCCTTCTGTGAATTTCTTGTATATATCAAAAAAAAAAAGTGCATTGTTTCTCCAAATGACCTACTTACTTATTACCAGGTTACTTTTAGCTTTACCAGAAATCCATTGTAAAAGTGGAAGATTATTTGCTGCCACTGATGATCAGAATAATGAAAGCAAAGCTATGGGAGACTACACAAAAAGTGCTCTGAAAATACTGTGATGGTGGGGTCATTGGAAAAAATAGTGTCTGCTGAAGACAGAAGTGTTTACTCCTAAGCTAAAGGCTATTTGTTTAAACAAATATATTCTAGTATCTTAAAATTTAGTTTCATAAATAAAAAGTAGTAGTGGAAGAGAGATGGAGACCAGAGTTGCTGCATGAGCACTTAGCCAAACAGGAAGGAAGAGATTGCAGAAGGCAAGGCTTTTTATAGACACTTGTTTTGGAAGCCATGCCCTCTGTCTGCTCTCTGCACCTGTGGGGATTTGCTTTACTTCCCAGCTTTGTTAGAAAAAAATTAGTGGTATGTGTAAGTGTTTATTAGAGCGTGAGATTTGGTGGAGAAGATGAATATATTACAGATAAAATTTCCTCTTCTGGTTTTATTTGAATTAATCATTCAGGTAATAAATCTAAATTTCTCCCCAGAGTCTAGAAGGAAGATTCATAAACAATAGTATCGTGTGGCCTGTCACCTGAGACTGTATAAGTCATCAGCTTCATGATATCTATGGACAGGGTTACATGTAGAGGTGAAAAGAGAAACATTCATATGTTCTGTGCCTTCCTACGAATATATTAGAAACAGCTACTGCAAAATTTCCTTAGTGGTAAACCAGGAGTATTTCAAGAGAGTAACAGTAATATAAAATTTTTGTTAAAAATTTTAGTCAAGGCTTAAAGTACTGCCCAAGTGTCACTAATACCTATGCTTCTGAGCTGGCCAGCAGCTAACTTCAAATCTGATTTTCTGCTAGAATACCAGTGATCTGAATTCTGATACAAACACAGCCAAAAGGCAAGTTTGAATTCATGAGCTTCATCTTTTCACCTTTATGGAAAATAATGGATTTCCAATATGAGAATGTGTGACTAATTACAATGTGGGACTTTCTGTTCCTAATCAATAACAATTAAATGCAATAAGAGAAGATTATAATTATTTGGTATAATGGGGATGGTGGGGACTGAGGGACATTTGGGCATTTAAAGATCAATACTTTAATTAAAGTTAATGCTTATCTTGGGAGTGGAGGTAAAAAAAAGTTTGTGTTGGTGCTAGAAAAGATACCTGAATAAATAGCAGAGGTCTTGCAGAGTTCTCACTCTCTGAGAAAGGTATAACAAATAAGGGAGAAGGCTAGAATGAACCTCGTGGTATCGGATTGGAATTGGAAAAGTCAATATATATGTATATATATACACACACACATATATAAATTCTGCATTAATGTGTATGTGTATATACACACATGTACACATACGTATATGTGTAAACAGCTAAACATGGAAGCAGATACCAATATGTGTATGGATACATACATATTTACTAGGTGTGTCTGCTGAAGAGGATTAGAAGCAATGACAGCACAGAACCAGTGAGCTTTGCAAGTCCTTAGAATGTGGTTTTTAAATACTGTTATCCAATAAAAAGAACTGAGTCTCCCTGGAGAAATGACTGATTTCAGGACTAGTAGGACAAGGACAGTAAAGATGTGCCTGAGATATTTTGTGGTGCCGGAAGCTAAGGAAACGCTCACCAAGTGATGGAGATGCGTCAAAAAGACCCAGGAGCCTGCTTATAGGAGCTCCAAAACCTAAGACAATTGGAGCAACAAAATAAATAATTATTGTAATGGACTTAATACACAAAATAAAATAATAATCCATGATATGAAAAAACAAATGAATAAATGGGAGAGAAGAGAAAGCTCTTCCTAACAGTAGAATTCCAAATCATAAATGGAGAAGGAATGATGGAAATAGAAAGTCACCATTAAACACAACAGTAATAATTGTTCTAGGGAAAAATTAATTGATACCACAATGAGTAGGGAAAGGTATGGTGAAAAACAGGATATTTACATATTTGTATTGAGGACAAAGTGAAAAATAGTAGCTCTTCAGTGGAGAAACCTGGCAGACATGACTTCAAGCAAGTATGCCTCCTCATACACTGAAGAGGGCACATCATGTATGTCTTATTCCGGCCAACAATGCGTGACTTGAATTTAATGATAAGGAAACATCAGACAGATCCAAACTGAGGGATAGTCTCTGGCCAGGACTCTCCAAGAGTGTCAAGGTCATGAAAGGCAAGGAGACTGAGGACCTGTTCCAGATTCAAGGAGACCAAGGGGACAGATTGCGAAATGCATCTGATGCTCACCTGCATCAGAAACAGGATGGTGAGACAGCTGATGAAATTCGAACAGGGTTGATAGAGTAATGCTGGCACAGTTCTGTCATCTAATTTCTGGATTTTGATAGTTATACTCTGGTTACCTAAGATGTTAATGTCTGAGGAATATGGGTGAAGAACATATAGGAATTTTTACTACTTTTACAACGTTTCTGTAAATCTGAAATTATTTTAAAAGGAAAAGTTAAATACTTTTAAAAAGAAGCACAGTTTTTGCTATATGTTACATATCATATATTTAATGACAGCTTATGAATCAGTCACACAAACGTTGTGATAGCTGGTGATTCCTTAGAGCATCCTTAACGGGCATCACACCCACAACATTGTTTTTTATCTCTGTGCTTTCATTTATGTGGCTGGCAACTTGCAGCAGGATGAAGACTCATTTACCTTGGAGATAGTTCATTGGACCTCAGTGGCAAAAGTTTAAAACATTAAAAAACAGAACATAAGGGCTTCCCTGGTGGCGCAGTGGTTGAGAGTCCACCTGCCGATGCAGGGGACACGGGTTCGTGCCCCGGTCTGGGAAGATCCCACATGCCATGGAGTGGCTGGGCCCGTGAGCCATGGCCGCTGAGCCTGCGCGTCCGGAGCCTGTGCTCCACAACGGGAGAGGCCACAGCAGTGAGAGGCCCGCGTACCACACACACACAAAAAAACCAGAACATCAGAAAGAGTGATCCTTTGTAAAAAGAAGAGTGTCTCAGTCACATTACTCAGTAACATTGAACTCTTAGCAAACACTTCAGTATTGGAGCAGGAGATGGAGCTGGCGTACTTATAATGCCCCCTCTGACCAACTTTCCTAGTTCCTGGTAATACTCTAATGCTTTCCTCTAAGAATATTGATCGTGAGAATTGATCCTGGTTGTTTCGCACTACAGGATAACATAAACATAGATGAAGCATCCCGGTTCCTAGTGGAGAACATTCTTGCCAACCACCAAAGCTTCCCTAATGAGGAAAACGACGGCAGAATTAAACTGGATGAGGAGACCGTGAAAAAAGAGAACAAATCCCAGTGTTGCTGACTCAGCGTCTGCTTCTCTCCTGTGGATGCAGCCTGATTCGGTTGGAAGCAAATTCCTGAGACGCGATCATGGATGGTGGATATGCTGCTCTGCGAATCTTCAGGGCTGTGCCTTAAAATAACAAGGATGGCACCCCTGGGAGCCTGTGATGAAAGGGGACACTGGTGAAGGAGTCCTGCCAGTGGCTCTGCCCCTTCACTTGTGAACACTTAGGCTTCGGTTGTTGTTGCCATCATATTCAGGATAATGTTTATGTTCTTTTTAACATCTTTTAAAATGACAGTTCTTCAGGATTTGTTAAGACTTGGAAGTTGTGGCTTTCATTGTGAACACTGGGCTGGTAATAAACTTTCCCTGCCGCCTCACTGTAGTTTCATGAGTCTGTATTTTTGTCTCCTGTATCCTATCCTCAAGTTCGAGGGAGGCTTTTAGACCCTTTTAGCCACAGAAAGCTGGAAGTTTCTGTTTAGCAATTTATTTTTCTAGTCAAAACTTTGGTACTTCATGTAAAATTGTTATCCTTAAATATTGTGATTTAACTAGTCCTGGCTAGTGTGACGTGGTTATTCCCCTTAAATACATTAAAATCCCCTTCCTAATGACTCAGGAAGCACTCACACCACAGTGGTACTCTGATCTGGTTGGTACCAGTTGGAAACAATATAAATGAACATCTCTTCTTTTCTCTCCCTAGTCCCTTCTCTCCTTTCTTCTTCCTGTGTGTTTGTTTATAACTAAGAGCCTGATAGATATTACTGTTGCAGTTGTAACTAGCCTTTTCAAATCTGTAATAATAATGGTTAAGGAGAGAATTATTTCAAAACATATACAATTAAATCGAGGTTTCTATAGTAGGCATTGTGAAAGAAATTAGGTCATGTGTGGTTTTATACAAAGTTTTGAACATTTAAAGTGTAGTACGTGAGAAACAAAGCAGGCTCACAGTATTTGTATTGTCATTTAACCCAATTAAGGAAAAGAATAAATATTTTGACTGCAACTTTTGTTTTGAATTCATGTAGTTCTAGAAAGGTAATATGTGTCTGTTCACTTTTGCCTTTTATTTTTAAGCGGGTTAATGATATCATGTGAAAGGTCCAACTTATCCCTTTCAAAGGAAATTTAAAAGTATCTGTGATATACCAAAGATAATGCAAAATGAGGTCTTGTACATTAAGTATGAACTTGGATAGGAAATATCTGTACATTTATTGAGCAGGAGGAAAAAAAAAGACTGGAAATCCTATTAAAAAAAAAAAAGACTAGCAAATTGCATTTGCTCTCACAGGTGAACTCTGAGAATAAGTAGTAACTATCATGGGCTATAAAATGTAGCTTGCCCTTCTCATGTTAAACCTGAGCCTTGGCTAGGAATCAGATGTGTTTGTGTGTTATATATTTAAGTAAATCAACTCTTTAACCTCTTCGGACATGTATTCTCTGTAGAATCATTTTCCTGAGGCCAAAGAATAGAAAGCAGACCCTGATTTAAGTAATACTAATTTAATTAATACAGCCCTCTTAAGTTTTTAAAAATCATGCATTAAATCTTGCTTTCTAGGAAACATATGTGTCATACTTTAAATTTTTTTCTAGTCTAGGTACAAAGTAGGTACAACTTTTTAAGTTTTTTAAATTCCAGAGTCCAATAGTGTAAGTATTATGAAATATCTATGCCAAAACCAAAATGGTAGAAATATAAAGCTTATTCTAGGTAGTCAATGAAAGACTGAATGTTCTTTTTTCATATACTGAGTTTTATTTTTTACAGGAAATTCATCATGTTTACATTGATTTAGCAGTGGATTCAGAATCAGTAGTATTGCACTTTCTTTACCCATCTTTACCATATTTGTTTTCTTAGAATAATTTTAAGGATTGACAGCACCTTAAATAATTGTTTTCTATAAACACTCAGGGTTCTGTATGTCAGTGTGAGGTAGTGTATTCTGTTTATTATTTCCTACACTTCAGAAGTAAAACTGAGTAACTGTTTTGCTTTACTCCTAAATTCTCACTATAATTTATTTTTGCAACTTGAACATGAAACTTGAAGTGAGGGTGTTGGGGAAGGACAAGTTCTCCTCTACCCTTTCTGGATTCTTCTGGCTGGTCTAAGAATTAAGTTGACTTGAAACAGATTAACAGGAGAAAATCAAATTTAATTGCATACATATAGGGCCCCAAAAGAAAAATGAGACCCAAGGACAGGTTGGGCAATTGAGGCTTACCTACCATCTGAGAGAAAGAGAAGGGGGTAGGGGTTTGTGACTTCAAAGGGGAGGAAAGCAATTCACTCGAAGATGGAAAATGTTTGGTAAACAAGTATTTGCTCTGCCATGCAGAGACAGTGGGACCCAAAGAGGAATCTGGTCTTCAGACTCTGCTGAGTGCCCCACCACACCTGGCCCATGTTCCTTGTAGCTATCTCGGGTGCAGAAATAAGCAACAGGCCCTTTGTCTAAATTCTTTTACTCAGTTAAGGGGGAGGTAAAAAAGACTTCCTGAGTCTCGAGTTTCTTAAAAATAATCAGCCTGACGTCATTCTCATGCCAAAGAGATATATTTTGGGGTGGCAAATTTTGCTCCCTTACAAGGGTAAGCTACATAAATGATTAAAGGAAAGAAGAGAATACTTTGATATTCCTTATTCACTTAATTGCTGAATAAAAACTCAGCCTCACTTCAGACTTAAATAGTTTTCTGGGAATGGAGCTCAGAAATCTACTTTAAAAAAAAAATCTGGTGATGTCCATTTTGAAAACCCTGTGGAGTGGGTAGCAATAAAGTGTTGTTTAGTTTGAAATCTATGTTTTTACATAAACTATGAACATGCTTAAAATATAGCATTTTCATTTCCATTTATAAATCTGTTGTTCAAAAGTCTGAACTCCTTAAACAGTGGACCCGCAGAATAAACTCACTTTTGTCCATTGCAGAAAATGGAGACCTAAGGGTTCTGACAGTCTGGACTAACCTCCAAGTAGTGTAGCCATTTGGAAAAAGGAAGTCATAATCTCTGTGTCATATCTTTATTACACTGTTCTCCAAAATGATACAATCTGTAAATTAATAAGTGTGAAAACAAGAAATAAAACTACATAAACGTTAGCATGTATGAAAAAAATTTTGATGTTGGGCTAAGAAAATCTTTAAATCCTCAAATGCTTAAAGCCAAAGAGGAAAACATAGATACATTTGGTTATATCAGTATATCTTGTATAGCAAGATGATATAAGTAAAATTATTACAAATTACAGCAAAGAAAATATTTGTAATTCATTCAGTTGGGGGAGGATTAATAAGTCAAATAATAAAAATAAGCACTCTGTAAGACAATGAGTAAAAATGAGCAAATAATGTAAAACCAGCACTTACAGAAGAGGCAATTCATGTGTCAAATCTTAGTATCCAGGAAAATTCACCAAAAATGTATGAGTTTGGTTATATCTCTGATTTGGATGAACATATAGGATAATAGATATTCATAATCTGCTGTTAACTAGATCTGTCTTGATAGATACCTGTGAGTTTTCCCTCACGGGTTGCTGTTCACTTTACACTTTTAGTCCACATCTTGCCTAGAAGTGGAACTGCTGTTGATGGGGAAATAGAATTAAGAACACAACCTCCTCCCAACCCAGAAAACCTCCCCACAAAGTTAGACCAGAATGAAAGCACTTATTGAATAAGCATGAAACCAGAACGTGATCGTCACAGGCAATATGCTAAGAGATTGTAAAAACAGGAAGAAGTCTTACCCTTTCATATAGCCCAGCAGATCCGACCCGTTCCATGCGTGTTCTCAAGGTACACAATAACTAGTCCTCAGATAAGAGGGCTTATCAGCCCCATTTTTCACACATAGCAAATCTTCAATTCACTTAATAACTGGGGTTATTAGTTTGCATTAGCTAACTGAGTTTATCCAAAGGAAAAACAAACCTCTTATGTCTTTATGGCAGGAGGAAGTTTTACAAGTTGGCATGAGGCTTCCACCAAAGTTAGGCTTCCCCCTCCCACAGAAACTGGGAGACAGGACCCTATCTTCCTTGATGATCACATTTCAAAGAGATGGCTCCTAGGCCCTTGAGCAAGCTGATGAGAGACATTTAGCTTTAAAAATGATTTACATACATTCCAAAGAGACAGAGAAAGAACTTACAAGTTTTCAAGTGTAAATACTCTCAGTAAAAAGGGAGAGCACAGGCAGAGAGAGTCTCTTCCCTTATTTTCCACAGGGAGAATCAAGCCTCTTAATACTTTTAATTTGCATTTGCCTTTACTATCAACTCTGGGTAACCATTTGCTTATTTGTACAAAGGAGAATATGGAGGAGCTTGTTCACTGCAGCATTGATTGGATAGACATGCAAAAAAGTTAATCTGAATGTTTATCTGTAGTGGAAAAATGAAATGGACGATTGAATATCCATACAAGGAGATACTGTGCAGCAGTATAGCAACAGTTATATAAAAATATGTATTAAGAATTTAAAGACTTTGTACAGCTAAATACCAAGTTCCTGATTATAATTGCCTCAGGGAAAAGCTAGACCTGTGGGTATTGGTCAAGGCTGACTTGAGCTGTTTAGATAATGTTTACAGTTTTACGGTACAATTCATTTTACATTGGTCAGTATGTTCCCTACACTACCACTGAAATGAAGAGGAACATTTCCATTTAAAACATAATACTTAAAAAAATAAAAGCTGCTTTGAATGATCTTTAATGTTTACTACATTTAATAACATCACTTATAATTTGGCTCTTCTTGGATCTTACATATATTAGTTTACTTGCTAAGTCAGTTAACTTTCCTAAGATTAATAGCTGGACTTATTCAGCTCAGAGTTTAAAATGTACATCTCCATTCGCATGGGGTGAATTTTTGCTGCTCACTCTTGCCAGTCTTCAAGAATAAACAATTGTGCAATTTAAAGAACAGGATTTATCCACATGTGAAATCATATGAACTACCCATTTCTTTTCCAAAACTGGATTTTGTTTTGAAATTTGAATATAGAAAACCACTATTCTTTTTATTGCTGATTCTCCAAGTTTTGTGTGTATGGTGGGATGAGGAGGTAGGAATGTAGATGATATAGGTTAGAGTTACATATAAAATACTGCTAGAGGGCTTCCCTGGTGGCGCAGTGGTTGAGAGTCCGCCTGCCGATGCAGGGGACACGGGTTCGTGCCCCGGTCCGGGAGGATCCCACATGCCGCGGAGCCGCTGGGCCCGTGAGCCATGGCCGCTGAGCCTGCGCATCCGGAGCCTGTGCTCCGCAACGGGAGAGGCCACAACGGTGAGAGGCCCGCGTACCGCAAAAAAAAAATACTGCTAGAACTACATACATATTAGTAAATCAATCTATTGCCTCTGAAAAGTCATCTAAATACCATCTGGCATTGTCCTACTAGTCCATTAGCATTTCCCAAATCAAACTAATTATCTTTCAGTCTTCTTCCCATTGCCAAACCTGCTGTAGAGGTTGAAGTGTCTATATATTACAAATCTTATGTTCACTCTAAGTTAACATGTGATGCTATCTTTTAGTAGTATGATTATTTTGTTGATCTTTGTGAACCACGCTAAATTTATACCTGCCATTTCTCTCCCTTTAAGAAAACTTTGCTTTTGAGTTTTTAGTATAGCTTTAGTCATACTGTTAAATTGTGATTTGAGAGCCTACAGAACTTTAAAAAAATACAGTAATTGCTTTAAGTGAAGTCATAATAACATGGGTTGAACTTGGCTTCAATTTCAATTCAATGTAATGCTTTGCTGTCTGTCTGTGGTTTAGAGATGAAATTCTGAGGATTTCTTTTATTCATTAAAAACTGAGATACTCTCCAAATTTTTTTCTCTTATGGAAATTTAGTACTGTAAAGTACTATAGTACTTTTGAGCCAGTTTGACTTAGAATGATTATAATAGCTGGGAGTAGAATCTAATTTTTGTAGTATAACACCTTTAAAAATTGAATATATACTCTAGGTATTTTTTGTTGTACTACTTGAGCATATTTCTATTCAATTCTATTTAACAAGGTGATTAATGATAAATTCATTGCTTGTTGCAATTGATGTGTAATATGTATAATAGTTGTCTCTACAAAGAAAGGAATTATGATTAAAATAGGAACTGATGACAGGATAGATAAATGAGCCATTCCTTAAATACATATAAAGCTAAGCATATTATATTCTAAAATAATGGTCACTATTAACCAAAAATCAACTTATATTCAAAAATTTAAAGACCCATCTCAGTATAAAATGAAAACTGATTGGTAAATCAATGTTAAGTTTAAAATATTATGTTCCTATGATTTTAATTTATATATTATAATATTTCAATGTTTTGTCACCATACCCTTTAATTTACCTATAAAGGGAACATGAAATGAACACTTCACTCTGTAGCAGACTTTTACATGACTCAATGAAGGACCCCAAAGAAGAATTTACTTCCTGTAAATTTTAAGATAGTTCTAGGATGAACCAACCTAAGCTGAATCAAGAGTATATGAAATCCACTCCTGTACCCAGCTCTTTAACTCATTGTTATTTAAGACTGTCCTGAATTGTGGGTGCCAGACAGAATCTGATGTGATAACTAAGACTTTACTCAAATCAATGGTCATGCGCAGGCATGTGCTACCATTGGAATGTCAGCACCAAAATCCTTACTTACAGTTCAAAGGAGACAACTAAAAGTTTTCTGCTCTCTAATTCCCCATGTAATATATTAAATCAACAGATAAAGAAGGGGAGCGATATTTATTTTCTTCTTAAGGATCTGGACAAGCTTCCAAATGGCTACTTCAAGTAGTGATATTTTTGGAACTGCATATTATGAAAGAGTTTGTCTTTTAACCTTTACTAAATGACATATTTGTAAGTACATTTTTGAAGCCTTCTTGTTCCTTTAAAACCAAGGTTAATGGTGAACTTGAAAGAGAAAATGAAATAGGTCTGTCACATGGAATTACCTACGAGCTTCTGCACCCACTCAGTCTGCTTATATAGAGAAGAAATTTAGCCAAATCCTGCTAGGTCCTTAAATGTAATTTTTCTTTCTGTTCCCAGGCCTCATGTTTTAAATAAAATATCCAATATGCCATAGTTTGTTAACTCTGTTCTAACATTAGTTTTATAAGTCACTTAAAAAAGTTGTAGTTCATTATTTCTAAAGCAGCATTAGTTTACAGGAAATTAATGTTAACTCTTTAAAGAATAAGTCTGAAATAAAGATGAGGCATTATACGTTGAATTCAAAATCATTGTCCTATTTAATAACCATGATCGCTTGCTTCTGAAAAAGCATTTTGATGTATAACAAGATAATTTGGCATTTTTAAGAAAAATCACATTGTTAACTATGTCAGAACTTTATAACCAGATCAGAATTTATACAAAGATATCAGAAAAAAAAAAAAAGGAAGGAAACAGCAGTAAAAATTTTACCAAGGAACAGCTATATAACCAACCATATTTCCGATTTATTTTTTAAACCAGAGATGCATCAGAATTAGGAACTTAGGGCAGATGTACCCTGTTATTAATTGAATTAGGTCCCACACAAAAGAAATGTTGAAGTCCTAACCCCCAGCACCTCAGAATGTGACCTTATTTGGAAATAGTATGGTTACAGATGTAATTAGTTCAGATGAGGTGCTGGCATAGGGTGGCCTCCCAATACAATATAACTGGTATCCTCATAAGAAGATGGCCACATAAAGACATAGACAGGGAGAATGCCGTGTAAAGACAGAGGATTGGAGTTCCTTGACAGCTACAAGTAAAGGAACACCACAGATTGCCAGCAAACCACCAGAAACTAGAAAGAATCAGGGAAGGATTCTTCTACAGGTTTTGGAGGGAGCACGGCACTGCTGAAACTTTGATTTTGGACTTCCAGCCTCCAGAACTATAGACAATAAATTTCTGTTGTTTAAAGCCACCCAACTTGGGATACTTTGTTACAGTAGCCCTAGGAAATGAATACACACTCCAATACCACATCTACTTACATTATTGGTCAGAGAAAGCTCAGAATATTTTTTGAACCCAAGAACGTTGCTGTTAGTAGCAGAAGGGCTTCTCAGTTGCAGACTTCTGATCATTGTAGAGTTGTTTAATTTACTATTTAGTATTCATAACAATAAGTTATTCTTTAAGAGCTTCATTTAAGTTTTATTTGTTTGATTCCATTTAGAACAAGCTTCCTTCAAGAAAAAGTTCATTTTGAGAAATCTTCAAATCTTCTTAAGATAAAATTAAAAAAAAAAAGATGTTAATTTTGCTCCATGTAGAATTGAGATGACAAAAACTCCAAAATCATGTACAATGACATCTGTGATAGATAGTCTTGAAGCCAGATATAATAAAGAATCTAAATAATAATAAGAGAAATAAGTCTTAGAGAAAAACCAAGTGTTCAAAACATATTTTTTCCATTAATCAAATTTCAAAACAAAAGACTTGGCTAGAATGTTGTAATGAGGCAATTTTCTAGTTTTGAGTGTATAGAAACTAAGAATTTAAAGAACAATGTCATTGAAAAGAGTGCTGTGGTCTTCCAACCATTTTCAATAATTGAAGAGGAGAATTTTTTAGATTTTCACAAGTTATGAATTGTAGTAAAAATTCCTTTTAGAAGACATTAGTGTAAAAGCTTTTTTTATTTCCTGAATTACATTCTGGTGTGCAAAAAACAATTTTTTTTTAATGTTAGTGGTATTAAGTGTTCTCCTGAATCTTATTCTGAAAGTATCTTATTTCATGATATAGCGTCAATGAAATATCATCACCACCATAAGTCAAGTCTTCAAGTCCAGAAATTGTGGGGGAATTAAATGCATATTTTAGTTATTGTTTGAAAGGAAAAAAAGCAACATCACCATCATTGGTAACCTATACTGGAAGAGCAGACCAAAAAAGAAAAATGAAAGTTCAGTTTGTTTAGTTGAAGTGAACATCAATTTTGTATGATGGATTACATATAGTAGAGTAGACAGGAACTATCTAGCTGCTGGTGATACTGACAAACTATTTCTCTGCACTATAATATTAAACTTCTAAAATTTGATTACTAAAACATTTTTAATAATAAAATTGTGACCATTAAATTTTTGATGCAATTTTATATTTAATTCTACATACCAACATTTCCTTCTGTGATGATAAAGACTTGGGTTATTCAGTATTCTGCTGAAGTAAGTATACTGTATACCTTGAAATTAAAAAAAAATGATATTAGCATGAGAATAGCCAGAGAGATCACAGGGTTAGAAAGTCCAAAACTGAGTCTAAAAGCATTTGGAAATGTAGTATATGAAGGGATGTTATTTCATATCAGCAAAGAAAATTTGATTATTGATAAAATGTGTTGAGATAACTGAGTGGTCATTTAGGGGAAAATGTTGGCTCCCTAGCTCTAATTTTTTACCCAAATTAATTTCAGATAGAGTAATAATTTAAATGAAAAAAATTACTAAGATAAAACATGAGAGTTTTAAAAAATCTTGAAATTGGGGAAGTCTTTTTAAGTAGGACACAAAATCTGATACTTTCAACCACACAAAAATAAATAAATACATTGCCAAAATTCATCATAAATAAACTCAAAAGATGATCCTGGAAAAGTATTTTATGTTATAGTTAAACTGCTATTATCCTTGATTTTTAAAGAACTCCTCCTACAAGTCAAAAAGACCAGAAAAGGAGCAATGAATAAGCAGAAACAGCTAATTGAAGAGGAAATACAAATGACCATTAAACAGATGAAATGATGCTGAAACACACTCACAAAGATGCAAATCCAAAACTACACTAAGATACCATTTTTCATCTATTAGATTGGCCAAAGAAATAGTTACTAAAATTACTAGGGTGTGACAAAACAGCGTCTCATATTGCTGAAGAGAATGAAAGGTGGCAAAATGTATATAAAGGACGAATGGACAATACCTATCAAAACTACAAATGCCATTTTACGTTGAATTTCCCATAGCCATTTATCCTACAGATATTCTTGGAAATTTGTAAATTTAGTTCATGTTGCAAGGATATTCATTGCAGCAATGTTTATAAAAGCAAAAAACTGGAAATCGTGGATTAGAAAAAGAATGCTGTGGTGGTATTTCACAATCAGATAAAAACATTGATATACAAAAGGTATGAATCCTTTATATGGGAACATAACAATTTCATAAGTTATTCAAAAGTACTTTGAAAATTAAGTGCTAAAGCAACTCCAGTCTATTCTGAATGGTAGAAATAAAACCTTTCTTAGGCACTGTACATCCTTGATTTAGCAGTGAGGGATCAGTTATTGTGGAGGTTGTTATGTGCCAGCTCTTAACTCTGGCTCTTAAGGCTCTGTGGAAGCAGAAGATAAAAGCTAAGGTAGAGTTTTAAACTTCGTGGTTTAGTATTGAAGGCAAACCTCTTGGCAAAGACTGGGCTATTTTGTGGCTCCAGGACTTTAAGGAAATCTGTGTCCAGTCATTAGCTAACTACTAACCTAGTGGAATAGATATTTCAGCGGTCACACATGACAGAAGATACATACTTTCCAAAATTAGTTCAGAAAAATCATTAAACAAACAACAATGGCAATAATCAGCAACATCAAAAAACCTAGCTGGGGGACTGGAAGGGAGAGAAATTGATTTCCAGAGTTTCCCCATTATAAGATTCACAGTGCTCAGTTTTCAACGAAAAAATTACAATGCATGCAAAGAAACAAAAGTATCTCGGAGAAAACTCAGACATTGGACTATCTAAGCAAAACCTCTAAATTAGCTATTTTAAACATGTTCAAAGAGCTGAAGGAAACCATGAATAAAGAACTAAAGGAAAGGATGAGACTGATGGCTCATGAAATGGAGAATATAAATAAAGAAGTTATAAAAAGGAACCAAGTAGAAATTCTGGAATTGAAAAGTACAATAACTGATATGAAAAATTCATTAGCAGGTCAACAGCAGGTCAGGTTTGAGCAAGCAGAAGAAAGAATCAGTGAACTTCACAATTGAAATTACCAAGTCCCAGAAAAAGAAAGAAAAAAGAATGAAGAAAAATGAACAGAACCTCAGAGACCTGTGGAACATCAGAAAATGTACTGACAATCATAAGGGAAGTCCCAGAAGGAGACTAGACAGAAAAGGGCAAAAAAGAATATTTGAAGAAATAATGGTCCAAACTTCCCAAATTTGTTGACAAACATTTATCTGTAGAGCTCAATGAACTCTAAGTAGAATAAACTCAAACTCCATACCTAGACACATCATGATCAAACTGTCCAAAGCCAAAAACAAAGAGAATCTTGAAAGCAGCAAGAGAGAAATGATACATCATGTGTAAGAGATGCTCAATAAGATAAACAGTGGTTTCTTACTAGAAACTATGGAGACCAGAAGGCAATGGGATGACATGTTCAAACTTTCAACTAAGAAATCTATATCTGACCAAACTATCCTTTGAAAATGAAGGTGACATTAACACATTCCCAGATCAACAAAAACTATGAGAGTTTGTCACTAGCAGACCTCTCCTAGAACAACTGCTAAAGTTATGTTTGTTGGAGTCATTCAGGCTGAAATAAAAAGACATTACACAGTAATTCAAATCCACATGAAGAAATAAAGAACACGGTTAGAGATAACTAACTACCTAGGTAAATATAAAAGACACTATAATGTGTTTTTGTTTGTAATTTATTTTTTCTACCTGACTTAAAAGACAATTGCATAAATCAATAATTATAAATCTGTGATAACAGGCACACAATGTATAAAGATGTGATTTCTGATAACAGCATGAAGGTGGAGGATGGAGATACACAGGAACAATGTTTTTATATATTATTGAAATTAAGTTGACATTGTTCTAAACTAAAGGAGAAATACAAAATCTTACTACAAGAGACTGATTTAGTAATCAAACAAATGCCAAAAAAGAAAAGTGTAGTACCAGAGGGCTTTACTGATAAATTCTACCAAGTACATAAAGAAGAATTAATGCCTACCTTTCACTAACTCTTTCAAAAAACAGAAAGAGGGGACTTCCCTGGCGGTCCAGTGTTTAGACCTGTTGGTCCAGGGTTAAGACTCTGCGCTCCCAATGCAGGGGGCTCGGGTTCGATTCCTGGTCAGGGAACTAAGATCCTTCATGATGCACAGTACAGCCAAAAAAAAAAACAAAACATACACGTCTCAGCCAATAAATAAATAAATAAAACATCATGATATTAAAAAAAACAGAGAAAGACAGAACACTTCCTAACTCATTCTATGAGGCCAGTATTACCCCAATGCCAAAGGCAGGAAAAAGCATCACAGGAAATGAAAACTACAGACCAATATCCCTTGTGAGTATAGATGCAAAAATCTACAAAAAATTCTAGCAAACTAATTCCAGCAGCATTAAAAGTAATTATATACCATTACAAGTGGAATTTTTCTCAGGAATGCAAGATTGGTCCGACCTACAAAAATAATCAAAGTAATATCATATTAATAGAATAAAGGAAAGAAAACACATGACCATTTCAATATATGCAGAAAAAGCATATGACAAAATCCAATACTATTTCTTGATGAAAACACACAACAAACTAGGAATAGAAGGGAACTTTCTCAACATGATAAAAGCCAACTATTGAAAACCCACAGCAAACATCATGATTAATGATGAAAAACTAAAAGCTTTCAGGAACAAGATAAGAATGTCTGCTTTTGCCACTTCATTCAACATTGTACTGGAGGTTCTAGCCAGGGAAATTAGTCAAAAAAGAATTAAAAGACATCTAGATTGGGAAGTAAGAGATAAAATTATCTCTATTTGGAGAAAACATGGTATTATATACAGAAAACCCTAAAGAATTCACTAAAACAATAGTAGCTTTAGTTTTAAATAAACTAGCTCTGCAAAGTGTCAGCATTCAAGATCAGTGTACAATATACAAAAATTAGTTATATTTCTATACCACAGCAATGAGCAATCTGAAAATGAAATTAACAAAGCAGTTCCATTCACAATACATCAAAAAGAATAAAATACTTAGGAATAAATTTAATCAAGGAAATACAAGATTTGTACACTAAAAACCACAAAATATTATTTTAATAAATGAAAGATCTAAATAAATAGAAAGACATCCTGTGTTCATGGACTGAAAGACTTAATATTGTTAAAATGACAATAACCCCCCAAAATTATCTACGGATTAAATGCAAACCCTGTGAAATGTCCAATTGCCTTTTTTGCAGAAAAGGATAAGCTGATCCTAAAATTCATATGGAAATGCAAGAGACATCTGATCCTAAAATTCATATGGAAATGCAAAAGACGTCAAATAGCCAAAACAATCTTGAAGGAGAAAAAAGTGGGAGGGCTTACACCTTCTGATTTCAAAACTCACTCCGCAGCTATAGCAATCAAGACAGTCATAGGGTCAGTACAGATTCATAGAGTAGGTGCTGTGTCATATAATAAGTTCCTCTACACTACACACAATAACAGTTTGGTGGACTTTTTAAAATTGAATTTCCCAATAAGAGGTAAATGTTAATGAAAGGGAAGACACTAAATCTTTAATTTAGATTTATCATTTATAACTTTGTTTATTGAGTTTGCTCATACATGAGCATACCTGCTCTGACACTTGAACTGCTCATCTTTGTGAAAAAGAAAAGGAAATTATATTTGTGCAATTTGCAGAGCTCAGTATTAAGCTGCAAGTATGACATTGTAGCTTCTCTCTGTTGCTATGGGCAAGTTACTTGAATGACTTCAACAGATTCTTAAACTGAACAGAAATTGCTTCCCACTCAGTTATAATTTTACCATGCAGAGGCTAGAAATCGGGAATAAATAATGAAGGAGGTCATCCAGGTTCACATTTAATGCTCTGTGTGGGATGTAGCTGTTGGAGAGGGGAAACATAGCCTAGTGGTAGAGAGATCTTTCTTAATGATCTGAAAGAAATTCTGGCAGCTCTGACTTTACTTTCATGAAAGTAAATGGGAAAGAAAAACCTGTATGAAGGAACAAATATGGTTGCTAAAATTGTGCTTTTAAGGTTGTACCTTACAGAAAGAAGTAAACAATCTCCAATTTTAAAAACGTAGAATGTGGACTATAGGTTGATTAGGAATGTGGCATTATTTGCCATATAACATTATTGAGATAAAGATTGAAGAAATGGAAGGCATAAGAAATGTTTTTCCTCAAAACACCGTTTATGTAACCCATAGCTTGATTTATTGACAAGGGGTTTGGTGGATTAAAGGTGGCCACCATTTCTTTGTAGTGCTTTCCTTTGAGAAGTAGAGTTTATTTTCCCTCATCCTGAATCTAGTCTCATCCTGTGACTGCTTAAGTAATAGATAATGGCAGAAGTGACACTGTGCCAGTTCTAGGCTTAGCCTTTTAGAGCACTGACTGGCAGCTTTTGCTTCTGTCCTCTGGGAACACTCACTCTTCAAACTCTGCCTTCTAGAGCCCAGCTGCCATCGGTGAAAAGCCCAAGCCACCTGAGGGTCCATGTGAGGTGCTGCGGTCAACATGCCCAGCTGAGCTCCCAGCCTTCAGCCAGCATCAACCAACAGCCATGTGAGTGCGTCATCTTAGATGTTCCAGCCCAATAGAGCCACCCAGTAGCTGTGGCCCCAATGGTGACAGCTCTGGCCTAGAACTACCCAGGCGATCCCAATTAACATGCAGAACGGTGAGGAGTAATCAAACGGTTGTTTTAAGCTGTGAAATTTTGGCTGGTTTGTTATGTAGCCAAACATCAAAACAATCATCTTGCATAATGATGTGTGTTAAAAGTTAGGTGTCACAGATGGCAGAATGAACAGAAAATTAGTAAATTTGACCTGTATCAACGATTATGTCTACAATCTCTCCTCAGAACTTCTCCAGGGGAGTTTTAGCAACTCAAAAGACTGCTTTCAGACCTGATCCCTTTTCTAGAACTAAATTTACATCCCACTGGGTTCTAGACAAAAAGTGTGTGAAAAATCTGTAAGTACCTTTAATTGATTGAAAGTGCTATCTTTTCTTTAAACTTCAAGCATGGAGACAAAGCTTTTACTTAGAATGTCCTTAGTAAGAGTGTTCATTTGTTTGTTTTGAATAAGATGAAAACATAAGAATGTTCAAAAGTTTTTACATTGAACTTTTATGATGTCACTGATATATTTTTAAAATTAGATTAAAACAAAACAAAACAAAAGAAAACCACCCCAAAAGACAATAAACCCAGCAGCCCTAAAAGAAAAATTTAGGTTCAGTACACTATGAATAGAAATTCCTGTATGTTGAATTAATTTTTGAATTTGGTTTCTGAGTCTTTTGTAAATAATAGGTCAGAATGAATTAGTGGAATAAAATCGCATTGGCGATTTCCTTTTAGATTAATGGATTTTACCTCAGATCCCAGTGTTGAGTTAAATGTAAACATGTGTTTCTGTGGATTGACAGCACACATTTTTCAATACATATAGTCCACTGAGAAACACAGTGCTCTCAGAGTTCAACCTGTCTTCTGGGAATGGTTTTGAGGAAACACCTAATTTTGAGCAAGTTACCAATGCACTCTCCCCTCAATTTCTGAATCAGTAAAAAAAAAAAAAGAATGATAACCATCCCTGCCCAATTTATCTGGAAGGACTGTTCTTCAAAATCAAGTGATCATATATGATGAACATACTTAAGGAGAAGGCTTTTTTTTAAACTAAAATCATTTTGTTGTTGTTCTTGATAATTTTGCTTCCAGTAATTTCATATTTCTTCTTTCAATCCTGGAAACTATTTTAATACACTTTTCTGAGGTCCAACGCTGTTCATGTTTTAGATTGTGGTGTCTTTGCCTGCTTTGCTTATATGGGTCTCTGAAGTTAACTGATATTTAACTGGAACATAAACTGTGGCAGAAATATTGGGGAGAGAAGAGAAAAATAATCATATGTAGAGAAAATAAAAACTAAGGTGACAAATTCAAGCATTCAAACTTGTAACAAAATCTCCTTTCTTTCTATCTCATTTCAACCCACCGAGGACCTGTACACACCTTTACTCCTCTGTCTCCGTTTCCTTGTATGTTTCTCTGGGAACTTTATATATATATAGGATTCCATGGTAAATACTGTTGTATCTTCATTCACTAAACCTAAAGTTTTTATGATTTATCTATTTATAATTATTATATAATAATTATATATTTGTTTATATATTTATCTATTTATTTATATATTTGTCGTTCATTCCTTTTTACTCCTGAATGGTATTACTGAATACATCACATTTCGTTTATTCTCCTGTTGATGGACATTTAGCTTATTTCCAATTTTTGCTGTCATGAGTAGAGCTGCTATGAACTTTCTTGTAAAAATCTTTGTGTGACTATGTGTTTTCATTTCTCTTAGGTAAACATCTAAGACTGGAATTTCTGGATATTACGGTAGGTGTGTGTTTAACTTCATAAGAAACTGCCAAACAGTTTTCCAGAGTCATTCCCATCACCAGTGACTAAGAGCTGGAGTTGCTTGGCATCGTCTCAACATTTAATATTTGTACTGGTTAGTTTTTGCTTCATAACAAATCTCTACATAACTTAGCGCCATAAAATAACACCAATCTGAGCCAACTCACTGGAACTTGACGGCTTAGGACAGCCTCACTTGTGTGTTTGGTGATTACCTCATCATCAGCTGGGATGACAGGCATGACTTGGCTTTGTGTGTTTCAGAGGCTGGCCAGGACTCATCCACATGGCTTGCTGGTTAAAGTCAGCAGATTAAAGCAAGCTCCATTCCACTTCCACTTTCTAATCCTCTGCTTGGTTCATGTTTGTTAATGTCCTAGTAGCCAAAGAAAGTCATGTGGCCAAGAACACATTTAAGGCATGGGGAAATGGAGTCCACCTTTAATAGAAAGAACTGAAAAATCACATTGGAAAGGAGTACTGCTGCAGGGATAGGAAGTATTTGAGGCCTTTTAGCAATCTACCGTTTAACAGTCTTTGATCACAAAGAATTTATAGTCTTTTCACATGAAAAAATATAATCCTGTCATTCCAGAACCCCCAAAGTTTCATTTCAATGATGGTATCCGTCTCAGAATTGAGAATATAGTTCTCTAAATCAGATCCAAATGCAGATGAGGTTCCAAGAACTATAGTCATCAGGCGTTCGTCTGGGAAGCAGAGCTAGCATGAGTGTTAGTGGAATAAGGGATTCATTGTAGGAATTAGATCTTACACAAAAGTGAAAATATGGAGTAAATGGAAGGGTTGAGATCAGAAAAAGAGTCATTCATGAGTCTACCTCAAGTACTGGTGCAGGTAGACAAGTTAGAGCTTGCAGGGAAGTCTGAGAAACTAAACATCCACTGCAGTAGGACCAAGAAAAGGAAGTTCATGGCGAGCTCTGTGGGAACTTGTTGTCTTTGTGTAGCTACCAATTTTGTGGGTCCAGAGCCAAGCATGGTAGACCTGGGGTTGCTGTTGATCACCCTGGAAGATGAGTTGGACAACCTTGTAAAATGAGGTCATGCCATAACTCAGTGAATACATCTGCACCAGTCTGGCACAAAATCTGACACCAGCAAACTTTTGAGAGTAATGTCTACTGCTTTATTTATATAAATTATACAAAAGTTTCTCTTTGGGCCAAATCTAAAACAGAAAAGGAAATTCTAGGAAATATAGTCTTCAGCTTAACCAGGTTGACATAGAAAAATACAGTATACTGTTATTAGTTTTATTTTTTTTATTTTAGCATTGTACTAGGTATGTGTATACTCATTATATCTCATTGGGTTTCAATTTACACAACCCTAATGACTGTGCTTGTTGGCCATTAATATTCCTTATTTTGTGGTCGTCTATGTTTTGTGCGAATTTTTATTAAGTTTTTTGTCTTTTTATTATTGAATTTTAGCAAATCTTTATATAGTCTAAATACAAATCCTTTGTTGTATAAATACATTGCAATGCTTTTATCCCATCGAGGTTTGCCTTCTAATTTTCTTAGTAATGACTATTTTTGAAAAGAAGTTTTTACTTTTAAGGAAGTTCAGTTTATTAAACTTTTTATTGCGTTTAATGATTTCTGTGTTCTAAGAAATCATTGAACACCTGAAGTTTGCAAAGATATTATCCAGTATTTTCTTTAAGGAGACTTTTAGATTGAATTTTTATGTTTAGATCTATATCCCATCTTGAGTTAATTTCTGTATATGGAGGTATTGGTCAAGCTTCTTTTTTTTTTTTCATGTAGACAGCCAGTTCTTCTGGTACTATATATTGAAAACCATATATAATTTCTTGGTCCACATTAAATTTCATTGGTACCTTTATAAAAATAAAATTACCACACTTCATTGTGTATCTATTTCTGGACTTCCTGTTTTTACTAATCCATTCTTCTATTCCATATCAATAATTATTATGACTTTATAGTAATTCTTAAAATAATACAAATCTTGCAAATTTTTTCTATTTAAATATTTTAAAAAATTATTCTGGGTCGTTGGCAATTCTTTATAAATAGTACCAGACTGTCAATTTATGCCAAAAAATAACCTGCTTGAATTTTGGTTGGAAATGTGTTGAATCTATAGAATTGGGGGGAAATTGACATTTTTACAATATTGAGTCTTCTAATATGTGAACATGATGTACTTCTTTTTTTTTTGATTCACATTTAAAAAGAATTTTTATTGGAGTATAATTGCTTTACAATGTTGTGTTATATATAACGAAGTGAATCAGCTCTTTGTATACATATATCCCCTCCCTCTTGGACCTCTCTCCCACATCCCCCATCCCACTCATCTAGGTCATCCCAGAGCACCTCATTTATTTAGTCTTCCTTAATTTTAGCAATAAGATTTTCCGGTAGAAGCCTTATACAGCTTTTCTTATATTTATTACCAAGAATTTTTCTTGCTGGCATGGTAAGTGACATTGTTTTTAAATTCTCACCCCCATCCCAGACTATTTTCAATAGGACAGCCAAATTATTATTATTAAAAATAAAATTAGATGTCACTCTTCATATCATAACCAACAAATGCCTTCTTCTATTAAGCATAACAGACACCACAATCATTTTAATAGCCTAAAAGTTCAGCTTGTCTCACCTCCTACCATTATTCCCCTGTCCCCTCTCCAGCAAGCACACTGTTTCTCCACATGCCACCCTCGTCAGAGGCTTCATTGTTGCTTCCTTTGTCTGCGGCAGCCGACCCCAAATATATGCATGGCTTCTTCCTTCACTGTCTTCAGGCCTCTCCTCACATGTCACCATGTCTTCTGACTCCTGACCACTTTATGTGGAATAAACCTGACTCAGCCCCTCAGCACCACCCCATCCAACTTACCTGGGCAGCCTTACATTTTCATTTGTCCAAGCTGGATGCCCCAGTTTATGCCTGCTGACCTGACTTCCCATCTAGTTTTCAACTCCTTTTATTCTAAAAAGTGTCCCAATTTGAAAAATAAATTACTTATCACCCTATCCTTATCTTGATTCACTTTCTTCATAGCACTTATCAATTACGTGCCATATTGTACATTTGCATGTTTGTTTTCTAGCTCCCCCAAAGGGACTGTAAATTCCATGTGACAGAGTCTTTATTTTTATTATTGACTGTTTTATCACCAACACGTAGAATATCACCCAACTTAATTTGTTGTGTTAAGTAAATGATTAATAAGTATACTAGCTGAATGACTTTGGGAACTGTTTGAACTTCCGGTTTTTCCTCTTTCTGTAAAATGAAGTCCTAGATTAAATGAGGCCGTTAACGCCATTCCAGCTCTAAAATACAATAATTGCTTGTGAAACCTCATTCCTTTTTGTTACAAGTTTCATTTAAGTCAACAGTGTAGAGGAAGAACACTAGAGCAATAATTTTCATAAGCTAGAGTAATCCTCCAAATCAATAAAAGACATCGTCCTAAAGTAGAATTTCACTTAAGCAGCATGGATTGATTTAAAAATATTTACCTGGGTGACAACTTGCAGGAAGACTCAAGCATAAATCCTTATTAATCATTTTCTGACCTAATTGAGTTTTTCCATACATTCCTGTAATATTTAAAAATATTTTTATGGGATAGGTAAAGTTATTTATGGAATTCATCTTATGATAAAGACCCCCCCAAATTTCTATCTCCAGCCCAGACCTGTCACCTGAATTCCAGACTCATTTATCCAAATGCCTGTGAACTCTCTACTTGCATTTCTAATAGGCATCTCAAACCGAACACATTCAAACCTGAACTCCTAATTTTCTCCCTGAACTTTCTGCTCTCAAAGTCTTTCTCACTTCAGTGGATGGCAGTTCTGTTTTTACAATTGCTCAGACTAAAATCCTTGCTGTCACCCTTGATTCCTCTTTTATCTTACACTCTATCAGAAGATCCTTTTAGCTATTCCTTCAAATGCACCAAGGATCAGACTGGTTCTCACCCTCCTATACTTTTGCCCTAGTGTAGCCAATACTGCATTTCTCTGAATTACTGCAGTAGCATTTTAACTAGTTTTCCCTAGCTTCTGCCCTACTCATCCCTCAATACCCACCCATGTGTATTTTCAATAAAGCACCCTGAAAGATCATTTTAAAGCCTAAACCAGATTATGTCACTTCTCTGCCCCAAATCCTCTAATTGCTTCCACCTGACTCAGAATAAATGCCATGTTCCTAATAGGAGCCAGTAGGATCTGCCACCCTGATGCCTCTCTGACTTCATCTTCTCTACTTTTCTTCTTGTTCTATTTGTTCTAGTCACAGAGGCAGAGAACGCACCACATAACCTCCCACCTCAAAAAATTACTTGCTATTGACCTTGCTTAGAATACGCATCCCCTCAAAGGTCTGCATGGCCTGATGTCTTATACACTTTAGGTCTCTCCTCAAATGTCACATTACCAGAGTGGTCATTCCTGTGCCCTCAATATAATATAGCAACTTCCTCCCTAGTTCACACATTTCCTATTTCTATTACCCTACTTCCTTTTTTCTGCTTAGTAGTTAGCCCCACTTGACATACTGGAACAACATGATATATTTTGTGTCTGTTTGTTTTCTCTCCCCGTCTCCTAGAATGTAAGTTCATGAGGTATACAGCATTGTTTCAGTAAAGCTAACTTAATTTAAATGAGTTATCTTTAAATTAATGTGCATTAACCACTTCCCTGGTGGTCTGGTGGTTAAGACTCTGCACTTTCACTGCAGGGAAAGTGAGTTTGATCCCTGGTTAGGGAACTAAGATTCCATATGCCATGCAGCATATGGGATCTTATTATGGGATCATGCTTAAATTAAAAAAAAAATTTTTTTAACTTGTTTATGAAGCTGAGAATATGCACAAATGCAAACAGTGTAAAATGCCCAGTCACACTTGTAAGCGTCATCCTCCAATTGAGCAACACACGCTTGAAGTCTAGGGGGACGGCAAGGTTGATGTCAATCCTTCTTAGCTCTCAGAGGAGAGGAAAGGTGGCAGAATCAAAGGTGTTTTGATGCTTTCCCACTTTTTCCCGTGCATTGATCACTTTTGCTGTTTTAGCTCTGCAAACAACCCAGAAAGTGTAGACCTTACACTACCTTCTGGCTGTTTAGAGTTCTCCAGTGCAGCACCCAACTCAAGACCTTCCCCACCAAAGTGTTCATTAATCCTGGAAGTGCTGATGTCTGTGTTAGCACAGAAGAGGATCTGGAACTTCATCTAGTTCAGCCTACAATTTTCTAAGTGAGGAAACTGGAACTCAGGGAGGTGAAATGACTTATCGGAAAGCACTCACAGGTGGCCTCAGAGTCCAAGCCTCCAGTTCCCCATTCCTGTTCATCTATACTGCACTGTATTTTATCAGCCTGTTATTCACATTGATTAAATATAGGAAATTACCTAAAAGTTCAACAGTAGGACAATGGTTACGTATATTCATATGATGCCTTACTACACAGCTATTAAAAATCATCACGTAGAAAATCACTAAATGACATGGGAAGTACTGGCAGCATAGCTAAATGAACAAAAGTTAAATAACATAACCTCAATTATATAAAATAGTTGTGTAAATGATGAGAAGGCTCTACACATCAAAAAATTATCAGTGGTTATTTCTGGAAGATGGGACTAGAGATTTTTTAAACTTGTTTTTACACTTTCATAATTCCAAAATCAAAACATTTAAATAAGAGTCCATTTTGAACTTTTCCCCCGCATTTCACTTCCAATGAACTTTAAGGTCTACATTTTTAAGCACTGGAATATATTTATATGTGCTAACTTTTTTTGTATAAATAGCATGTGTAAGATATATGTGAAGTATATATGTGTGGAAAATTCAACAAGCTTCATGGATGTATAGAATTACTAGCAATTAAGTCAAAAGAGAGAATGGCTTGTAACTATCTTAACCAGGTTTATAAGATAAAGGTTTTGGGGGGAGAATAATATACCTTATTATAATCATGAAGCCTTACTATTTTCTTTTTAATTCTCATGTTTAAAAATAATACTTCATGGGGCTTCCCTGGTGGCGCAGTGGTTGAGAGTCCGCCTGCCGATGCAGGGGACACGGGTTCGTTCCCTGCTCCGGGAAGATCCCACATGCCGCGGAGCGGCTGGGCCTGTGAGCCATGGCCGCTGAGCCTGCGCGTCTGGAGCCTGTGCTCCGCAACGGGAGAGGCCACAACAGTGAGAGGCCCGCATACAGCAAAAAAAAAAAAAAATAATACTTCATTATTATACAAAATTATTTTCTTATCCTCCAAAATGTTTTTAAAATTATTTAAAGCCCTTATAAATCATCATAACACAAAATTCTGTTAGTCTCTTCTTCGCAACTGCAGCTTTTGCCAAGTCATTTTAGAACTTTTATGTAGACAAATAGTGCTGCTTCTTAGGAGAAGGACCATACTTAGTTTTGTTTTGCTTTTTTTTGTTTTTCAAAACATATGTATCTCAACCAATCTTGACAACAATCAGCTTATAACCATTGTTCAGATAAGTAAAATGACTTCAGAGTCTAAATAGCTTGCCGAACATCATACCTCTAGCATGTGATGGAGCTAAGTCGGAGCCCAAGTCTACGTGTCTGTAAACTCACGTAATGCTGTTTATACAGAATAGTTTATTTTTATTAAAGTATAGTTGATTTACAATATTACATTAGCTTCAGCATAGTAATCACTATTTTTGCAGATTATACTCCATTATAAATTATTGCAAGATAATAGCTATAATTCCCTGTGCTATACAATGTATCCTTGTTGCTTATCTATTTCGTACATAGTAGTTTGTATCTGTTAATCTCATACCTCTAATTTGTCCCTTCTCCCTTCCCTCTCCCCTTTGGTAACCACAAGTTTGATTTCTATATCTGTGAGTCTGTTTCTGTTTTGCATATACATTCATTCATATTATTTTTTAGATTCCACATATAAGTGATATCATACAGTATTTGTCTTTCTCTGACTTATTTCACTGAACATAAGTGAAATAAGGTTCATCCTCATTGCTGCAAATGGCAGAATTTCATTGTTTTTCATGGATGAGTAATATATATATATATATATATATATATATATATATATATATATATGTCACATCTTCTTAATCCAGTTGTCTATACAGAATATTTTACATTAATGTGGTGGCATTTCTTCATACAAGTGATAAAATGGGGAAGTTTATCCTAATGTTTCACTCTTCTTAGGCCCCTCAAAGTGCCATCTCCCACTATCCAGAACTTCTTACTGTAGTATGTCACCAGGGGCTGCTCTATGATCCAGATCTGAATTGTCACTCCACCCCCATCACCTCAGCTAGATACTTGTTTCCAATAAAACATGCTGAGGACATCCCCTTGGATAACCTTACTCAGGGCTGTCTTAGTGCTTGATTCACATATTTTCTATAGAATTCATTGTATTGTCTTATAAATATCAGTGCTAGTTTTTGTTTGCCCCACAAGATTATGAGCTCTTCAGGGGCAGAAACCAAATCTTATTCATCTATTTAGAAATACCCAATGCAGAAAATGAGACCTCCAGGTAAACTAAACCTCCAAATAAACACAATTAGTTTCAAGTTACAAAAGAGACAGATCATTATTACCCAAAGTGTATGATCCAGCATAAGACAAGGAAAAATTCACAATGTCTTGTGCTGATAAGAAACATAGCAAATAAAAGAATAAATATATCCCATTAGGAGGAAAAACAAAATTAAATCAACTGAAATCATCCTAGATATGACATAGATGATAAATTTAATAGATAACGTCATTAAAACAGTTATTATAACTATATTTAATATTCTTAAGGTGGCAATAGCCATCCAGTTTCTCAGTCTTTCTAATTACTCTTTCCTGACCCTCCCATAGGCCTGAGATACATCTGTTTGTGCATTCTCTTCTGCTAATATCCTGTCCTAGTTTACCACGGGTCAGTGTTGAGCAGTTGCACTTCAGTTCCACATCAGGGCTGCCAGTGTGCTCCACCTCTCGCCAGCAATGGGCTTCTCAATACCTGTTGGTCAGCCGTGAAGTTCCCTTTCAAGATCTTCCTTTAAACCGTGATTTTAATCAATTTTGTTATGATGTCCCTGGGTGTAGATGTCTCCATGTTTTTTGTGCTTGGTTAGGGTTTATTGAATTTCTGAGATTTATAGCTTTAACAAAATTTGGAAAAATTTCAATCATTATTTTTGCATCTATTTTCTTCTGGATCTTCTCCTAACCCCCAGGCCTGTCCTCCTTACCCATTTATTCAGGGACTCCAGCTGCATGTGTATTAGTCTATTTAAAGTTGTTCCACAGCTCCCTGATGTCCTGTTCTGTTTTGTTTTTTTCCTCTGTGTTTCACGTTGGATTGTTTCTGTTGCTGTGTCTTCAAATTAACTAATCTGTTCTTCTGCAATGCCTAATCTGCCATTCATCCCATCCAGTGTATCTTTTCGACATAGACATCATATGTGTAGTTTTAGGTGTTCTTAAGAGGAACTTAACATATTTAATCTTTCTTCCAGCTTCTTGAACATATGTCATGCTGTGGTAACAGCTATTTTAACGTCCTGTCTGCTAATTCTATCATCCATGTTTTATTCTGAGTCATTTTCAATTGGTTCATTTCTTTTCTCCTTTTAATGGGACATATTTTCCTGCTTCTTTTTTTTATGCTTGGTAAGTTTTATTGGATACCAGTCTTTTTGAATTGTACCTGTTGGGTACTAGTTATTTTTGTACTCCTATAAATATTCTTAAATTTGTTCAGGGAAGCTGTTAACCTACTTGGAAACAGTTTGATCACTTCAGGTCCTGCTTTTAAGTTTCGTTAGATGGGAGCAATGAGGAGTTTTGTTTAGGGTGAAATTTTCACCACTACAGACGGGGCAAAACTCCATATTCTGTCTCCTGTGAATTCTGAGGTTTTTCCAGTCATGCTGGTGAGAACAGGCCCCATGCCCCTTCTAACCCTTTCACGTGGTTCTTTCCATGGCCTCAGGGCATTACCACCTGTGCTTGTGCAGATCAGTGCTCTGACAGACACTGAGGGCCTACCCTCTGAGTATCTCCCCTTTGTGCTTCTCTCTCCTCCACATACTCTGCTCTGAGAACTTCAGCCTCCTAGCCCCCCTGGATTCCAATTCCATTTCCCTAAAGCGGGGACACCATCAGGCTTTGCCTGGGCTCACTTGCCCTGTGTCAAGCCCTCATAGTAGGCTGAGACAATGATAAAGTCCATCATTTTTTTTTGTTTGTTTAGTTGAAGTATAGTTTATTTACAATATTATATAAATTACAGGTATGCAATATAATGACTCACAATTTTTAAAGTTTATACTCCATTTATAGCTATTATAAAATATTGGCTATATTCCCTGTGTTGCACAATATATCCATGTAGCTTATTTTATACATAGTAGTTTGTACCTGTTAATCCTCTACCTCTATATTGCCCCTCCCCACTTCCCTCTCCCTACTGGTAACCACTAATTTGTTCTCTATATCTGTGAGTCTGTTTCTTTTTAGTTATATTCACTAATTTGTTGTATATTTTAGATTCCACATATGAGTGATATCAGAGTATCTTTCTTTCTCTGACTGACTTATCTCCTGTAGCATAATACACTCCAAGTCCATTCATGTTGCTGCAAGTGGCAAAATTTCATCCTTTTTATGGCTGAATAGTATTCCACACTACACACGCACTACATATTCTTTATCCATTCATCTGTTGATGGACACTTAGGTTGTTTCCATATCTTGGCAATTGTAAATAATGCTGCTATGAACATTGGAGTGCATATATCTTTTTGAATTAATGTTTTTGTTTTTTTCAGATATATACCCAGGAGTGGAATTGCTGGGTTATATGGTAGTTCTATTTTTAGTTTTTTGAGAACATTCCATACTGTTTTCCACAGTGGCTGCACCAATTTACATTCCCACCAACAGTGTAGGAGGGTTCCCTTTTCTCCACATCGTCACCAACACTTGTTATTTCTGTTCTTTTTGATTGTAGCCATTCTGACAGGTGTGAGGTGATATCTCATTGTGATTTTGATTTGCATTTCCCTGATGACTAGCAATGTTGAGCATCTTTTCAGGTGCCTGCTGGCCATCTGCATGTCCTCTTTAGAAAATGTCTATTTTATTTTATTTATCTTGCCGCATCACATGGCTTGCAGGATCTTAGTTCCCCGACCAGGGATCGAAACTGCACCTTCAGCAGTGAAAGCGTGGAATCCTAACCACTGGACCACCAGGGAATTCCCTGTTCATATTTAATTGGGTTGTTTGTTTTTTGATATTGAGTTTTGTGAGCTGTTTATATATTTTGGATATTAACCCCTTATTGATCATGTCATTTCCAAGTATTTTCTGCCATTCAGTAGGTTGTCTTTTCATTTTGTTGATGGTTTCCTTCGCTGTGCAAAAGCTTTTAAGTTTAATTAGGTCCCATTTGTTTATTTTTGCTTTTATTTCCTTTGCTGTAGAATAAACATCCAAAAAAATATTGCTATGATTTATGTCAAAGAGAGTTCTGCCTATGTTTTCCTCTAGAAATTTTATGGTTTCCACTCTTACATTTAGGTCTTTATACATTTTAAGTTTATTTTTGTATATGGTGTTAGAGAATGTCCTAATTTCATTCTTTTACATGTAGCTGTCCAGTTTTCCCAACACCACTTATTGAAGAGACTGTCTTTTCTCCATTGTATATTTTTGCCTCCTTTGTCCGTAAGTGTATGAGTTTATTTCTGAAATGCTCACCTTTGTTTGATTTTCATCTCTGGGATCACTGATTTCATTGCCTGAAAGCCAATGTCTTCATATATTTTATTCATTTTATCAGCTATTGCACGTGAGAAGGTAAATTCATTCCCTGTTATTTCATTTTGTTTGGAAGCTGAAGGCTTACCAAGTCTCATTTTAGAGTCTGCTTCCTGCAGTCAAACCTGCTATTAACTGTTCTAGGCTAGTTCCCAGGAAACAGACTCTCACACTCTGAGATTTGTGTACACGATGTTTATTAGTGAGCGTTCTCAGTAGTGTCTCTAAGAGGCTAAGGCAAGAGGGACTGGGCAGCAGAGGTTAAACTGCAATGCTGTTGTGAAAGAGGTCTCTGCCAATAATGAGGGAGCTCAAAAGGCAAAAGGATCTTTCAGAGTTGTCCCAATTATATCCCTTTCCTTACACATACACCACTGAGGTGCAGGAAGCTCTCAGGGAGAAGACATAACCTTGCGTTGATTGAGGAGCTTTCTCTGGTAGGGAAGTGAGTATCTCTGTCCAGGCTGAGTACCACCACGTCCAGTGCCTAGGTGACTGCAACCTTACACAAATGCACATCAGTTTGCATCCTGATGAAGTGTTTTATTACAGTCAGGCAAACTTGTTTCTTATTTAAACAGCTTATCGAAATGGAAAGTATTTTTCAGCTAGTATCAGGAAAATATCTTTTCCTTATTATCCCACTTTTTACGCATCTCTCTTCAGAATTTCCTTTCAAAGACAATTAAGACTGTAAGTTAAGGTCTGCCCAGCATAACGAGGCTTTCTCTGGCAGGGACAGGGAGGTTTCATATCTGCCGGATCCAAATCCTCCATAACTAGAGGGCTCTGAAGGGACTGAACATTAAGGGACAAAACTGAATCTAAGTTGCAATTTATAATAAAATTTTCTAGGACCGATAGTAAACATTTTTCTGTACTCCTTCTGTTTGAAGGAGGCAATGTAGCATAGAACTTGAGAGCGTACACAGGTGAAAGTTTCAGTGATGCAAGATGAATAAGCTCTCGAGATCTGCTATACAACATTGTGCTTACAATTAGCAACACTATATTGTGCTCTTAAAAATGTATTAGAAGGATAGGTCCTGTATTAAGTGTTCTTACCACAATAAATAAAATAAAAATCATAAAATAAAATAGAATAAGTGTGCGCTCTGAAGCCAGATGGCTGACACTTACATTCTGGCTCTACCCCCTCTGTGCTTTGGACTTTGGGCAAGGTGCTATGCTTTTTAAAGCTCATGTTCCTTCTCTACAAAATGGGCTAATTATAACCCCGGACAGGGTTGCCACCACTGAGGCAGTCAGAAACAGAATAATGTGGTTATAAAGAGTGTGGATCTGCCACTAGACTCCATGGGCCTGAATGCTGCCTGATACTTACTAATTTAATTTAACCTCTGTTTTCTTATTTAAAAAAGAGCGATTGTAATCATAGCACATCCCTAGGGTGTTTATGGGGATTAATTGAGTTATTACAGAAAAAGCGTTTAGTAGTGCCAAGCAGGTAGTAAGTGCTCAATAAATGTCAGTTCTGATTACAAGATGTTGAGGAGGTTTGCAAAGGTTGATGTGAATTTGGTGAAGAAAAGTAGAACAGGTCCTGCTTTAAGTGCCCTTACAGTTTAGTAAATGAGAAGGTCCAGGGTCTAAGTAATGATAAAAATAAGGCGGAACATTATCAGAATTTTAAAAAATGAACAAATAAAGCTCTGTGGAAAATAAAGGAGAAGGATATTAATTTCTAATGAAAAGTGGCAATTGAAAGATGGAACTTGTAAAGGCAGTTAACCTGAACCATAAGCAGAGCAGGCAGAATTTACGCTTCCTCATTTATTTGGTTAAAAGTAGGCAACTTCATAATTGACCTAATTGCAAAAAGGGGGCTGGGCAGCACCATCCGTGTAATTTCCCGAGGCTGTGGGACCAAGTGTCTAAAGCTGCCCAGAGCTATGGCTTTAAGAATCCGAAACACTGCCCCTCTACTCAACTCCAGTCATCTAGGGCTCCCAAGGTCGGTAGAGAAGTGGTTACCAAAACTCACTTCCCCATGCAGTCCAAAGAGAGAGCCCCTGGCGATTCTGTTTCTGCTGGCATGAGGAAGTAAGTATTTCTCACCACTTCCCTATGGAGCCGGGGTTACTGTTGTCTGAAGTCATAACTCTTCCTCAGAACGTTAAGTACAGAGTAAAGAAAGGCTCCACTCTGTGTAGCGCTAATGAAATACAAGCGCTGTTTCTCAGCCTTTGAAAGTGGTTAAACAGCAAGAGAACTTGGACATCCCTAAGCTGAGTGGCAGGGCAATCATCTGAATTTGCTGTGCTCTGGAGCATCTCTGTAAGATTACAGCCTGGATGGTTAGTCTGGAGGATTGCAGAGGCAAAGGCCGTGGAGGCAGGCTACTCTTGCTGTGCCACTGGCCCCGTGTCAGACAAGTCCCTTTACCCCGCTGCACTTCAGTTTTTTTACCTGTGAAATAAGGAAAGTATTAGCTGTCGTTGTTTGAGGGCTGATAATGTTCCAAACACAACATTTCAGGTAAGCAGTAGTATTCTTTCCTGTTCGCAGATGAAGAAAATGGAATTCAGAGAGTTTAAATGACTTACCCAGGGTTACTCAATAAGAGTCAGTATTTAATTTTCAGGTCTGTCTCTAAAGCCTGTGCTCTAAGGAGCTAGCAGCCCTCCCTAAGCCTGGCATGTCATAGGAACTCAATAAATCACAGCTATTATTAACATTTCAAAATGACATTGACCATAATTACCACCTGCACAAAAGAATATGGATTTTAAAAAAGATAGATATAGGGCCTATTTTCCTTTTTGCACTGGCACATACAAATGCCATCTTATGGTTTATAGAGGAATATATTTGCCTCTTAGAATCGTGACCAGAGTTTGGCTTCAGAAAAAAAGAGAAATTCCATTTCTGCATGCTGCATGCATAATGGAGAAAAACACTGGACGAGGAATTAATAAGCACTTCATACTTTAAAAACAAATTTTTATTATCTCATTATATCCTGATACCAACTCCCTTAATTTATTTTTATCCTAATTTAACAGATAAGAAAACAGTCTCTGAGTGGAGTAGTAATATGTCTGGTTGAAACCTGTGCTTCTGTTTTTAATGCCTCTTGTCCAAACTCTACCACTAAGTAGCCAAGCAACTTTTGGCAAGGCGTTTCTCTTCTCTTTGTCTGTAAAATACGTGTGGGCTGTAGATCACCTGATTTCCAAGACATTTCTTCTCTAATGGCCTTGGCACCTTTCAACCATTAACTGTGGCTTCGGGGATGGCCCTTGTTCAAGAGGAAACTCACCTGTCCATGGGTTGGTTGCTTAAAATTGTGCTATTTTTACCCAATAGTCTTTGTATATGCAATGCTTATGGCATTGCATTGATGACTCTGATTAGACTTAGTATTAAATAATATTTTCTTGAAGTTTGATCCTTTACTTTCATTCAGGAGAGCTCTCTGGAAATCTCAATCCTGGGATAAATGAGGCAGAGTTCTCAAGGTGTCTTCACTTTCTCGACACATACAGCTATTTGTAGGGCATTTCTTCAGTCATAACATTAACCCTGCTGATTTAGAAGTTATTTATCTTGCATATAGAATACAGAGAAGTTGCTATCTGATTGTCATCTATGTAACACCCAATAATAAGATTGGGATAGTCTAACAAAGGAAAAGCTACGCGGAGCAGAGTGGTCTAGGCATTCATTCCTCAGAGCAGTTGAAAGATTTGCTTTGCAGGAAGCTGCTTCTCCCTTGTAGCGTTGGGCCACTGAACAGTTCCAAGAACAGAGGGAATGTCTGTATTTAAAGATGGTTAATTATCTCTAGGCTAATGGAAGAGACCACCTGGTGATAGGGGTTCTAAACCTCAGGCCTGTGCACGGTTAAATCTCTCTGAAGTGAGGTTGTATTGGGCTGGAGCAATATTTGGTTTTATTTTAATGCACTTAAAATTTTTCCCAGTCTAAGCGTTTCTCAGCTTCATTCATTCATGTTATCTGCCTGCTCCTCAAAGTCATTTTGAAATAGAGGCCCCTACTTTCTGTGCTTTCATTATGTTCTAAATATTTTACATACATCTTATTTATCCTCAAGATAGAATTGTGTTAGCTATTAGCATCTCCTGTTTACAAATGAGTAAACTGAGGCTCAAAAGGAAGGACTTGCCCAAGGCAAGATAACTTATAGATACCATCAGGATTGGCTGACCATTAAGCTAGAGGCTTAATGGGTCTTGTTTTGCTTGGATTCGTGTCATCTGGCTCCAGTGCCTTCTCAAGTGAGCTTATCAAGGGCCGCTCCATTCCACGACCTGGATTTATTCTTTCATGTGAACAACCCAAACCCACAACTTATTTAAACACAGACATCATGATTAGCGAAACTTAAGCGACTGAGGGTGTCGTGGTCTTGCCTTCGCTACAGGGATCCCCCTGAACCCACCGTATTCACTACTGAACCCACGATTTTCAAGCCATTGGCAAATTACTGTGTCTATAATAGTCTCTTTAATTATTACTAAAGGAACTCGTTCAGCAGAGAGAAGACCTGGGGAAAGGGGACTTGCATAGTACACGTATTCAAATCCAGAAGAGAGTCGATATATGTCCACGCTTCCGAAGGGCAAAGCCTGGCAGAGTCAACCTGATAGAAAAACTCCAGTTTATCAGAACTGCCCATCAATCCTACGGACAAATCCATGCCAGGGGAGCCTTCCTCCCCGGACACTCAACCCCTAGGTTACCACCCCCCTGTGGAGCGCCCGAGCTCGCATCCCCACTGCGACCTAAAGCCACCTCCCCGAGAGCCTCCCCTGCTAAAGCCCTGCCAGCGGCTGCAGGAAGCTCACGGCCGTCTCCTGGCAACCGCAGACGCGGAGCCAGGGTCGCAGAGCCGGCTCCTAGCTCAGAGCTCAGCCGCTGCCTGGGTCCGCCTCTGCCATGACCACCAAACAAACCAGAAAGAAAGAGGTGCACCCTATCAACTCGGCGCACGGATCGGATAAATCTAAAGAGTAAGGGACCTCTGCCTGCCCATCCCACCCCTGGCCTGACCCCTTGGCCTTTCCACTCGTCCTGGCGCTGCTTCACTCTAGCAAACCATGCCAGGACACGAGTTTAGATGGCCTCTTGGCAGCTTCTTTCCCTTCTGTGGTAACCCAGACTCGGGAGATTCTTGCCCTCATTCTTCCTCCATGCCTGCCTCGATCCACCTCCTCCCAGGTTTCCCTATTTCAGCTGCTCGGCAGCTGCACTCTGGCTGCCATCCATGAACCTCCCACCCCTTCCTGCCCCTCCTCTCCTTCAGAGTCCACCCAGGCGCTTGGAAAGGCTGCTGCTTCCTTGCCAAAGAGGCGAGGCTCAAAGTCAGGACCACATCTGCGTGGCCTCAGTATTAGCAGAAAGAGACAGAGACAGAGAGAACTTTCACCTCAGTGATGATTGCCTAGTTTGTATCTGCCCCAGTCCAACAACTAAAGACTTTTAGTCAGATTATATCAGACATAAAATGGTTTTTAAAAGTTAAAACTATATAAATATGTAATTCAGGTTACTAATGTTTACTCCAAGGAAGTGTACAGACTTTAGCTCATGGAATCTACATGATGCCTCTCTACCCGGTGTGGTATTTGTCGTGTCTGTGTATGTACCTCTTTGTTACTTTTTTTCCCCCTCTAAAAATACCTAGTTATTAATAACACAGGTTTGGGGCTATTATTTGAACTTATAGATTTCTAAAATGTATTCCAGCTATAAGAGAGTGCCAGCTGCTAAACCTAACTCCGTGGGGTCATTCGTGTTATCCCACTGTGCCTGTGAGGGGTGGACAGGAAATGCTATTTAGTTGGGTTTTTCGATTTCGGTGGCCTAATTCTTCATCTCCTTCTTTACCTCAAGAATCCCACATTGAACTTCTGTTCACCGATGCCTAGTATTTAAACTCTTTCGCTCCCTGAACTCCTCTCCCACACTTATTCCTATGTCTGTGAGTCTCTATTCCTAATTCTGTTTTCTCTCATAAGCAAGCTTCCAGCTTCCTGACAGATAATCCATTCATTTTTATTAGTAACTTAAATTTCAGATACTATATTACCTACGTAAGTGATTTTTAACAATTGCTCTCCCGCTACGTACCAGTGTAGGGCAGGTCATTTCAGTATTTTCTAGTTGCTTCCATTCTTATAGGTCCAAGTTCTACAAGACCCTACAGGATCAAGGTCTTTCCCCTTTTCCCCTATTCCTTTTCTGACTTTACCTCCCCCTTATTCATGTACTGTCCTCCTTTTCACATCCTGGAGCACCCCAGGCTTGTTCCTACCTCAGGGCCTTTGCTTTGCTATTTCCTCTGCTAGAAAGTCATTTCCATATGGTTTTCTCCCTCATCTCCTTTAGGTATTTAGCTCAATGCCATTTTCTCATGTCAGCTTCTTTGGCCAACTGGTTTAAAATTGCTATCCCCACTTTCCTGCCAAAACCAGAAACTCCCCGTTTTTCTTTTGCTGCTTTATTTTTTGTCATTAATTGCTTTGCTCATTAACATACTATATATTTTGCTTTAAAAATTATGTTTATGCATATGTCACCTTAATAAAATGTAAGTTCCGTGAAGGCAAGAATTTTTCCTTTTCTATTTTATACATTGTTGAGTCCTTAGTCATGTTTGGGTCATAGGTAGTAGGCACTCAAAAATGTTTATTTAATGAATAAGTGAATGACAGTGATGAAATAAAAGACTATAACAGGGTTGCAATACACCAAAAAAAGAAAAGCAAACTTAGTAATGGTTATAATTAATGTACATCAAAGGCTCACAACTCTTAAGGAGCTTTGATTTTAAAGAGTTTATATCCTGAAAGAGATGAGATTGTTAACGCCCATTTAAAAAACAAAACAAAAAAACCTGATCAAACCAGATACCATAAAACACAGTACCTGGCCTGGATTTGTGGTGATTTTATCACATGATAGAGATAAGATCCCTGCTGATAAGATGTTAACCCTTTCCTTACTGGGTCGTCCCATTTCTTTTTGAGATGATGTTATTTCTAACAGGTTTTTTTTCCCAGAAAATGTCTGAATTGAATTATATCAATAAAAGTACATGTATATATTTATGAAAATACAAGAGTAAGGGCAAATAGTTATACAATATCTAGGCTTTGCTAGAAACTAGCTGTTGAGTATTAAACATCAAATCATTAGGTTCTGCTGTAGCATTATATGATAGAATGTGAAGTCTACTGTAAATCATGTTTATCCTCTAAGTTTTACTGAAGAACTAATTATAGATATCAGGCTAAGTCATAGATTTAGGTGTCACCTAGCCTGGGGCCCAGGGATCAAAGTCTAGCAAGGCTCCAGTGTAATTGTCATTTGAAATATACTGGGGACATTTAGAGTAAGTTTTTATATGTCATTATTTTACCACACCTTGTGGTTATACATCCAATAAATGCAACTAACTCTACATAGTCCTGAGTACGGAAATGAGAGAAAAAGTATTAGGAGCCTTGAAAATGGCTGTCCCATAAAACCTTATTCTCCTACAGCTGCCATCTGTAGCATATCTCTTATATTCCCTAAACTTATGTGTCAAATTGGGTACAGGACCAGGTCGGGCTTTTGCCTAGTCTGGTGGCTGGCACATAATAGCCACTCACGATTTGTTTATTAAATGAGTTCATAGTTTAGTTACTTAGCTTGGTTTTCATTCCTTCTAAATTTAATTGAAGCCTGGTTCTCCCTCCTTTTCTGATTTGATCCACTGTTGGCAAAATTCAAAAACTGAGATGTTTCAACTGAGAAAGCAGAACCATCTATGTCCAGCTGTGACCAAATTCATAAGTAAATATGACTTTGAATTACCAAGAATAAGTATGCCAGGTAACTGAGCTGACAGTTTTTACATTAGATTAAGGTATTTCTATTTTATGTATTCTGTATTTCTCTGTATCAGCAAGAATGAAATCTCTGATATAGGGTTCACCCTTGCACCATTTTTTGTGACATTAGATATGTCATTTTTTTATTTTGACATTCAATTTTTTCTTCTTTAAATGAAGGACCATCTACTTAAAATTGTTGCCATTCCAACATTCCCTGTCCTCCCTTCTCTACTTTATTTTTTCCTCCAGCTCCAAACTATCATGATTCTTTCAGCATTTTTTTTAACTCTACTAGATCCATAAGTGGGAGAATTTTGTTACAGTAAAGTGTTCAAAACTTAGATTTAACTTATTGTTCTAATTGGGGGTGTCATCTTTTAAAAATTTCATCTTTGAGAACAATATTTTTTATTGTCATAACAACTGTCACAAATTATATCTTTCGTTATTAATACCTAATGATAACTAGAAATTACAAGCCAATTTAAATTAATCAATTTGAAAACTAATGTGTACTGCAAAGAAACCATGGAAGGATTTGTAGTGACAACAAGACAAAAATTTGATCTTCTTTGACGTACTGAATATAAGTCTTGGTGTAGATGATAAACAACTTAAAAGAGGGAAGAGAAGGCATGCAATTTAAGTATTAAGAGTTATTAGAAGTGTTAATGCTTACACTTGAAATGCTAAAATACTTGAAACTTGAATGGGAAGTTTGAGATAGGAATACAATTTGGTGTTTATAGTCACAAAGTTTTGTTCCACTTCCAATAGCACATTAAAATCAAGATCAAACAGATAATTTGAACTAATAAGAATTATGCAACCTTCTAGATTCTTAGAGATGATGAAATATCATTAGACCTCTTTTTAAAAAATGTATTTTATTGAAGTATAGTTGATTTACAATGTTCTGTTACTTTCTGCTGTACAGCATAGTGATTCAGTTATACGTATATATATATATATACGTTCTATTTCATATTCTTTTTCATTATGATTTATCATAGGATATTGAATATAGTTAGACCACTTTTCAAAACAGAATGAAATATATTTCATAAAGCTCAAGTTAATCTATACTTACTGAAGTGTACATTTAAATTTCATAGAATTCTCAAAAAAGATCAACATATTTGTCTATACAAAACTTTGAAAACAAGACTATTACAAGAGTGGAATCATGATTAATACTATGAAAGCAACATAAAATAGAAGAATATATATCTTACTGAGGATTAAATTAAGTGAATTCTTGGTTATACCAGGTCAAAGAGAGAGCTGCTTCAATGAAACCATGCAACAGTGGTTAATAGAAAATAGATAATCTATTCCTCTACCAACAGAAATCAAAAAGGAAAAAAATGTGTGTGTGCACGAGAGACAGAGAGAGAGAGAGAGAGAGAGAGAGAGAAGGGAGGTGCCTTTTGTAGCTCTAGGTATAGTCCTTATAGCTCCACAGAAAAAGGCAGAGAGGGAAGAGGAGAAGCAGGGCAGGATACAACCCAGGGTTCACACTGAGTTTTGTGATTTACCCAGGTCACCTCTGAGAACCTCAACAACTAAGGTCATAAGTACTCACAATTTAAAAGGTGATCTCTGGTGACAAAAACTTCCCTAGAGGAAAGCCAATTCTTTATGTTCATTTCCCAATGATTCACTGAGCGCTTCTCATGCCCAAGTCACTGGTTGGCTTGGGAGAATAAGGAATTGCAAAACAGGGTACAAGTCCAGGGATTTGTAATCTAGGGGAGAAAAACTAAGATTCAAATAGAAATAACTGGGAAATATACAGTAATGTCAAATTTGTCAGGGAGAAACTTGTTGGAAATAATGGAAGGAACCATGTATTGGCATAGGGTTAGATTAGAGAAATCATGACATTTCTAAAATGATGGTTATGTGAGTTAGAGGATAAGAGGGTCACTTCCAACTGGAGCTGGTCTTTCATCATCTCCCTCTAACAGCCACTCTCCAATTTCGAAAGGCACCAGCTAGTGAGATGGCTAGGGCAGGTGATGGAGATGTTTGGGCACAGAAAGTCATCCAGGTTGGCTGGAGAAGAGGGATTTCATATGAATGTACTGGCGCAAAGAGCATCAGAGGTGAGTATGCAGCACGTGAGAAGGACAGATTAAGGAATTTGAACTCTGTGTGATGGGGAAACATAGACTGTTTTCAATGTCAAAATGATGATTTATGAGGTACAATTTAACAATTGTCTGAATGGAATTCATGCTGAATTAAGAATCAGGGTAGCAAGAAATGAGTGATGATAATGGGAGATAATGGGGGGATGCTTGCTTCTGGGAGCTCTCCATGAGAGTGAGGAACTTTTTAAAAGAAGGGTGAGTGGGTACAGAGCAGACCTGCAAGATGATTGTGGTCGAAGACCACAAAGCCAAGTTACTGACCTTCAGTGGCAGTGGTGATGGTGTCCAGGTGATGATGCCACCATGTCTGAAAAGGGAAGGGAAAAAAGTGTAAATGAAATTCAATGACAAATTTCTGAGGGCCTTCCCTTGCTTATTTTTGCCTTTTCTTCAGGGCTTGGCACGATATGTGTTTAATAAGTGTGTGTGTACTTTGAGTTAAAATAGAAACCTGGTGTGGCAGCTTGGCCATAAAACCCTCTGTCTCAGAACGAGAGAGAGACTATGAGACCCAGAGGGAAGAGGCCCTGTCAATCATCCCCAGGACACCAGGCAACACTCAGCACGGATTAGGGCATCATATAAATGTCTATTGCATATTTCTTAAATATAAAAATCTCAGCCAAAAAGCCCTGCTTAATGAGGCTAGGAATAACCTGTTAGTCTTAGTGGGATCTGTCACTAGTTCTTCCTTTGAAATAATCTTAATCTGAACATTTGTTTAATAATTTGTTAAAACTTGACATGGGTTAACAATTATTTCTGGCAATGAAGAAAATTTTTTTAATCAACCAATTTTTATTTTGGAGGAGAAATGGTTCCTCCTCAGTTTACTCTGTAGCATTATTAGAGGAGTATAAGATGTTAGATTAAAAAGATTTAAATTTACAAACTCACGGAATTTGTACTTCAGCGTTACCTAAAAACAAGATCAAACTTATACTTTGAAACTCACAGCACTGTTGCTAGTGCTTCAAATGAGCAAAGTAATATTGCCTCGATCAAAAGTGGTTATTTAAAAATATTTTAGTTGGCTTTACTATTATTTTGACATTTCCAGGTCACAGATTATTGAAATTAAGGGATTAAATAATCTATAAGCTGATTAGGCTACTTAATGTGAGATAAAAATGACTAAAATGACTAAATCCAAGATGTTAAAAATATACCTTTGATATGATTTGTATAATTTGATATAATTTGTATAATATGAAGTATTGGATAGAAATATTCCTAATCTTTCTTACTTTGACCCTTGACAAAGAAGACATGCATATGTTGTCAGAAGAAGTATTCAACTAGGTGCTTTGAAATTTTATTACATTCTTTCGTAGGGTAGGTTCAGGCTAATTAATTCCAGGGTCTAGGGCTATAGGCATGCTGATTTGTATGGCTGAATTAACATATGGTACATTTTAAAAGTAGACTTTATATATAAAGTATACATATATATATATATATATACACACACACATATGTATAAAGTATATAAAGTATATATATATAAAGTGTATATATATATAATATATATATATTTTTGCTGGTGCCAAATGAATACTATAGTCTAAAGATTTTGTGATTATTTTTATTCCATCCTCTGACATGATGGGCATCAGAATTACATATATTCCTTCAGCTGAAGTCCTCAAAATGTCAATGTGCCCTTTCTGCTCCCATTTCTTCACCTTTCAGTCTTCAATTCAGGGAAGAAATATGTCTAGTTTAGTTATAGATTAATAAAAAAGGCTACTACAAGTCATCAAACCTTGTGGATACACAGGCAAAAGGAGAGGAAGCAGGAAGAACTGTGGCCTGTTTTGCCTGCTTTCATCCCAGGTATGAGCCAGAAACACCATGAGAGTTTAACCAGGTGAGGTCATGGTCAAAGGTGAAGCCTGTGCTGTACAATTTGCTAACAGAGCTCTTTCCACATACTATTGTAACAAATTAATTAGAAATTAGAGACAAAGCCACATGTTTGCTCCACCTTGGATCAAAGTCTAGGAGGGATTTGTGATCAGTTTGCTCCATAGACAAAGAATAAGTTTAGGAAGAAAATAGTTGGAGTTGTATAAAAAGAAGAAAAAAAAAGTTTAATTGGAGCTTGTGCATGTACTCACCCAGGGTGCTGAGGACCTGTTGTTTCTTTCATGGATTTTGGTTAAAGTCATTAAGGACATTATCTCATGTATTTGCATATCATGTTTTGTCCTTGCTCTTTAAAATATCAGCTTTGCTGCTGGACAGTGTTAGATCCCGGTAAAAGGCAGAAGCTTCAGATACTAGGGGCCTGTGTTCATTGGGATCAGAACAGCGAAGAAGCCCCCTCCTATTCTGCTCTCTCCCTTTGTTCCTCCATCTCTCAAGAGGGCTCAGGGGAACATGTGTCACTCCAGCTAAATCTATCCTCTCTTATCCTTTCCTGGAGTTCTCCTTTCCTTCTGACATGCCCCTGCTTTGTTTTCTTTCTTCTACCCCCCAAATTAAGTCATTCTCTGATGGTCTTGCTTCACTCCCCTCTCCTTTGTCCCTTTTGATTATCTAAAACAATGATGATTAAAGATGACTGAATTAGCACCCGTGGTCCTTACCATGTAATTGAGCTCAAGTTCAAGGGGACAAATCCACTTGGATGTACTCTCCTACTCCAAGTTAAATATGTCCAAAATGGAGGTCATCATTTTCTCTTCCAAATGTGTAGATTTCCCATGTTTATTTTAGAGAATCTTACTACCATTTTCCCTGCCACGTTGAGTTTCAAGCAGTTATCTTTGACCTTCACCTTCCTTTGTCTGTTATGTCCAGTTGGTTTCCATGTTCTTTTGATTTTCCCTTCAAATTGCTTCTCTACCCTGGCTCAGTGTTCATTTCATAATGATTTGACTTACATACGTCATGAAATGGTTACCACAATAAGTTTAGTGAACATCTGTCACCTCATGTAGATAAGACATTAAAGAATTAGAAAAAAAAATTTCTTCCTTGTGATAAGAACTCTTAGGATTTAATCTTTCAACAACTTTCATATACCGAGTTGACCAAAAAGTTTGTTCAGATTTTTCCGTAACATCTTATAGAAAACCCTGAATGAACTTTCTGGTCAACCCAATATAATGTACAGCAGCGTTAATCATATTTATTATGCTGTACCTTACATCTCTAGTACTTATTTATCTTATAACTGGAAGTTTGTAACTTTTGGCTACCTTCATCCAGTTCCACCTCTCCACCCCCACCTATGGTAATAACAAATCTGATCTCTTTTTCTATGTGTTTGGTTTGTTTGATTTTGAAGTATAATTAACCTGCAACATGCTGTTAGTTGCTCGTACACAGAGTAGTGATTCGATATTTCTATACACTTCAAAATGATCACCATGATGAAGATGTTACATAATTATTGACTATACTCCCCACACTGTACATTTCATACCTGTTACTCATTTATTTTGTAATTGAAAGTTTGTACCTCTTAATCTCCCTCACCTATTTATGTTCGTATTCACACAAGCACAGTATATTAAAAAAATAGATACATGTTGAACTTTTAAAGTTAAATGCCTAATTAAATAATTTTCATCAAACCAAGAGAGTAAAGGTTGGCATAACAATCTGACTTTAATTATTTTTAATTTTTACATTTTTTAGAGGTTGTAATTTATTTCTTCATGTATTTAATATTTCTGAAGAATATGGCTCAGAATGCCCCTAATGCAAATTAAGTCAATTGTGTATTCTGATTCCTTCAGGGTATTAGCTGATGCTACTTAATAAGGCATGCTGATTACACACTGCATAAATAAACTACCTCCCACTATGAATAAATCATGTCTTTACCATGAGCAGCATGTTCAAAGAAAATAATAGCAAAATTCCAGACCCTCACTTTATTGAAATTTTAACATCCTCGCAGTGGAAGTAATCTAATTAAAGCTTATATAGGAGTGTGTATGGCCTGTGTGTAAATAAGATTCTGCTCCTTTTAAAACTTTTTCTTAGTAGTCTCTAATGATTTTGTGCCAGCTGAAGTTTTCTTTGGTTTTCAGCTCTTATATATATTTTCTGTTGTATTATATAATCTTGTTAACTGACCTAAGAATTTTTAAAAACTCATTTTGTCATCTTTGCTAGGTATGTGATTAGCAAGTGCTTTTAAGTTTTAAAAAGTTATTTCATTAGTGTTTTATTAATAACCAGATTATAAAATATATATTAATGCAAATATGAACTACTTTATTACATATAAAGACAATTTTGACTTCTTCCCAAGTCCAAATTATACACGGTTTAATTTACCAGGAATAGGTATACATGAAAGACAGACAAAATACATTTTGTTGAATATGACTGGGCAGTCAAATATATCATAGAATCTAGATTTAACTATGTATTATGACTCTAGGAACAGATAATACTGCTATCACAACGTGATGTTTGGATTTTCCTAAATTTGCCTTTTAAAATCGCCAGCTTTTCTTTTTCTTTCTCTCATTCTTTTTTTTTTTTTTGCGGTACGCGGGCCTCTCAATGCTGTCGCCTCTCCCGTTGCAGAGCACAGGCTCTGGACGCGCAGGCTCAGCGGCCATGGCTCACGGGCCCAGCCGCTCCGCGGTGCGTGGGATCCTGCCGGACCGGGGCACGAACCCGTGTCCCCTGCATCAGCAGGCAGACTCTCAACCACTGTGCCACCAGGGAAGCCCTCTTTTTCTTTCTTTTTAAAAACCAGGTTTATTGATGTACATTTGACATACAATAAATTGCACATATTTAAAGAATGCATTCTGATAAGTTTTGATGTACCTCCACACACATGAAAGCATCAACACAATCAAGATAATGAACAGATCTACCGTTCAAAAAAGTTTCCTTGCCTTCCTTCTGTCTTTCCTTGACCCCAGTTCCCAGGCAATTACTCTACTATTTTCTGTCACTATAGATTAGTTTACATTTACTAGAGTTTTATATAAATGGAATAATAAACTTCCTTTTGTATGGCTTCTTTCACTCATAATTATTTTGATATTCATCCATGTTGTTGCCAATAATTAGTGTAGAATTAGTATTATTTCTTCCTTAAATATTTAGTAGACTTTACCAGTGAAGCCATTTGGGTCTGGAGTTTTCTTTGTAGGAAAATATTTAATGCTAAGTTCACTTTATTAATAGATACAGACACGGGTATTCAATATCTCTAGTCCAATCTATCTCCTCTTTACCAAGGATTCTTAGTTTGTATTCTTCAGGGAACTGATCCATTTCATCTAAGTTATCAAATATATGGACATAGAGTTATTTGTAATATTTCCTTATTATCTTTTTAATGTCTATGGGATCAGTAGTGATGTCTCTTTTTTCATTCTGATTGGTAGTTTGTATCTTCTCTCTCACATTCCTGATCAATCTGACTAGAGTTTGATCAAAGAACTAGCTTTTTGATTTATTGATTTTTCTCTATCATTTTTATGTTTTCTATTTCTATTAACCTGCTCTAATTTTTTATTAATTTACATTAGATTTAACTTGCTCTCGTCTTCCTAGTTACTTAGGGCGGAAACTGAGTACATTGTTCTGAGACTTTGATTCTTTTCTAATGTAGACATTTTGTGCTATAAACTTCCCCTATCTGTTGCTTTAGTGGCATCCTATACATTTTAATGTGTTATATTTTCATTTTTATTCAACTCAGATACATTTATAACTTCTTTTATTATTTCTTCTTTGACACATTGGTTAATCAAATATTTTATCTAGATTCCAAATATCTTCAAATTCTCCAGGAGTTTTGGTTAGAGATTTCTAGTGTAATTTCCTTTGTTCAGATAACATACCTTGTATGACTTGAATTCTTTCAAATTTATTGAGACTTGTTTGATGTCTCAGATTATAGTATGACTTGGCAAATAAAATGTATGTTCTTGAAAAGAATGTTCATCTGGAGCATGAGGGGCAGAGCCTCAGGTGCTCCAGCATCGTCACAAGTTGTGGCAGGGATAGGGGAGGATGGGGGAAACGACTGCTTCTTCTAGGCACTAGGGAATGCAGCTAGACCTGGATCCAAAGCAGGCTCTCCATATCGACCAAGCTCAGAAGACAACATCTGGCAAGAGGACCAAGCAGATGCAGAAGGCCAGCCACCCTGTACCTTTGGATTGGAGAATTTGTTTAACACATTTACATGTAAGCCATGTGGCTGACAGGGTCTTGGTGCTCCGGCTGGGTGTCAGGCCTTAGCCTCTGAGGTGGGAGAGCCGAGTTCAGGACACTGGACCACCAGAGACCTCCCAGCCCCATGTAATAACAATTGGGGAGTACTCTCCCATAGATCTCCGTCTCAACGCTAAGACCCAGCTCCACTCAATGACCAGCAAGCTGGACACCCCATTCCAAAAAACTAGTAACACAGGAACACAACACCACCCATGAGCAGAGAGGCTGCCGACAATCAGAATAAGTTCACAGACACCCCCAAACACACCACCAGACGTGGTCCTGCCCACCAGAAAGACAAGATCCAGCTTCATCAACCAGAACACAGGAACCAGTGCCCTCCACCAGGAAGCCTGCACAACCCACTGAACCAACCTTACCCACAGGGGGCAGACACCAAATACAATGGGAACTAGCCTGCGAAAAGGAGACCCCAAACACAGTAAGTAAAGCAAAATGAGAAGACAGAGAAATATGCAGCAGATGAAGGAGCAAGGTAAAAAGCCACCAGACCAAACAAATGAAGAGGAAATAGGCAGTCTACCTGAAAAAGAATACAGAGTAATTATAGTAAAGATGATTCAAAATCTTGGAAATAGAATGGAGAAAATACAAGAAACATTTAAAAAGGACCTAGAAGAACTGAAGAGCAAACAAATAATGATGAACAAAACAATAATTTTTGTTCATCATTTTAGAGAAATTTAAAAATTCTCTAAAAGGAATCAATAGCAGAAAAATAGAGGCAGAAGAATGGATACCTGACCTGGAACATAAAATAGTGAAAATAACTAGGGCAGAGCAGAATAAAGAAAAAAGAATGAAAAGAATTGAGGACAGCCTCAGAGATGTCTGGGACAACATTAAACGCATCAACATTCTAATTATAGGGGTCCCAAAAGAAGAAGAGAAAAAGAAAGGGACAGAGAAAACATTTGAAGAGATTAGAATTGAAAACTTTCATAATATGGGAAAGGAAATAGTCAATCAAGTCTAGGAAGTGCAGAGAGTCCCATATAGGATAAATCCAAGGAGAAACACACCAAGACATATATAAATCAAACTATCAAAAATTAAATACAAAGAAAAAATATTAAAAGCAGCAGGGGAAAAGCAACAAATAACATACAAGGGAATCCCCATAAGGTTAACATCTGATGTTTCAGCAGAAACTCTGCAAGCCACAAGGGACTGGCAGGACATATTTAAAGTGATGAAGGAGAAAAACCTACAACCAAAATTACTCTGCCCAGCAAGGATCTCATTCAGATTTGATGGAGAAATTAAAACCTTTACAGACAAGCAAAAGCTGAGACAGTTCAGCATCACCAAACCAGCTTTACAACAAATGCTAAAGGAACTTCTCTAGGCAAGAAAGACAAGAGAAGGAAAAGACCTACAATAACAAACCCAAAACAATTAAGAAAATGGTACTAGGAACATACATATCAATAATTACCTTAAATGTAAATGGATTAAATGCTCCAACCAAAAGACATAGACTGGCTGAATGGATACAAAAACAAGACCAGTATATATGCTGCCTACAAGAGACCCACTTCAGACCTAGGGACACATACAGACTGAAAGTGAGGGGATGGAAAAAGATATTCCATGCAAATGGAAACCAAAAGAAAGCTGGAGTAGCAATTCTCATATCAGACAAAATAGACTTTAAAATAAAGACAATTACAAGAGACAAAGAAGGACATTACATAACGATCAAGGGATCAATGCAAGGAGAAGATATAACCATTGTAAGTATTTATGCACCCAACATAGGAGCACCTCAATACATAAGGCAAATGCTAACAGCCATAAAAGGGGAAATCGACAGTAACACAATCCCAGTAGGGGGCTTAAACACCCCACTTTCACCAATAAATAAGAAAACACAAGCTTTAAATGACACATTAAACTAGATAGACTTAATTGATATTTATAGGACATTCCATCCAAAAACAATGGAATACAGTTTCTTCTCAAGTGCTCATGGAACATTCTCCAGGATAGATCATATTTTGGGTCACAAGTCAAGTCTTGGTAAACTTAAGAAAATTGAAATCATATCAAGTATCTTTTCTGACCACAGCGTTATAAGGCTAGATACCAATTACAGGAAAAAAATCTGTGAAAAATACAAACACATGGACGTTAAACAATACACTACTAAATAAGCAAGAGATCACTGAAGAAATCAAAGAGGAAATCAGAAAATACCTAGAAACAAATGACAATGAAAACACGGAGACCCAAAACCTGTGGGACGCAGCAAAAGCAGTTCTAAGAGGGAAGTTTATAGCAATTCAATCCTACCTCAAGCAACAAGAAACATCTCAAATAAACAACCTAACCTTATACCTAAAGCAATTAGAGAAAGAAGAACAAAAAACCCCCAAAGTTAGCAGAATGAAAGAAATCATAAAGATAAGATCAGAAATAAATGAAAATGAAATGAAGGAAACGATAGCAAAGATCAATAAAACTAAAAGCTGGTTCTTTGAGAATATAAACACAATTGATAAACCATTAGCCAGACTCATCAAGAAGAAAAGGGAGAAGACAAATCGCAGAATTAGAAATGAAAACAGAGAAGTAATAACTGACACTGCAGAAATACAAAGAATCATGAGAGATTACTACAAGCAACTATAAGCCAATACAATGGACAACCTGGAAGAAATGGACAAATTCTTAGAAATGCACAACCTTCTGAGACTGAACCAGGAAGAAATAGAAAATATAAACAGGCCAATTACAAGCACTGAAATTGAAACTCTGATTAAAAATCTTCCAACAGACAGAAGCCCAGGACCAGATGGCTTCACAGGTGAACTCTATCACACATTTAGAGAAGAGTTAACACTTACCCTTCTCAAAGTCCTCCAAAATATAGCAGAGGGAGGACACTCCCAAATTCATTCTACGAGGCCACCATTACCCTGATACCAAAACCAGACAAAGATGTCACAAAAAAAGAAAACCACATGCCAGCATCACTGACGAACATAGATGCAAAAATCTACAACAAAATACTAGCAAACAAAATCCAACAGGAAATTAAAAGGGTCATACACCGTGATCAACTGGGGTTTATCCCAGGAACGCAAGGATTCTTCAATATAAACAAATCAATGTGATACACCATATTAACAAATGGAAGGATAAAAACCATATGATAACCTCAATAGATGCAGAAAAAACTTTCGACAAAATTCAACACCCATTTATGATAAAAACCCTCCAGAAAGTAGGCAGAGAGGGAACTTACCTCAACATAATAAAGGCCATATATGACAAACTCACAGCCAACATCATTCTCAATGGTGATAAACTGAAACCATTTCCACTAAGATCAGGAACAAGAAAAGGTTGCCCACTCTCACCACTATTATTCAACACAGTTTTGGAAGTTTTAGCCACAGCAATCAGAGAAGAAAAAGAAATACAAGGAATCCAAATTGGAAAAGAAGAAGTAAAGCTGTCACTGTTTGCAGATGATATGATATTATACATAGAGAATCCTAAAGATGCTACCAGAAAACTACTAGAGCTAATCAATGTATTTGGTAAAGTAGCAGGATACAAAATTAATGCACAGAAATCTCTGGCATTCCTATACACTAATGATGAAAAATCTGAACGAGAAATTAAGGATACACTCCCAGTTACCATTGCAACAAAAAGGATAAAATACCTAGGAATAAACCTACCTAAGAAGACAAAAGACCTGTATGCAGAAAACTATAAGACACTGATGAAAGTAATTAAAGCTGATACAAACAGATGGAGAGATATACCATATTCTTGGATTGGAAGAATCAACGTTGTGAAAATGACTTTACTACCCAGAGCAATCTACAGATTCAGTGCAATCCCTATCAAACCACCAATGCATTTTTCACAGAACTAGAACAAAAAATTTCACAATTTTTATGGAAATACAAAAGACTGCGAATAGTCAAAGCAATCTTGAGAAAGAAAAACGGAGTTGGAGGCATCTGACTCCTTAACTTCAGACTATACTACAAAGCTACAGTAATCAAGACAGTATGGTACTGGCAGAAGAACAGAAATATAGATCAATGGAACAGGGTAGAGAGCACAGAGATAAACCCACGCACATATGGTCACCTTATCTTTGTTAAAGGAAGCAAGAATATACAATGGAGAAAGAAAGCCTCTTCAATAATTGGTGCTGGGAAGACTGGACAGCTACATGTAAAAGAATGATATTAGAACACTTCCTAACACCATACACAAAAATTAACTCAAAATGGATTAAAGAGCTAAATGTAAAGCCAGTCACTATAAAACTCTTAGAGGAAAGCCTAGGCAGAACACTCTATCACAGCAAGATCCTTTTTGACCCACCTCCTAGCGAAATGGAAATAAAAACTAAAATAAACAAATGGGACCTAATGAAACTTAAAATCTTTTGCACAGCAAAGGAAACCATAAACAAGACAAAATACAACCCTCAGAATGGGAGAAAATATTTGTCAATGAAGCAAATGACAAAGGATTAATTACAAAGTATATAAACAGCTCATGCAGCTCAATATCAAAAAAACAACCCAATCCAAAAATGGACAGAAGACCTAAATAGATATTTCTCCAAAGAAGATATACAGATTGCCAACAAACACGTGAAAGGATACTCAACATCACTAATCATTAGAGAATGATTGCAAATCAAATGCAATCATTTGATGCAAATCAAAATGCAAATCAAAACTACTATGATGTATCACCTCACACCAGTAAGAATGGCCATCATCAAAAAATCTACCAGCAATAAATTCTGGAGAGGGTGTGGAGAAAAGGGAACCCTCTTGCCCTGTTGGTGGGAATGTAAATTGATACAGCCACTATGGAGAACAGTATGGAGGTTCCTTAAAAAACTAAAAATAGAACTACCATATGACCCAGCAATCCCACTACTGGGCATATACCATAATTCAAAAAGAGTCATGTACCTCAGTGTTCATTGCAGCACTATTTACAATAGTCAGGACATGGAAGCAACCTAAGTGTCCATCGACAGATGAATGGATAAAGAAGATGTGGCACATATCTACAGTGGAATATTACTCAGCCATAAAGAGAAACAAAATTGAGTTATTTGTAATGAGGTAGATGGACCTTGAATCTGTCGTACAGAGTGAAGTAAGTCAGAAAGAGAAAAACAAATACTTTATGCTAATACATATGTATGGAATCTAAAAAAAAAAGTTCTGAAAAACAGAGAGCACAGGAATAAAGACGCAGATGTAGAGAATGGACTTGTGGACACGGGAAGTGGGATGGGTAAGCTGGGGCGAAGTGAGAGAGTGGCATTGACATATATACACTACCAAATATAAAACGGATAGCTAGTGGGAAGCAGCTGCATAGGACAAGGAGATCAGCTTGGTGCTTTGTGACCACCTAGAAGGTTGGGATATGGAGGGTGGGAGGGAGACACAATAGGGAGGGGATATGGGGATATATGTATACGTATAGCTGATTCACTTTGTTATACAGCACAACCTAAAACAACATTGTAAAGCACTTATACTCCTATAAAGATGTTAAAAGAAAAAAAAACAGAATGTTCATCTGTTGTGATGAAGTGTTCTGTAAATGTCAATTAAACCAATTTTGATGGACAGTATTCTATATTTTATATCTTCTACAGCCCTGATTGATTCTACAAGCTGACTTATTTTTGGTCAGCTTGTTCTATCAGATATTATGAATGATATTTCTATCTTTATTATATTTATGAATTTACCTATTCATTCTTATAGGTCTATCTGTTTTTGGTTCATGTATTAACAAAAGTTTAGAATTGTTATTTCATCTCAATGGATTTTCTTTTTTATCATTATGAAATTAAAATTTTTAAGCCTTGATAATATTGTTTGTTCTAGAATCTATTTTTCAAAACATTTGTTTTTGTTAATGTTAACATGATAAACATTTTTACATCTTTTTATTATTTGTTTATATGTATAAAGTATTTCTTATAGGTAGCATATAGTTGGATTTGCTTTTTATCTAATCTTACAACCTGTCCCTTTTAATTCGGGTATTTAGACTACTCACATTTAATGTGATTACTAATATTGCTAAATTGAAATCTGTTATCTTGCTATTTGTTTTCTCTTTGCTCTATCCTTTGTGTTCCTTTTTTTTTCTTCCACAATATTTTGGATAATTTTTAAATTTCTATTTATCTCCTTTGTTGGCTTCTTTTGGTGGTCACTATAAACTCTTTCCTGTTTATAGTACACATTTTTAACTTATCATCCTCTACCTTCTTTTGATATTATATCAATCAAGTCACATTTAATATACAAAAAACATTTTAATAATATATGAGTTCGCCTCTAAACTTTAAGTTTTGTTTTCATACATTTTACTTTTATATGTTATAAACCTTATATTGCATTATTTGTGTAAATAGTTAATTTCATTACAAAAGTATTTAAATAGTAGAATAACTTGTATATTTAGCCCTGTAGTCACTACTACTCATTTTCTTTTTTCTTTGTATAGATCCATATTTCTATCTAGTATCATTTTTCTTCTGCTTAAAGGCCTTCTTTTATTTTTTATTGTGGTGAATTTTTCTGCTGATGAATGCTTTTAGGTTTTTTTTGTCAGAAAAATTAGTGTTTATATCACTTTCATTTAAAAGAATATTTTCACTAGGTGTAGAATTCTAACTTGGCAGATTTTTTTTTCTTTCGGTCTTTTAAAGATGTTGTCTATTCACTTACATTGTTTTTAAATGAGAAATTTGCTGGTTTCCTTTTCTTTGTCCCTCTGCATGTAATATGTCTTTTTTTCCCCTCTGGCTCTTAAGGTTTCTTTTATTACCACTAATTTTGAGCCATTTGCTTATGTTGTACCTTGGCATGATTTTCTTTATGTTTCTTGAGTTTAGGGTTAATTGAAATTCTTGAATTTGTGGGTTTATAGTTTGCATCAAATTTTTAAAAATTTTAATCATAGCTTCTTCAAATATTTTTTCCTGTCTCCCATCCTTCCTGTAATAAGAACAATAATTATTAGACTGTTAAAAGTTTTCCCAGAGTTCACTGATACCTTGCTCATTTTCAATTTTTGTGCGTGTGTGTGTTTCATTTTGGATCACTTCTATTGCTGTCTCTTCAAGTTCACTAATCTTATTCAATCTCTAATTTACCACTAAAGCCCTTCTTATGTATTTTTTGTCAGACATTTTAGTTTTCATTTAAGGTATTTCAATCATTTTTTTAAATCTCTGTGCATGAGATTTATAAGACCAAAGAAAAAAGTACCCAAAAGAATTGGAAGACTTACATAGGGCCAGGACTAGTCTTTTTTTTATCAGCTTGAAAAGCCAAAGCTAGCAGAAAAAAAGAAATAATAAAGATTACAGCCAAGATAAACATAATGGAGAATAGAAAAATAATAGATAAAATAAAAAACTCAAAAGTTGGTTCTTTGAAAAGGTCAACAAAATTGATAAACCTTTAGCTACATGGACTAAGAAACAAGAGAGAGAAGACTTAAAATCAGAAATGAAAATGGGGACATTATGACCAATTCTACACAAATAAAAAGAATTATAAGAGGTCTATGAACAAGTGTATGCCAACAAATTAGATAATTTAGATGAAGTGGACAAATTTCTAGAAACACAAAACTTACTAGACTAAGTCACGAAGAAATAGAAAATCTGAATAGGCTATAGCTAGTAAGGAAATTGAATCAGTAATCAACTATCTTTCAACAACAAAAAATCTCTGTACCTGACGGCTGCACTGGTGAATTCTATCAAACATTTAAAGAGCTAATACCAATAGTTCTCAAACTTTTACAAAAAATTGAAGAGGAGGGAATACTTTCTAACTCACTGTATGAGGCCAGCATTACCCTGATTCTAAAGCCAGATAAAATCACTACAAGAAAAGAAAACTATAGATCAATATCTCTTAAAAACACTGATGCAAAATCATCAACAAAATCGTATCAAACAAAATTCAGCTACATAGTAAAACAATTATACACTATGGCCAAATGGGATTTATTCCTGGAAAGCAAGGATGGCTCAATCTGTAAAAATCAATAAATGTAATATATCATATAAACAGAATAAAGGAAAAAAACCACATAATTATCTCAATTGATACAGAAAAAGATTTTGACAAAATTTAACATCCTTTCACGATAAAAAAATACTCAACAAACAGGGATAGAAGGAAACTACCTCAACATACTAAAGCCATATATGAAAAACCCACAGAGGGGCTTCCCTGGTGGCACAGTGGTTGAGAGTCCGCCTGCCGATGCAGGGGACACGGGTTCATGCCCCGGTCCGAGAAAATCCCACATGCCGTGGAGCGGCTGGGCCCATGAGCCATGGCTGCTGAGCCTGCGCGTCCGGAACCTGTGCTCCGCAATGGGAGAGGCCACAACAGTGAGAGGCCCGTGTACCGCAAAAAAAAAAAAAACACAGAGAATATCATACTCAATGGTGAAAGACAAAGTATTTGTTCTAAGATTAGAAACAAAACAAGAATGCTCGCTTTTATTATTTCTATTCAACAAAGTACTGGGAAATCTAGCCAGAGCAACTAGGGAAGAAACAGAGATAAAAGGCATACAAATTTTGAAGGAAGGAGTAAAAGTATCTGTTTGCAGATGATATGATTTTATACGTAGAAAAATCTAAGTATTGGAGCCGGCAGCGCGCGGGCGGCGGGGCGTGTGGGTTTCGACAGACGGTGGAAGCTCTTGGCGGAGCTGCGGTCCCCCCTGCCTGGGTAGCGACCCGCTTCCTCCCTCCCGCTCCGCCCCTCTCTCCGGCGTCCCCACCTCTCTCCCCAAGTGACTGAGGGCCAAGCAGCCCTGCCCTCACCACCTGTGTTGGGGTCCGTGTTCCTGCGCAGCATCTCTCCCCTCCGCGGTCACTGAGCTGCCCCCGGAACCCAAGAAGAGGGCAGCACGACCCCCTAGGCCGACCGCGGGCCTGCCCACCGCCGCGTCGTTCTGGTTGGACCCCGCCGGCTGAAGGCCAGTCCGCCCTTGGGTCCCTGCACCAGAATGAAGAAGATGAGCAACATTTATGAGTCAGCTGCCAATACACTGGGAATCTTTAACAGCCACCAAAGTTGAGCTGCATTTGGCACGCAAAGGCACTTCCGACAGAGATGCCCTTTCCAAATCAGACCCCTATGTCATCCTCAAGATGCAGTCTCATGGGCAGTGGTTCGAGGTTGACAGAACAGAGGTGATTCGCACCTGCATCAACCCAGTGTATTCAAAACTTTATGGTGGACGTTTATTTTGAGGAGGTGCAGCACCTGTGGTTTGAGGTCCACGACATCAGCAGCAACCACGATGGGCCGAAGGAGGCTGACTTCCTGGGTGGCATGGAGTGCACCCTTGGCCAGATTGTTTCCCAGAGAAAGCTGTCCAAATGCTTGTTGAAGCACGGGAACATGGCAGGGAAATCCTCCATCACGGTGATTGCTGAGGAATTATCTGGTGATCATGACTACATTGAACTTGCCTTCAACTCACGGAAATTGGATGACCAGGATTTCTTCAGTAAGTCTGACTCATTTCTGGAAATTTTTCGAATGAATGATGATGCAACTCCACAGCTTGTGCACCGAACTGAGGTTGTGATGAATAACTTAAGCCCAGCCTGGAAATCATTCAAAGTATCAGTAAATTCTCCATGCAGTGGAGATCGCAACCACCAACTGACATGCATAGTATGGGACTGGGACTCCCATGGCAGACATGACTTCATTGGAGAATTCACCTCAACGTTCAAGGAGATGAGAGGAGTGATGGAAGGAAAACAGGTGCAGTAGGAGTGCATCAACCCCAAGTACAAAGCCAAGAAGAAGAATTATAAGAACTCGGGCATTGTGATTTTGAATCAGTGCAAGATCCACAAGATGCATTCTTTCTTGGACTACATCATGGGTGGCTGCCACATCCAGTTTACAGTAGCTATAGATTCCACGGCCTCGAATGGGGACCTCAGGAACAGCTGTTCCCTGCCCTACATCCACCCCTGCCAGCCCAATGAGTACCTGAAGGCCTTGGTGGCTGTGGGAGAGATTTGCCAGGACTATGACAGCGACAAAATGTTCCTAGCCTTTGGGTTTGGTGCCAGGATACTGCCAGAGTACAGGGTATCTCATGACTTCGCAATCAACTTTAATGAAGACAACCCAGAATGTGCAGGGATTCAAGGAGTTGTGGAAGCCTACCAGAGCTGCCTTCCCAAACTCTAGTTCTAGGGCCCCACGAACAATGCTCCCATCATGCAGAAGGTCGCCAAGTCAGCATCAGAGGAGATCAGCACCAAGGAGGATCCTGCTGATCCTGACTGACGGGGTCATCACAGACATGGCCGACACACGGGAGGACATTGTCCACGCCTCCCACCTCCCCATGTCGGTCATCATCGTGGGAGTGGGCAATGCAGACTTCAGCGACATGCAGATGCTGGACGGAGACGACGGGATTCTGAGGTCACCCAAGGGAGAGCCCGTCCTTCGTGCCATCGTCCAGTTCGTTTCCTTCAGGAACTTCAAACACGCATCTCCAGCTGCCCTGGCAAAGAGCGTGTTGGCTGAAGTCCCAGACCAAGTCGTGGGCTATTACAATGGCAAAGGGATTAATCCAAAATGTTCATCAGAAATGTATGACTCTTCCCGGACACTGGCTCCATGAACTCTACACACTTTTACAGAGTCCTCAAATACTATTCCTGCTGATATTTAATACTTCTATTATCCTGTACTTAAAAAAAAACACAGGTACACACTTAAAAATAGCATGTTTTGGTGATTTTTAACTAACAATTTTTTCTGCATGTGTAGCCCTGAGGCCTGGATCTGCTAAGCCCTTGTATTGTTAAAGACGTTTTACAAAGAAACACATAATTATAACTTACTCTTTAAATTACAGCATGTCACCTTGAAATAAAGTGTTATCTGTATCTGTTTTTTATACAGGTTTGTTGAAATTTTGCTAAATTTCTTATTATTTTTACACTGTAAAGCATTTTGAAACATTTCTTGAACGTTGATAGCCAAAGCATATTTGGTTTTATCTGCTACAGGATGAGAGACTTTTTAAAATGGCAGATGCATGGACTGTATTTTACATGTTTTAAAGAAAAAGAAACTCCAAAAATCTAAATATTCTGTAAAAAACTGTTAGAACTAATAAATGAATTCATCAAAGCAGGATACAAAGTCAACACACAAAAAATCAATTGTATTTCTATACACAAACAATGAACAATCTGAAAAGTAAATTACAAAAACAATTCCATTTACATTAGCATCAAGAAAAATAAAATACTTATGAACTAACTTAATCAAGGAGGTGAAAGACTTGTAAAGTGAAAACTACAAAACATTGCTGAAAGAAATTAAAGACATAAATGGAAACACACCCCATGTTCATGGATTCAAGACCATTTTAATGTCATTACTACCCAACGCAGTCTACAGATTCAATGCAATCTTTATCAAAATCTCAATGAATTTTTTACAGAAATAGAAAAACACATCCTAAATCTTATAGGGAATGGGTGACCCTCTGAAGATTTCAGGAGTTCTCTCTCTATGAAGCTCTCTTTTCTAGTCCTCTGTCCTTCAAACTCTAGCTGCCTTGGTCTCCCCTAGACTTTCTTTCCTCTCCATCTCCTCTATCTAAGGAATATGCTGAGATATGCCTAGGTTAACTCTCCCTGCACTGCAGCTGGAAAACTCTCTCATGGCCATAAGCTGAAGCAATTATAGGGCTCACCTCATTTGTTTCCTATATGTTGGTAATCACTGTTCTTCATCATTTTATGACTGTCTTGAAAGCCAGTTTCATGTGTTTTGCTCAGGTTTTTAGTTGTCTTAGTTGGGACGATCAATCCAGTCCTTGTTACTCCAACTGAAGTGGACATGGTATGTCTCAGGTTATTAAGTTCTACATTTTATTTCTAACTATTAAGATGAAAAATTTTAAAGCAGTATTTATAGATATATAACCACAAATAATATATTGCAAGTATGGATAGAATCCTTTCCTTAAAAATAAAATTCCAAATTAGATATAGTTGGCAGTATATATTATATTTTTAATTGGTTTTTGATGTAGTAGAGACGTCATGATACAAAAGCTTTAATTAAAAGAAGGCAACTTCCAGATCTTACGAAGATTACCTTAAATAAAATTTTCATAATCATTATATTGTGCTCACTTTTGAGTTGTATTTCAACTTCAGTATTCCTCAAACTTCCTATGTTAAACCAGTTGTGTTTTAAGAGTAAATGTTAAATAATATGTTTATTTAAATACATAAATAACATTAGATAAATGTTATTTAGATAAAAATATTTTATCTAAAAATAAAATATGTGTTCTTAGTATAATGAGCAAAGTCAGCAATAACTACAAAACAAGGTTCAAACCCCTCAACAAGACCCTTAGTGGGAACTGCCTGCCTATCTTGTGTTTCTGTCTGCTCGCTTTATACTACATGCTCACCCAGTACTTGAAGAGCTCATAATTCTCTGCACCCACTCTGCTGTTTCTTACCTCTGACTGTCTTGTATGCTGTTCTTTCACAGTGATGTTCTTTCTCCTTTTTCAATATGGAACATTTGTAGTTATCCTTCAAGACAGCTCAGATGCTATCTACTGCAGGAAGTTTCTCCTAATTGCCTCATATTGGGCACAATTCCCCCTCCACCACCTGTGAATACTTCCATCCCTGCACGTACCACATTATATTGAAATTTTCTGTTTATCTGTTTGCATTCCAAAACAAGCTCAAGAGTATAGATATATATTTACATATCTAACCCCATCATCTAGCACAGTGCTTGTCACAGAGCAGGTGTTCAATAAATGTGAGTTAAAAATAAGTGAACTGTGTGTTGAGTGAGATTCCTTTCTCATTCTGAAACAGTGTTTTTCTAAAATGTTTTAGTCTCCAGTCATATTGGTTGATTTGACCCTACTTCTTAAAATTCTGCATTCCGTTTCCCTTGTACCCAAATCATAATGTGTTGTTCCTTAATGTCAGGTCTACTCTTTCTCTTCTCTCTCAGTTTGGAAGTTTTATATTTTATTTATTGGAATATCTTTGCAATGGACTGAATGTCTGCATTCCCCAAAATTCATATGTTGAAACCCTTATCCCAATGTGATGGTATTTGGAGGTGGGGCTTTGGAGAGTAATGAGTAATGTGAATTACTCACATTTGGGAAGTAATGTGAAGCCCTCATAAATGGGATTAGTGCCCTTATAAGAAGAGGCCAGAGAGCTACCTATCTCTCTTTCCTCCATGTGAGGGCACAATGGGAAGTCAGCCATCTGTAAAACACAAGAAAGCTCTCATCAGAACCTGACCATGCTGGCAACCTGATGTCAGACTTCTAGGCTCCAGAACTGTGAAAAATAAACTTCTACTGTTTATAAACCACCCATTCTATGGTATGATGTTATAGCAGCCCAAACTGACTAAGACAGTCCTTAATTTTTAAAAATACACTAATCTTTAAACATTTTCCTACAAAGTCTACAGTTAATATTATTCCTAAAGAAAAAAACAGGCATGCTAGTGTCTATCAGAATTCCCTCTCTTTCCCATATCTTTTATTTTGTATACCTTCAAAAGCACAAAGTTATTATTTGTTTACAGGAAATACTTTTTAGAATTTTACCAAAATGTTATACTGACTCATTTATTTACCATTGCAGCTTGTATTCCACACTTTAATTCTGGGTTCATTTCTATTTTCCTGAGATAAATCCTTCATTAATTTTTTTTTTTTTGGCAGGGGGCAAGAGTCTGTTATGGTAAACTCACATTTTCAAAATGTTTTTATTTAATTTAAAATAAATGTTTCTACCTCACTTTTGAATAAGAGTTTAATTGGGTCTTAATTCCAAGATTGACAGTTATTTTACCTCAGCTCTGAAGACATCACTTCACTGCTTTATAGTGTCTGCTATTTGCTGTCAATTTGATTGGTTTTTATTTTTAGGTAGCTTGTCAGTTCTTTAGATTTTAATCTTCAACATTGGTCTGTAATTTCAGTTGATCTATCTAGATGCAGAATTCTACCCCCTGACCTCCCATTTGTGTTTTGTTATTGGTTGATGTGCTTTTTCCAATCTGAAGTCATGTCTTGTCAATTCTGAACATTTCCAGCAGTTGTATCATCAAATATTTCTCCTAAACACCCCACCACCACCACCACCATTTTAACCATTTCATCCTTCTGAGACTTCTATTAGGCATACATTAGTGTTTTTCAATCTATCTACTTGGGTATTTCATATTTTCTAACTCTTTATCTATGAGAACATTTGATTTTTAAAATTCTACCTTCTAAATCATTAGTCCTCTTCAGGTTTATTCAGTCTACTCTTTCAACATTTGAAGTTTCCATTACTAAAATTTTCCAATGTCTCTTTTTTATATTGGTCTTATTTTTTTGTTTGACATCTTCCTGTTCTCATTGCAAAGAAGAAATTTTATTCCTTTATCTTTTTGGTTATTCTAAATATACTCATTTTAAACACCTTTTAAGTTTGCTACATTATTTCTCTTTCCTTGGGTGTGATTTCTTTCTTTTGCTATATTTACTGACTGTCCTTTCAGTTTTAAGTTTCTTTTTTTGCTTTGTAATGTTAGTTCTTTAGTTCATATTTTAAACTCATGCATGCTGTTTTCTGCCATGAGGTTTGGATGGCTTTTAGGATGATTCCCTCCCTACCCATTCTGACATGCAGTAGGGATGCTCTAGTGAAAAGGACAGGATAGTTGTTACATTATTGAAATACTTCTTATCAGTTGGCAAGTAGCTGCTTTTCCGAACTCCCTGAAGACTATTTCTCTCCCATTGAACTCTGACTCCTTTTTGAGAACCCCAGGACCTATCCACAATTCAGTTACTAAATGGTTAAAAACCAGCTCAGGCGTCTAGCACTCTGTTCCAATACAAGAGCAAAGTCCTTTCTGATTGGTGGGTGCATTTTTATATCACCCCTGCTTCCACTCAAGTCTTAACATGGGGAGGTTGGAGGCTTTTCTCCCATGCAGGAAGTGCTGTCCCTGATACCACATCCATGGTGGTAGAGGGCCACCCCCATCCCCATTTTTTCCCATTTGGCCAGCCGATTTCCTCATGGAATCATGGGAAAGTGGCATACTGCCTCTGACACCATAAACTGTAAGGGGAGTTATTCCAGCCTTAGTTCAGTGCTAGGAGTTCATGAATACTCTAGCCACTTGCTCACTCACAAAGCCTGTTTCTGGTCTCCTGACATTTGCGGGTGAATTCAGCTTCTTTTCCAAAATAGACTTTTAAGCTTGCACAATTCCAATTCCCAGTACTTGCTTGTGGGTTACACTATTCCAGCCCCCAATCCACCACTACAGGTTTAGTCCATTGACTTTTTTTAACTGAGATATAATTGACATATTGTTTCAGGAATATAACATTATGATTTGATATTTGTATATGTTTTGAACGATCACCACAATAAGTCTAGTTAACATCTGTCGCCGTATGTAGTTGCACATTTTTTTCTTTGTGATGTGAATTTTAGCAACTTCACTCTTTTAACAACTTTCAAAGATACAAGTGTATTATTAACTACAGTCGCTATACTGTATTTTAACATCCTTGTGACATTTATTTTTTAACTGGAAGTTTGTACCTTTTGACCATTGTCACCCATTTTGCCCAGCCCTCACCTCCTGCCTTTGGTAACCACCCACTTACATTTTTCAATGGCTTCCAATCATGATCAATTTGTTTTAGTAATGAAAAGTGTATATATATAATTATTTTAACACATGTGTATCTGTTGCTTACATTATGCATTATTTTCATGTCAGACTATTCTGTTTGACTTTGCCCGCTGTTATAAATTTGCTTCTTTTATGCTTCCTCTCTTTTCCCCTGGAGTACCTTTATATTTTATATTTCTACTCTGGAAATCAGCCCCTTGCCTGGCTTTCTGGAATTTTTCTTCCCTGTAAACATCAGTTTCCTCTGGAATATAATTTGGCATTTGGAATATACATATTTTATATTTTCAACATTCCTCACTGATTTTATTAAATTTTTTTGAAATAACTTTCCACAAATATGTTTTATTTATAAATTGCTAGCCTCTCCTAAATGCATCAGTGACACTTATCTCAATAGCATATTTAGACCTACTATGTGGAAGAGAGCATTTAGCCATATAGCAGAGAATATACTTATCTTCAAAATCTTTTATACAACTTGTAATTTTAATGAATTAAATCATTTACTAGTACTTGGGTATATTGCTATACAAATAGAGTAACTCTGTATACTCCTGATTTTTTTCAGGGGCTGGTTTGATTTCTTTGCATGTTTGAATTTTCTAAATGTTCAGCATTTATTTCCCAATATTACCAGTTCCTAAATCTTCAGAAGTCCTGGGTTACCTTTGTGTTTAAAGGTTATCTTGTTTTCAGAATTGATGAAATCAGGGATAATGTGATATGAATATTTTAAAGGATCCTGACTATGCTAGAACAGTAGGTACATTCTGGCAATGAAATTCAAAGAGATACTGTGCTGAGAGCTTCAAAAGCAGCAGTTGTACATGGTCATTTGAAGTTTACAGTATATTTGACATTGGACTGTATTTGACTCTTGCTTGTACTGTGTGTGTAGCACAATAGGGGAGCTACTGAGCTGGTGTAAGATACCTCTAATGAGATTCTTTTTAAGTGATCTTCACTATAGATGGAAACAAATTTGACGTGTTACAAGGAAAGTAGACCAATTAGTAATAAGGCTTAACAGTTTAAGGGAGGGAGCCAGAATATACTTACACTTGACAGAATGAAGAGGAAAGCAAAACAGTCTCAACAGAGCCCTTATTTTTTAAGAAATTAAATCTTCCTTTTACAAAACAGCCTTTAAGATTTTTGAGCTTCCTGAATGAAGTAATTTTATCATGGTTTTGATGGATACAAAATCACTAATTTCTTTTTATCTGTAAGGTTGTACCAACACTCAATAAAACAGAGGTACTATAATACACTGTTATGCCTTGATTTTTAAAATTAATACTATGATAAATTGCCCTTTTTCCGTGAAAACTGTTCTAGTCTTCCTTCTCTTACATGTTACTTAGGACCACCCCTTTACGATGTATATATTATCAGACTTTCTTTTCCAGCAAGATGGTGGATCACAATTTTTAAAAATAACAATAATACCTAGAAACACCTACATAAAGAAATAAAAATGTTCAGGATCCAGAAATAAGGACGGAACTGAAAGTCAGAATGGCATGGCTCTGAGGTGAAGCTGCTGCATTGCCTTTTCAGTTCATGAAAGTGGACTCTTGTTTTATCACATATAAGGCAAGATCTTGAGCCCAAATGAGTAAAGGGATTGCTCCCACATTAGATAAAGGCATGGCTTTTCACGAGTTTAATTCTCGGTAAAAAGGTGAATGAGAAAAATCCACCCAAGCACAGAGAGATTGATAAGAAAGCTAGCATTTCTCTGGCTGGTGTCTGGCTGAAAAAAAAAGATTTTTTCCCTTGAGAAATGGAAACCCTTAGACTGAGACTTACATTAGTTTGAGGTCTGATTTTAAAGTACCTGTAAGTTTCTGGATGGCTTATTCATTTGGGGTCTGTGAAAGAAGAAAACTCAATACTGCATGCAAAGAACATTCTTTCAACACAGGATTGTCTTGGAGGAAGGGGATTGGAGGGAAAGAAAACCCTTATCCTAATAAGGATAAGCTCATTATAAATGTGTCCTAAAACACAAGAATATAGAAAAGATAGGCAGAAGTTACAACAAACAAGAGAATCAGGTGTCACAAACTTGATAATAGAGAAATGATCTTTATGTAATTTACCATGTATATGTTTATAATAATTAAAGATATAAAGGAAGAAATCCAAACCCTAAGAAAAGAATTACACTCTATGTTAGTCAATGTTAGTAATCAATGCTAGCTGCAATAACAAAGTAGCAAATAGGAAGTACTCAATGCTAGCTTCAGTATCAAACAATCCCCAAATCTCAGTGACCTTACACAACAAAAGATATTTCTCATTCATACCAGAGTGTGATCAGGAGTTTAGTGGTGCCTTTGCATGTGCTACATAAGGATTCTTGGCACCTTCCATCTTGTGGTATTACCATTTTCTAAAGTCTTCTCATAAGGACTGAGCCATACATCAAGCAGGAAGAGAGTAAGAAGTATCTCAGGAAATGTTTTAGGAGCATAAAGGTGGGATACAACACACTCCCCACATGCTATTTTCCAAAACAGCATCACAAAATACCAGCCAACCTGCAAAGGAGTATGGGAAACATAGGAAATGGAAAACAGGACTGGTGAACATCTGGTCAATCTCTACCTAAATATAAAAATTTGAAACAATTCTAATTAGAAATTGTAGAAATATATAAAGACATATATTCTTCTATTTCATGTAAATAGGTAGATGACAGAGAAATATATAGATTGCCCATGTTGTCCAGGCACTGTTCTAGTTGGTGGAGATAGAGGGAGTGAAGAAAAACCCAGTGTTCCTGCCACTGGAGAACTTACAGACCCTATGTTTGGAAACATACAATAAGCACATAAATGATTAGTGAGAGAATTGTCAAGTGCTATTAAAGATGAAAAGATGCACAGAGGTGAGGGTTGCTATATTAGGTAGGGTGTTCAGGAAAGTCCCTCCCAAACTTGACCTTAGAAGATGAAATTTGCAGAGACCTTAACCTTCTTGTTGCTAAGTTCAATATTTATTTGTTAATAATTCATCTTGTTTGATCTGTTAGGAGCATTTGGATCTGTTGCTGATTCTCTCATTTTTTAAAAACTCGCTTTACTTGGCTTCCAGGGCGTCACCCTCTACTGTGTTTTTCCTACCTCACTGTTTCTTATTGCTGCTGTAAGAAAACACCACAAACTCAGTTATTTAAAACAGTACAAGTGTATTATTTTGCAATTCTGGAGGTCAGAAATCCAAAATGGGTCTCACTGAGCTAACAAGTGTCAGCAGGGCTGCATTCCTTTCTGGAGGTTCAAGGAGAGAATCCATTTCTTTGCCCTTTCCAACCTCTTGAAGCTGCCCACCTTCCTCAGCTTGTGGTCTCCTTCCTCTGTCTTCAAAATCAGAAGTTCTGCATTTTTCTGTCTCGTCTTCAGGAGTCACATCTCCCTCAGACATCTTCTGTCTCCTTCTTCCAGTTTTGAGGACGCTTATGATTCCTCTGAACCCACCCAGATAATCTGGGATAATCTCCCCACCTCAAGGTACTTAAAGATATCTACAAACTCTCTTTTACCATGGAAGGTAACATATCCACTGGTTCTGGGGATAAAGATATGGACATATGGACATATTTGAGGGACCATTATTCTGTCTACCACACTCACTGACTGCTTTTCTCAGTTTTTTGGGTTTTTTCTTCTCTTTTAATATGGAGTACTAGGGCAGATATGTAGCTGTACTGATTAATAGAATACTGAAATGTTTTTATATTGATTCGTGAGTAGCCTTAACAATAACCTCACCAATAACCCTGATCCCCAGTCTTTTCTGATTCTTGCCCTGGGTCCCTGACCCACCCTGAGGACCTTACATCCCTGACCCTACTACTTAAAGTAAAGAATAAATGTCTGGTGGAGCTGGTGGCTTTGAAGACCCTGATCCAGGATCATGGACAGCATCTATTTAGACCAGTCAATGCTCATTCCTTCCCAGTTGTTAGGCATTTTGAATAGCACCCGTGGGACTGCCTTTTTATGTATGATCATTTTCTTGGTGATTTCACCAAATCTTAAGAGTTTAGATTTCATTGAAATGCTAATGGCTCTCAAATTTTCACTTTTAGTCTATTTCTTTCTTCCAAACGTCAGAATTCTATATCTAACTACGTATTTAACATCTCCATGAATGTATGATAAACATCTAAAACACAACTCATTCAAAAGTGAAATGTTGCTTTATTGCCTACCTCAGTTTTGTCCCATCCCATAATCTTCTGTCTTTCAGGCAATATCAACTCAATATCTACTTGTTCTGCCTTTAAAATATACACAATGGACTATTTCTTGCCTCCTCTACTGTTACCAACCTGGTCCAAACCACCGCCAGCTCTCACCTGTTGTTTCAATGCCTTCTGAGTTGTCGCCCTTGTCTTTTCTGACCATAGCAACAAAAGTGATTATAAAATTTCAGTTATGTCATGTTATATCCCTGCTCAAAACCCTCCTTTGGTTTCCTGTCTCACTCAGACTAAAGACCCATGTGCTTCCCTTTTTTAGATCACCTTTATTATCTTTGCCCCTCCTGTTACCTCTCTGAAACCATCTCTTTTTAACCCCCTCTTCAGCCTCACTGATCGCATTATTCTTCAAATTAGCTAGGATGCTCTTTGCATCTGGAATACTATTCCTTGTTTGTGGAACATTTTTCCCACAGGTATCCACGTAGCTTGATTCTTTATTTTCTTTCACTATTTACTTAAATAGAACCCTATTATAGACACTTTCCATTAACTACTGTATTAAAAATTGTGCAACTTAACTCTTCAGGTCCCCTTTCCTCTTTTATATTTCCCTTTAGCATTTTTCACTTTATAATATACCATTTATTTTACTCAATTTATGCGGTTTATTTTGTGTCTCCACTGCTAGAGTATGAACTCAATAAGGGTAGAGATTTTAGTCTGGTTTGTTCACTGCTTATCCCGGTGTCTAGAGCAGGCTTCCAGCCTCACAAGTAGCTAAAAACTTGAATAATTAAGAAGATGCCTTTTTTAGATTTTACAATTCATAAAAATGTAGAAAAAGCAAAAGAGGTTTAGAGATAGGAAAACACCAGTATACTCACAGTGAGAGTATAAAGTAAGTCCAGCTTTTCTGCAGAAAATTACTCAAAATATATCACAGACTTTAAACCTGCATATATTTTGATTCAGTAAGTCTCCTTATTAAAATCTATCCTAAGGAAATAGTAATGTATGCAAAGATTTGGCAACAAGGATAGCCATCACAGTCTTGTTTATAATTGTGAAAAATTTTTTTAATCAAAACCCTCAAATTTCCAAATATAGAAACTTAAATGAAAGACAATATATCGTACAATGGAAGATTATGCAATCATTCAATTAGTATTTAAACACTTATTGGCATGGGAACTATCAACAATGTACTGATAAGTGGAAAAAAGCAATCTGTAAAAGAGAATATGATGAATGATGTCATTTTTGAGGAAAGATGTATATCCTTGTACAGTGATCTGAGAGGATGGACAATTTTTAACAATGTGGCTTCTAGAATGAGGTGAGTATGCCTTTCTTATTTACCTGACTTGTATTTTTTAATTTTCTTTTAAAATGATGATCATATAGCACTTTTATATTTGGGAACATCCAAGTTATATTTTCACTGATCTTCAAAAAGCAATCACTATCATACATGTAAAGGATTTTCGTTGGGTATGGTTTGTATATAAATATTCCCCTTCGTGGCTTCTTCTGTGTTTATGATGAATGTCCTGCCTTAATAAGTAGGGGCTAATGCTCAAAATTTGCTTACAGAATAATCTCTGGGGTATTTCTGTCCTTAGAACCTTAACATGTGGAAGGTGTCCATCCACTGTATTGAAAAATATGTTTAACATAATTGCTAATCAGATAATTAAATTTACATCATGAAATTAATCCAGTGTTTTACCTCAGAGATCTGAATGAAAACCACCTCCCCCCTCTGTCTCTAGTCAGTTCCCTTTTGGCAGTAATGTGCAACCCAGTGAACAGAAGAAGGGGAAATTTCCACTCTGGCCAGAATGGAGCGAGGCAGACATAAATGCTGAAAAGTGGGATGCAGGCAAAGGTGCAAAAGAAAAGGACAAAACAGGGAAAAGCCCTGTACTTGTAAGTAGACTTGACTATGACTAGATTTCATTTTGGTGTTTAATCGTATAATGGAATAGGATTTGTTAACGTGTGCACGTGCTCCCTCTTCTCCACAGCCTCCACTCAAAAGAGAAGTTTTGTCTTTCTCCGCCATGCCTCCCCGCATCCTACCTTGTCTTTCCAAGCCTTAGTCCTGAGCTTTGGTGAATCACATTTGAGTAAATGGGAGGAGAGAAATGACCAAAGAGTCATAATGAAAGAAAGGGAAAACTGATAGAACAGGCTAGCAAGTGGATTTTGAACAGAATTGGGAACCAGACATTTAGAGATGGTGGTTTAGAAAACGAGAGCCCCCCACGAAACTGTGAGCTGTTATTTGGAGATTACAGGCAAGATAAATTTTTAAGAGATGTTACTATAAGAATTGAATCCTTCTTAATATCTGCCCCCCAAGATATTTGGGTAAAAATCTAGGTTACTCTTCATTTACCTGTAGCTTTTAAACATGTTGTGTCCCTGAGATTGGAGCTGAGAATGGAGTTGCTACATTTTCCAGTTATATTATTTTAGGTTCTTTTGCTTACTTAAAAATGTCTTTCTTCTAAAAACTTCTTTATAGAAGGTACCGGTCTGGGTTGCATTTTAAATATGACCCATTTATTTGGTGCAGTAATTCATTCAACAAAAGTACTTTCAAAACACAATACATGCAGAGGGAGGGGATATAGGGATATATGTATACGTATAGCTGATTCACTCTGTTATACAGCAGAAACTAACACACCATTGTAAAGTCATTATACTTCAAAAAAGATATTAAAAAAGAAAACACAATACAATTTTCAAAACACAAACAAAATTACCATAATGACTAGGTTGAACTCTAGTGTCTCTATTTGCATAAAGCACTCTGAAATGGTACTTATTAGCATTTACATTTTGTTCACAAAATGCAGTCACCAACTGCGTGATTCATATCAGTAATTTGTTTACAAAAGATACTCAATAATTATAACTAATTACTGACACTGTTAGTATTTGAACAATTTCAAATAACAATATGTGAGGGAATGCATTCTTTGTACCATGCCTAAGGTGATTATGGAACTTCTAGATGCAAAGGACTTTTGAACTCTCTGGGTTCAAATGAAAATGGTCATATTCTACATATTTTATAGAAATTCAGATCTTATGGGGATTGTCTGTGAATTTTCATCAGCAAGATAGATTGTGTAAATCCTCAGTTGAGCAGCTGAGCTCTGGAAAAGATCCAGAGATGAGTCACTCCAAATTGTGAAGGATCAACGGGGAAGGGAAAAGCAGAAGTACCTGAAAACTTTGAAATAAGAAATAGCATATAAAACAACATTTTAAGGACCTTAGAATGCAAACATATCTTTATTAGATGACTATGAAAAATTCTTACAGATCTCTGGAAGGTCAGGTATCAAATTCTTGAACTTAATGTTACTGAAACAAGGGCAAGTCTGTTGGAAGAACATTTGTTGGAGGAAAACCATTGAGACTGGAGCAGTAATAAGTGCGCTGGTCAAATGGACAGTTGATGTCCATTTCATTTGGGGTCAACATATAGGGCTATTGCTGGCTGATGTATAAAACTGCATGATTTTGGAAACACTAGCCCTACTTCTGCTGTGAACAGGGGCTATTCCAATAGGGGGTGACATTTCAGAACCTTAACTAACACCCCATTCTGCCACCGCAGCTTTCACAAGGTAGGAGAGCACAGCTCAAGTCCTGGTTATTGCGACGGTGCAGAGTGGTGCCATCTGGGATAGAAACTTGCTTTCCACCCCCAGTTCTGTTCCACAACCTCAGCATTCATGGCTCAGGAAGCAACAGTTTCCCCACTGGAGTGAGTCATGGACCCTCCAAGCACTGTGACTGCATTTCTATGATATGGTGGCACATTAGCTCTGAGCCATGATTTGCAGCATCCATATTTTACCAGGATAAATTGCCTTAAGCATGTAACCATGGCAGTTATCCTTGGAATTTTACAAAGGCCACTTCTTTAGATGTGAGGCTAGTGATCAGGAAATCAGCCTCAGATGCCCAACCCTCCCCTATAAGTCCAGCATTATGTCTCACTTCCTCAGCAAGAAAAGGATATGATGGGTGAACCAAATTAAGAAGTATACGATAAAGTACTGTAAGGTGGATGTAAGAAATATACCTAAAGCAAAATGACATGGAAAGATTAGCATTAACAATATGAGGGGCTCAAATCCTGGAGAAAAGGGAATCACAATGGGATGAGCCCCACTATTTTTTTCCTCAAGGACATTTATTAATTCAAGTCATGGCAATTAGAAAGCAAGCACAGAGTAGTGGCCTGGGGCTTATGTCAGTTTTTCTGGGCTGAAGGGAAGGAGGATATTGTCTGGGACTGCCAAAGCAGCCAGAACTTGAACCCAGCTCTCACAGGTAACTACAGAGAAGTGATCTGTAAATTTTGCATACAATTTTATTTTGAGACATTTGTCTACCTCCTAAGCTGTGAGTGTGAAGCTTTTGCTGCTGAGCAAATGAGTAAAAAGCAGCAGCCTGGAAGCTTAATAATTGAGAAAAGATTTCAAGATGATAGGTAGAGAATGAGATTCAATGTACACCAAGTGAAGGGACCTTGCTAAACACTCCAGACTTTTAGTTAGTGCCTCAACATGGCTACAGAATTCCACATTGAGTAAGAGCAAACCAAAATCACACCAGTCCTGCCAAATCCTAAGACCCAGTGTTGATTAGGTCAAATTCATCTTGTGCTCTGCCTGTCAAAAGGGAATAAAATCCTCCTCTCTGGATGAAGACATCATCACTTAGAACGTGTATAAATTTTTATATCCAGCATATATCATACAATCAAAATTTACCAGACATGAAGAGAAATGGAACCAAGTGACTAAAAATCAAGAGGAAAAATCAGATAATAGAAACAGATCCAAAGGAGACTCTTTTGGAATTGTCAGATAGGGGGCTTTAAAATTACTAAATTAATATTTGCAGGGAAAAAAGCAATGTGAGAGAAACCCAGAAGTCTAGTACAGCTCCTGAAAAAGCATCAGTTTGTCTTTTAAGGACTCATTCTTCTATCATTTTGACTAGATGGTAGGGTGCCTTTATCGTCATTTGAATTATTCCAGTATCTTAAATTTGACAATAGACCACATGCTCCAGATATACATAGATACTTATTATGTTTAATGCTCAGACAATGCCCTAAAATATGACATTTCTCAAGCCACACCAGCATTAGGGTAAACATATAATTATGATGAAAATCACAAAACAGTATGTTTTCCCCTGTGCCTATTAACTGAGGTGAAATTTAATTACGTTTCTTTTTCCCATACAGATAGTTTGTGTTCCTTTAGCATTTTGTTTGTAATCCTAGAAATTGTCATGTTATTTCTTGTAAAGATCCCCCCATCCCCTACCATTTTATGAGCTATGAGAATTTTTACATAGCAGCTACCTGAAGTCTCTCTGACTTGCTAGACTGCTTGCATATGGATATCATTCTTTCTCCAGAACTCACTAATTGACCCATAGTTGGGGCTTAAAAATTAAAGAATTAATTGCATTCTTGAGCATTTATCCCAGAAAAATGGAAATTCACATTCACGCAAAAACCAGTAACCTATACACAAATGTTCATAGCAGCTTTATTAGTAATAGCCTCAAACTGGAAACAGCCCAGATGGCCTTCGATGGGCAGGTGGTAAACAAACAAATATCCATAGCATGAAATATTACTCAGCAATAAACAACAAACTACTGATACATGCAACAACTTGAATGGACTGAGTCTCCAGGGAATTAGGCAGAGAGAGCAATAAAGCCAATCCAAAGGGTTATAGACTATATGGTGGGTTCCATTCATATAACATTACTGAAATGACGAAATTATAAACATCAAGACTAGCGATTGCCAAGTGGTAGGGATTAAGCACAGACTGGGGAGTTGGAAGGTGGGTGTGGCTATAAAAGGGCATAAGAAGGATCCTTGTGCTGATGGAAATGTTCTGTATATCTTGGCTGTGTCAGTGTCAATATCCTGGTTGTGTTCTATAGTTTTGCAAGATGGTACTGCTGAAGAAATTGGGTAGAGAGCATAGGAACTCTCTGTATTATTTCATGCAATGGCTTATGAATCGTGATTATCTCAAAATAACAAGTTTAATTAAAACAATAAATGAAAGTCAGATCAAAGGTACAGATTTCATTTACATATCATCTTTTTTATGATTCTAACTGAAAAATAAGTAAATACTTTTCAATCTTCTCTGCTCAGATTAAAAAAAAACATTTTCAGTGGAAAATGTGGCCATATCTGGCCCATCCAAAATTGTTTCCCCACCATACCTAATTCACATTCCCAAGCCACTCATGCTTGTTTGGATTGCTTCCTCTGCAATCAAACTGCTACTCAGTAATCGAGGTTTCATTAATTAAATACAGTATTGTTAACTTCAGTATTCTCCAAGTACTGCATGAACTCGCTCTGAGAACAAACACACAAATTACTCTAAAAATGCTTATTTATTGATCAGATCAATGCACGTATTTGCTTTTATTAGATAGAGTTGTTTTTGTTTTAATAAAACTATATGGAGAAAATACTTAATACATTTTTTATATAGCATTTTTTTGAAGACCCTGAAGGAAAGATTGAATTACCACCATCATTGAAAATTTATTCCTGGAAACGTCCACAGGATTTTTTAATTAATCAGGTAAGAGATATTTTTACTATTATAATACGTATTAACTATGAGATATAATATCCTAGTTATGAAAATTTGCATTTTAAAAGCTGTTTAGGGTAATTTTTTCTTGGTATTTAGTAAGAAAAAGTAATTACCTTTTGGACTTTAAATTAGAAATAAATATTTATCGATATAGTTTATACTGGTTTCCAAGAGAATAATGAAATTTTGTTCAGGATCTCAAGTTTGCTTCTCTTCATGATGTCAAATTTTAACCTAAAATGTTGCAAAAAGTTATTCCTTAATTTCTGACAGACTTTCTCCTTTCTGCTTCTTACATGGTGTAGGTCTGTTTACTCTAGTGTTAATAAGCATTTATTTTCAAGCCCAAGAGATCTGCACTTGAATCTCTCTATTCCAGGAATTCTTGAATCATTTTCCAAGCGCCACTTTCATTTCTGAACCCCATGTGAATCACACTGACATGGACATCACCCAAGAAAACTTCATTTTAAATAGCACTTACGTACATTAAACTTTAGACCTACTGGTCTATCTTCCTAATTAATAGCTATGTTAGTTTGAATACATTTGGTATTTACAAGGGTTTAATTATCACTAATGCCTTTTTTCCCTTCTTGAATCTCCCATTTTCATTTAATGCATAGAAAACCAGTAGACTAAATTAGTTATTTAATGCTAGTCAAAAGGTTATAATGAAGCTGATTCTTCTGTAATCATGGAATTCACTGCATCTCTGTTTCTATGCCTAGTGATTTTATTCCTAAGAGTTTTAGCTTTTAGAAGCACTGTTACTAATGCAGAAAATACAAGTTATCTGTCATGCTTTTCAATTATTGTTATTAGTTAAGAAAGTCAGAAATCCTAAATCCTAAATATTTATTAAAATTAGAAAATAAAAAGGTACATCTTTGTCCATCAGAGTATTTATTCAATGCCTATCCGAAAGACATTTTAAATAAAATAAATCAAATTTACAAAAACCGTACCTTTAAATTACTTATAATGTTAGGTAACATTGAAATGAAGAATGCAAATTCTGTGAGGTTAATATAATGCACTTAATATTTATGTATTATTAATAACACTCAGGTTCTACTCAGTATAAGTGCCGAGTTTATATTCCATGCAAATGAAGGATATGAATTCCATGAAGTGAGTGTTGTAAGTTTGAATAAGTAGGAAAGTTTTATACCTTTTACTCTTTTAGCATACCTTAGTTCTGGAAGATACACTTACACTAAAAATAAATTGATTCATTGTTGTTAATGACACTTCCACCTGTATTTATCAGATGCTGCCATCCATCTCCTTACCTCTCCTCTCCCTCTGCACTGACCCCTTCTCTTGATCCATCATGCTGAAGTGTGAACCAGAACAGCCCAAACTGAAAGTCTAGCTAAGCAGGAAAGTTTTAGAATAGTGCTTGTCAAGTTTTAGTGTATGAGACCACAGTGATAAATACATTTTACATTGAGATTCATTAAATATGGACATATATAGGGCTTCCCTGGTGGCGCAGTGGTTGAGAGTCCGCCTGCCGATGCAGGGGACGGGGGTTCGTGCCCCGGTCCGGGAGGATCCCGCATGCTGCGGAGTGGCTGGGCCCGTGGGCCATGGCTGCTGAGCCTGCACATCCAGAGCCTGTGCTCCGCAACGGGAGAGGCCGCAACAGTGAGAGGCCCGTGTACCGCAAAAAA